>NC_045439.1:79353406-79542655 GCF_002776525.5 Piliocolobus tephrosceles
TCTGATGTGGCAACTGTAAGGGCTGCCCTGGGAGGTTTTTCTGGGCAGGCTCCCATGGGCCCTATGATTAGCCACTGGTTGCCATGCTCTTTGTCCTCTAGTTTGGACAAAGAGGGACAAAAAGATAAATCCTCCTTTGTAATGGAGTCAGCTGGCTGAGCAAACTGGGAGCGATTCCAACAATTTGCTTGAAGGTATGTGCACAGCCCATCCAGAACAGAGCAAGCTGCAAAATTGCAGGCCTGAGAGACAAAACCAAATTTTGCTCGAATGGTTTAGATATAGCAGTTTCCTCAAAGATGATAGAGACAGAAGATTACAGAGAGTATTTATTCTAAAAGCTAAAATCAGCTTGCTTTGCCATCTTGGAATTTTAAATCCATACCATGGTGTGATCCCCATTTGCATAGTGATTTTCGCAAGTTCTTATTCAAGTTAATTCTTAATTATTCACTTGGTAGGTGATCTAAGGCCTCCTTCTGTGCACTCCTTCCTTTTTGCGTTTCAGCGCTAAACAGAAGTGATGTTTTGATTATCTGTTCTTCTGAATGATCTATCTGGTGTACTGCTTGCCTCTGTTTGCATGCAGGGAAATTAAGAGTAGACTTTGTCAAAACATTTTTGTCAACAGAAATCCTGGCCAGATGACTTGCAAAGGCATACCATTAACCACAAGGGGAGCAAGCCAAGAGAGTATGAACGAATGGATATAAGTTGATTTCCACTAGCCTGACAATAAAAACTATTTATTCTATCATCACCACCATCACGACTACATTTTTAATTTTCAGAAATTACAAAGCCCTTTCTACATAGTATCTCATTTGATACCAATACTGGGATGCATGCAGAGCTGGTAATATTCTCCCCATTTTACCGAAAAGGAAACTTGGGCTCAGAAAGTTCAAGTGATTTGTTCAAGGTAGCACAGCTAGTGACCCAAGTCTTCTGCTCCCAATTCTAGTGTTTATCCCTCTTCTCCCTTCTCCTTCGGTGATATGCCTTGATCGCAATAGCTGCCTGTTGAAGGAATACCCAGTCTGCATGTTTTCAAAAACCATCCCCAAATTTCTCAATTAGAATCAATCTCCTCTACATTTCCATAATACCTTGCTTAAACCTTTATTCCACTAACTACTATAACTGTGTGACTCGGATGTCTATCTTATTCACAATGGACTCCGGACTCCTGGAGGGCAGAACTTATGCCCTATTTCATCACCAACATTTATTGAGAGTTTACCATATGCCAAGTACAATGCCAAACACTTTGCAGCCATCAAATTCTTTAATCCAAAACAAGAAATCTGTGGCGTAGGTACTGTAATTATTCCCATTGGAAAATGCAAAAAGTGAAACACAGAGAGGATGGGTAACTTGAACAACATCACACAGACAAAAGATGTCAAAGTTGGGATCCAAACCCAGGTTTATGTATTCCAAACCCTATGCTTGGACCTCATGTTATCCCTCCCACGTTCTTCATGGTGCCACCCTTACCTGCTATTACCTAGAACCATGTTTGCACCAATAGGCACTCAAGAATTGTGTGTTGAAATAAATTAAAGAACAGATCTATGCTGTTCAATTCAGTTCAATAGTTTTGAAAGTACTGTCTTTATAAAAGAAGAAAAACAAGTGCAGAGTTATGAAGAATGGGGGTGTGAGAAGTGTGTGTGTGCGTGTGGTAAGTACAAAAGACAACGTTTGAAAGAAGTGCAGTTAGTACTGTATACAGAGTTATATAAAAAAGGGACAGATAGAGGACAGAAGGTGGGACCAGTGAGATAAAAGCCTGGGAGATGGAAGTGCGAGAGACAACTAGGGAAGGAGAGGGGACTTTTCTCTGGAAAGGACCACCACCTGGAGATCCTGTAATGGTAACTGCTGGGAACTTGAATACATTAGATAATTCTGTAGTATGTCATAGTTTATAAGGCCACATTGCTACTGAGAGATAGAGATAGAGATAGAGACCGAGATATAGAAATAGAGATAGAGATATAGAGAGCATGCCTGCCCTTCTCTCTTTTCAAGATGTTTATAATCTCAACCTGAAGTTACGATGGTGGAAGAAAAAGCTTAGACCTTTAGGTTCTCTCAGTTGAGGGTAGGTTTCTAATCCATGTTGTCATCCACATCCCAAACGGTTTTCATAGTAATAACTAAGAGTGACTCTTGAGCCATGCCATCATGTAAATGCCCAAACTGCTTTGAATAGTAGTTACTGTATTTTCAAGTGCTCTATAAATTGATGATATGGTACCCAGCTGGAGTGACTATATTTTGAAACTCAATTTACTTGTTAAGATTGCTTCAAATGTTATGTCCCCAGTCTTTTGTTTTTTTTTTTTAAGATGTCTTTTAGAAATAGGCAGAGGTCTACAAATTACAACCTGCTTTGAATCTTAAGGATTGAGAGTCGTCAATTATCTGACACCAGAAGGGAGATCAGGGAAACCCACTGGGGAATGGAATCCCCTCCCATTTTACAGCATCCTTTTTCTTTATTAATTATTAAGTTAAAATTATTTCCTTGCTCAATAACTCAAAACTGTAAATGCTCATAAGAATCAGTGTGCTGTATCCCAGGTGAAGTCTAGTTGAATAGAAGGCAGGAAGCAATCCTGCAGTGGTTGCCTTCTAATCAAGTAATTATTTACTACACTGCCATCTGTCTTTATTTTTCTAAGCCACTCAATCAGACACAGCAGTATCCCCGTGCTCTGAGATGGTCACAAATCATGCTGTACTTACATGGAATACTTGACCGCAATATATTGCAAATCATGTTCCATCACTTTATTTCTTTTTTTTTTTTTGAGATGGAGTCTCGCTCTGTCGCCCGGGCTGGAGTGCAGTGGCCGGATCTCAGCTCACTGCAAGCTCCGCCTCCCGGGTTTACGCCATTCTCCTGCCTCAGCCTCCCGAGTAGCTGGGACTACAGGCGCCCGCTACCTCGCCCGGCTAGTTTTTTGTATTTTTTAGTAGAGATGGGGTTTCACCGTGTTAGCCAGGATGGTCTTGATCTCCTGACCTCATGATCCGCCCGTCTCGGCCTCCCAAAGTGCTGGGATTACAGGCTTGAGCCACCGTGCCCGGCCATCACTTTATTTCTTACCAGTATAATTTGGACTCCTTGTTGTAGTTGGAAAACTTGCTAAATATCCCTGGGTGGTGAGCAGTATGAAATATCATGATTTTGTGTGTGTGTGTGTGTGTTGTCAGGCAATAAATTAATTTATTAAGAGAAACTATCAGTCATCAGTATTAGATGAGTTGCTACAGTATATAAGTTACAATGTTATGAGCATCGATCTTATGTATATTAAAAGTTATTCTCCTCACATAAGCCTGTAATACAACATAAAAATAATTGTCATTAGCTGGTAAATTATCTATAAAGCTGATTTCTATTCACTGCTTTATTAACTACAGTATATGGGCACTCTGAATTGCTAATATTTCCTTTAAATTATAATCCGTGATGACACTGTGGTGCCTGTGTTGGAAAAGCTATGATGATAATCATTAACATAGTATAATGCAATACTTAAGATTTATCAGGCCCTTATTAGACCCTGAATTACAGCATAATATAATGAAATGCAAGTTTATTTCTTCCAATTCAAAATCTAATAAGAGGTTTGTGTCATAAATTACATAAACCTCAAAACAATGCATGGAAATGTGGCAGAAAGTTAATTTCTATCATTATGTTGTTTTTCTGCGTGTTCTCCATGTACTTGTGTAATATTGTTTTTCTTTGTTTACCCTAGATAGTTGGTACTTGTAATTATTTTATTAGCATCCAATTGTATTTTCCCTTTCTTGACTAAGAAGCAGAAATATTTCAAACATCAAAGTTTATTTAAATAGGATACAACCCTTGGGAAATTAAAAGGGATACAGTTCATTGCCAGGATTCTTTGAGAAATACAGCAAAACTTGGTTGCTGTATCGCTTTATAGAAGTAAATTGACGGTGCATCTTGGCAGATGGAACAATGAGGGGTGGGAGCAATGCTTTTCAGCTACATCACATCTTTCACCTTGAAGAGAGCAACATAACACACAAAGCAAATGTGTAATCTAAATACAAGTTATATTTTGCATTCTCATTTTCAGATGGAAAACATTATAGCACAAAAGCCAGGAAAAAAAAAGTAAAACCTAGGAAGTTCGCAACAGAATGGTTCTGTTAATATTCAGTTCTTGTAATTGCCCTCAAAGTCAGGTTTATCTTACCATAGACAGGCAGCCCCCTTGCTGGGTGTCTTAAGGAACGCATAGAAATGGCTCTGCCTCATTCCCAGAACTCAGATTTCACCATTGCCACTCATTATATGTCATCATCCTCTCTAGCTCTTCTTTTTCAAAGATAAAATAGGGGCTTCAAACAGATAATAGGTTTGAATCCCAGCTCTACCAATGACTAGCCTTGTGAATCTTGGGTAAGCCCTCATTTTGCCAGCTGTAAAATGGGGACAATGGTAATACTCTCCTCATAGGGTAGCTGAGATGATAAATGTTATATGTGAACATGAAGCATAATAGATGGTGCATAATAAGTGCTCAAATATTTTAACTATTGTTGCTACAAAGTATTAAGTTCTACTAGGAGGGAATATACATTAATAGTGAATGCCCAGTGATAGGGAGTTAGTATTTCTGATCTGGAGTTTAAAATATCCATAAAGAAGAAAAGGGGCATACAAAGGAAGGCTAAAGTCACCAAGAGATAACCTTTTGTGCTACAATTTTGCATAAGACGCGCTCTCCTTGCAGTTTTATTTTTTAATGCTCTTCATTATCATAGAGTATACATAATCAGATAGTAGCTAGCCTATAAAAACACTTGATCTCTAGTTTTTTCTTCATCCTCCTCTTCTCCTACAACATACCAGAATGGTTGCATCAGAAAATTCACCTAATCCACTCATATTCTTTCCTATTTTGATGGAGACAATCATGAACCAGCAAATAGAATACGAATCAATCAGGCAACAGCCCTTAAGAATTCTTTTTTCTTTCTGCTGAACCTACTCAGAGATACCCTGGTACTGCTCCTGTACCTTGGAGACTTCATACTGCCAGAGAAAACTGGACAACCACAACTGGGTTTTCACTGTTGTACACTGATCAGTTCTTGCTGATCTTTTTCATTCTCTATCATGACTTTTTAAAATGCTTACTAGTTTCTTCTCATTCTCAGTTAAACCATTCCTCTCTTGCTTTTAGAAGTAAACCATTGCTCCAGCTTAAAAGAAAGAATTGAGACTATTGTGCATCATCTTCTTCGATTTACCACTCTACTCTCACAAATCCACGCATCCCATCATCAATCCTCACCTCCTTTGCTCCAATTTTAGATGAAGTGTTTTTTGTTTTTCTGTTTCAGGCCAACTCTTCCATTCATGCCTTTCCCTCAATTTTCTGTTCCTCCTGGATCTTACTCCATGGGTCGCCCCTTTCTTTGCCTACATCTTTTTTTTTTTTTTTTTTTGAGATGGAGTCTCCCTCTGTCACCCAGGCTGGAGTGCTGTGGCCGGATCTCAGCTCACTGCAAGCTCCGCCTCCCGGGTTCACACCATTCTCCTGCCTCAGCCTCCCGGGTAGCTGGATAGCTGGGACTACAGGCGCCGCCACCTCGCCCGGCTAGTTTTTTGTAGAGACGGGGTTTCACCATGTTAGCCAGGGTGGTCTCGATCTCCTGACCTCGTGATCCGCCCGTCTCGGCCTCCCAAAGTGCTGGGATTACAGGCTTGAGCCACTGCGCCCGGCCCTTTGCCTACATCTTCAATGTTTGCACTCTCTTGTGCCATTTCCTCAGTATGGAAATATGATTTGATCTCCCATTCAGAGGTCTATAGGTTCCCTACAGTAAGCCTGCTCAATCTCATTCCTCTTGTTACCATCCAAGCTTCTCAGAAGGGTTGGCTACATCCACATTCTCTGCTCGTTCATCTCATAGTCTCTTCTCAACTCACTGCAATCTCGATTCTGATAACCCTGCTTTACAGAAATTGCTCTCACTAAGATTACCTGTGTCATGCCAATTCCATTTGGTTCATGATCTTACTGTACATTTCTGCTATATTTGGCAATGTTGGTTATTCTCATTTTGAGCACTGTACTCCCATGGTTTACCTGACCCCAGACTTCTGGTTTCTTCATCTTTCTGACCTCTCCTTCTCTTCTTTGGGGCCTTTTTCCTACTCTTTGGAGTCCTTGGCTACACACACTCTTTGAGTTCTATTTTCTAGGGTGATGGTTTCAATCCACATTAGCCATGATGTCTCCTGTATTAGTCCACCCAGGTTGCCATAACAAATGCCACAGACAGGGTGTCGTAAACAGTACACATTTATTTCCTCACAATTCTGAAGTCCAGAAGTCCAAGATCAAGGCATCAGCAGGATTGATTTCATTCTGAGGCCTCGTTCCTTGGCTTGAAGACAGCTGCTTTCTCACTATGTCTTCACATGATCACCCCTCAGTCTGTATCCTAATCTCTTCTTATAAGGACACCAGTAATATTGGATTAGGGCCCACCCAAATAACCTAATTTTACCTTAATTACCTCTTTAAAGACTCTGTCTCCAAATACAGTCACATTCTGAGGTCCTGGGGTTTGCACTTCAACATATGAATTTGGTGAGGGGGGAGACACAGTTCAGTCCATAGCATCTCCTAAATCTGTATTTCCAGTTCAGATTTCTCTTTTACGATGAGGACTGTCTAACTGCCTGTTAGACATTTCCCGTAGGATTTCCCACGGGAGATTGTTTGAAATTGAGCCAGGCATTTCCTTATTAAACCTGTACTTCCTCTTGCATTTCCCATTTCCATTGGCTTATCCTGTCAGCCAAGGAGTTTTTCTTTACTCCTCCCTTTCCCATATCCCACACATCCAATCAACTCTCAAACGCTGCTCTTCGTACCTGCAAAATACTTTTCAACTCTGTTCTTTTCTCTCCATCCCAACTGAGGCTGTCCTAGTTCAAGCTGTCACCTTGTCTTGTTTGATTATTGTAGAACTCTTTGATTTGTCTATTTCTATTCTAGTCCTGAGTCCATGCTCTGTATAACCAAAAGAGCATGAGATCTAAAACCCAAGTTTGACCACATTCCCTCACTTGAATCTCTCTGATGGTTCCTCATTATCTACAGAATGTGATCCATCTTTTTAATATGGCAAATGAGGCTTTTACAGTCTAGATCCTCCTTATAGTGGCAGCCTCATATTTTACTATTATTGGCTTCCTACTTTTCACTTCAGTAACATGAATCTGCTTTTGGTTGTCTATATGCTCCATTCCTCTCTATTCCCATGTCCTCACCTTTGCAAACATTTTCCTCTTTGTCAGGAATGCATTCTCCAAACTGTCTCTTTACTTTTCTCTCCCTCAACTTTGTCTGGTTAACTCCTACTCATCCAGTGAATCTCAAATCAAAGGTAATTTTCTCCAGAACGCCTTTTTGGAGTGAGGTAGGTGCCCCTTCCTTCTTTCCCATAATTCCTTATTTATACTTAGTATAATGCTAATAATTGATCTGTTTCCCTTACTAGGCTGTGTGTCTCTTGAGGGCACAGACAGAATTGATTAATCTTAGTCTACCCAGCACCACTTGCACCTACATTATGCCTGGCACTAACAGGCACCAGAAAAGCATCATTTTTTTCTTAATGTTGTGTTGTAAGCGGACTCTGCTGTGAGGCTCAGTGGAAGAGATGAGTCATGAATTCATGTCTTGTGCTAATTTTTCAGTAAGTATATCAGTATGTTCTTTATTTCATACACAAGAGAGTATGTTTAAATTCTAAGACTAAGCAAGTATACCACATTCTCTACAGGGAAAAAACAAAGAGTCACTAATCTGAATTAGTGTTTCTGCCTCTGACTTAGATTAGTGATTCACAGCATGATACATTCAGGCTCATTTCCATGTTAGCTACAAACCAGTTCATAGACTCTCAAAAGCAAAATACGTGTTTTTCTGGGGAAAGAATTAATCTTCATTTTCTGAAACATCTTGCAGAAATTAATTTGGCAAGTTATTTTACTGAAGTTGTTTATTTTCCTTGATGCTGGCTTTGTGGTTTTGTGATAAGAAAAATAATTGATGACTACCTTGAATTCCTCAATATTTGTAGTTAGCAGGGCAAAGGCTGCTTGTGTTAGCATTGGAGAAAATACTGGGGGAACTATATGCACTATGAGTTAGCACTAGAACGTAAGCTCCACCGTTAAGGAGTTTTGTCTATATTGTGTCCTGCTATATCCTAGAACAATGTCAGGCACAAAGTAGGTACTCAATAAATACTTGTTGGTTGAATAAAGAAAGTACATACCTTGCACCTGAAGAACCTGAGAGATGTCAAATCCTTGGTTGATTCTGACTATAACCACGCCAATCTCAAAATCAAATGCATCACTGAAAGAGGAAGCAAAGCAGTTAGTGTTTCAAATGGCTGTTTTAATCCTCAAGCTTAGGACTAGTATTACACTTGCTTCTAGGATTTTGATATAATGAAACTATTAAAATCCACTTTAGAATATAGCCAAGAGCTGATGCATGTGTTTGTTTGTTTGTTCTTCCCTTATGCCTTTTTAAAGTATATTTTGGGTAGAGGTAACTAAATTATTCACTCTAGCCAATTTATTCAAATCATACTATACATCAGAATTTTGACTAAGAGCTTGTCGCATTTAAAAAAAATAATCGAATCTTTTATACAGTGAGCAAAACAATCACTGGCATATTTAGAACAGAGAGTTTACAGACTGCAAAGACTCTTTGAAATGATTAGCCACCACCCCCAACCTGGCTGCCTCCTAGAAGGACTCCTATAACATTTCTGATATCAAGTTCATGGTTAGAAATGTCTCCAGTTCCTCTATTTTCAGAATTGACTCTAAACTGGTCACTTGGAGCAATGCTTTTTCATGGCAACCCTATGTACTCGCTCTTGTGTTTTCTCTGTATGCAACCCAAAGGAATTCGATTACCTAGAAGAGAAATAAAGTCTGTCCTTCTTTTATCTCTGTTTGAAGAGATTAAAGTTTAAGACATAAATGTTTTCTCTGGTGCTAAACATGGAAGCAAGTCAATTAATACTTTGAGTCATTTAAATTTTTTTTCATTGGGAGGTCCTTTGTTTATACTCCTATGGATCTAAAACTTAATGACTTCTTGCAATTAGGTTATCCTACCCCAAAAACACTTGTCCCACCATATGCAAACAGTTTCCAATGGCCAAAGTCAACCTGAATTTTCATTTGGTATACATAAGTTTGGTGCAATATGAATATCCACTCAAAATCCAAACCATAAATAATCTTTTCTTAACAGAATAGGTCCATTCTGGCACAAGTTGTTACAAAGTAAATTCCTTATAAACAAATCTTGTTTCTGATTGTCCTCGATTATAAAAAGTAGACAATGTGCTCCACAAAAAAAAATTTGGATTCTGTGTTAGGTAGAATAATGCATCCTCAAAGTATCCTAATTCCTGGAACCTGTGAATGTATTTCCTTACATGGCAAAAGGGACTTGGCAGATGTGATTAGGTTAAGGACTTTGGGATGGGGGAGATTATGCTAGATCACCTGGATGGGACAAGAGTAATCACAAGGGTACTTAAAAGTGAAATTAGGAGGCATAAGAGGAGGTCATAGTAATGTGATGTGAGAGGAACTTGACCAGCCATTGCTGGTTTTGAAGATTGAGGAAGGCATTCCTGAGCCACACCCACATGAGGGAAGCTTCTGCAAGCTGGAAAAGGCAAGGTCA
This sequence comes from Piliocolobus tephrosceles, assembly GCF_002776525.5. NCBI lineage: Eukaryota > Metazoa > Chordata > Mammalia > Primates > Cercopithecidae > Piliocolobus > Piliocolobus tephrosceles. Next base: position 79,363,204 of record NC_045439.1, read on the forward strand.
GAAATTTATCCTAGAGCCTCTGGAAGGGAATGCAGCCTGGCCCACACATGCCAGACTTCTAATCTACAGAACTGTAAGATAATCAAGTATTGTGTGTGGTCGTTCTTTTTTTTTTTTTTTTTTTTTTTTTGACAGAGACTGGCTCTGTCATTCAGGCTGGAGTGCAGTGGTGTGATATTGGCTCACCGCAACCCCCGTCTCTCAGGTTCGAACGATTCTGCCTCAACCTGCTGAGTAGCTGGAATTACAGGTGCACACCACCATGCCTGGCTAATTTTTGTATTTTTAGTAGAGGTTGGGTTTCATCATGTTGACCAGGTTTGTCTCAAACTCGTGACCTCAAATGATCTGCCCACCTCGGCCTCCCAAAGTGCTGGGATTATAGGCATGAGCCACTGTGCCCAGCCTAAAGTATTGTTTTAAGCCACTAAATGTGAGGTAATTTGTTATGGCAGCCATTGAAAACTAATACATACAAATTCTAATTAAAATTAAACCACACTTGGCTGGGTAAGATGGCTCACGTCTGTAATCTAAACACTCCGGGAGGCCAAGGCGGTGGATCACCTGAGGTCAGGAGTTCAAGACTAACCTGGCCAACATGGTGAAACCCCAACTCTACCAAAAATATAAAAATTAGCTGGGCATGGTGGTGTGCACCTGTAGTCCTGGTTACTCGGTAGGCTGAGACAAGAGAGTTGCTTGAACCCAGGAGCTGGAGGTTACAGTGAGCACAATTGCGCCACTGCACTCCAGCCTGGGCAACAGAGCGAGACTCTGTCTTAAAAAACAAACAAGCAAACAAACAAACAAAACACTAAACCATACTTAAGAATATTACAGACATTTAAAATATTCAAAGAAAAATGGTAAAATACTATAGTTTTATAATAGTACCCCTGTGTTAATAATAATACTGTACTTTAAGTCATAAAGCCACAAAAATTGGAAAGGGAAATGTAATATGGACACATGATTGTCACTATTAGCCCCATTGCTATGCTAGTAAAGTCATTTAACTTTACCAATCCAGCTAGGTTTTATACTAGTACAAATATGGGTCACCCTAATACTGAACTTTATTACCAAGGAGATCTATTATTAATTTGCTGTAAAAGCCAGAGACCTCCTTGGTTCAGTATTACTGGGTTTGATTATTTTGCTCCCTTTGGATTTCTAGAATGTTTGGGATGGTAGGGAGGTTGGAAGACAGTCTGAAGTAATTCTGTATCAAATAATGGACTGTTTCGTTGAAGATTTACACATTACTTCCTATTTGCTCTTCCCCCCCACCCCCACCCATCCCTTTTGTTCCCTGAGGTAAAGATGAAATTTTACTGAAGAATCTGGATAACAGAGGACAGATCTGGTCAATTTCCAAGAATGTCTGATCAGCAACTGACTGATTCTAAATATATCAAAATACTGTTTGCTAAGCCTGGTAAAATTCTTATCCCGATCACCTGGTTTAGCCTTAACTTACTGAACTTATAACACCAGCAGGAGCCAGATGACAGCACGTGGCACCCAGGCTTTATATGTTCGGGAAACACAATGCACTTAATAGATAGGTTCCGCACATTAGAAAGACTGTTGAGTGAATTTCTGTTTATTCAGTAATTCCTGTACTTTTAGAAGATAAAAGTTATTTTCTTATGCTTCCTTTCAATAGAACTAAGAATGCTTTTGTTAACATGTTGCATAAATCTGCTCAATATAATGACAAATGTTATGATTGTAATAACAAGGGGTAGAAGAAAGAGCCTGCTTTAAGAAGTGCTAAGCGTATACTTGTTTTTGGCGGATAGGATGAACTTTGAAGTGTAGCTGTATCTCCCAGGGGATGTCATGTACCCTGTGGTCTGAAATCAAAGTGCAGCCAGATCCCAGACACAGGAAACCTTCCATTTCCAGAGATGTTGACACAAAAGATGGCTTTGGGGCATAGCTAACATTACCCCTCTGGAGTCTGATAGAGTATTTTCAAGCCTAGAAGAAATGCTCAACTTTCTTTTCTTTTCTTTTCTTTTCTTTTCTTTTTGAGACAGAGTTTCACTCTTCTTGCCCAGGCTGGAGTGCTGTGGCGTAATCTCGGCTCACTGCAACCTCCATCTCCCAGGTTCAAGTAATTCTGCTACCTCAGCCTCCCGAGTAGGCACCCACCACCATGCCCAGCTAAGTTTTGTATTATTTTTGTATTTTTAGTAGGGACGGGGTTTCACCATGTTAGCCAGGCTGGTCTGAAACTCCTGACCTCAGGTGATCCATCCGCCTCAGCCTACCAAAATGCTGGGATTATGGGCGTGAGCCACCGTGCCTGGTCTGGTCGAAAGGCTCAACTTTCTACAATGTTTCTCTCTGTATATGTAGAATTTGTTTTCTCTTATTCAAAGGAAAAAAACCAAGCCAGGTAATACTTGGAGTATATATGTATACTCCAAATATTGCATATTATGTACTCCAAGTATTTTATGTATATATGTATACTCTGAGTATTAGATATTATATACCTCAAAACTGTGAGTATATATATACACACACACATATATATACACATACACATATATATTTATACATACACATACACACAATTTTGGAGTATACAATATATAATGTAATACATGGAGTATATAATATATATAAAATACTTTGGAGTATGTAATATATATAGTATAAAATATACAATACTTGTTTTGGAGTATATAATATATAGAGAAAGCATAGCGTTATGGTCATGAGTTTCAGCTTTGCATTTGGATAGTCCTGGGTTGGAATTCCAGCTCTGTCACTAAATGCTGAGATTTTTCAGTATGCTACTTAATTTTTAATGTCTTTGTCTCCACTTGTAGAATGGGAAAAAAATGATAGTACTTTCTTCGAAATCTTTCTATGAGAATTAAATGAGATAATTCATGTTAAAGACATTAGCCTGCTGCCTGCTAGTCCTTTAAGATCTATCATTATCACCTACATCCTAAGCCTCCTCAAATATTAAGCTATTAGAGGTTATGTACCACCAGAACCTCACATTCTGTGCACAAGCCAATGATCCTCCACCTGGTAACAGAAGCACCTGGCATATGGGAGCCTTTTAGCAGAGGGAGATATAGGGCTCTGGGATAGTGAACGAATTATCAGAGACTCAGAAGAAGACAATGACTGAATTGGAGACACCAGCCAACCCAAGATTCCAGGTGTTTTGAAAGAAAAATTTCTCTTTGCTTAGCTGTGCTTTGCTTTTAATCTTGTAAATAGATCTTAAGCTTCTAACTCTAAACATTTACTTTTTTCTCTGACACTGGTGTTTCTCTCACCCTGCCTCCTCTGACACTCTGATTCCCTCAAACTCTATTATTGGTGGTTTTTTTTTCACCTTGGGAAAGAAGTCAGAGTACCAGGGGAATGTGCTCTTCTCAGGCAGTTTAATCTGACACAACAGTGTTATGTGCAGTACAAGTAGTGTACTGCCCTGGTTAGTGCTTTATAAACAAGAACACGTCTTGAAAGCCATCACTTACTGTATGATTCCCACGTAGTTCTCAATCTCTGTCAAGGGAGCTTTCCTCCAGTTTTTCTTATATCCAATCACCAGAGTGTTTGGTTTCATTCTTCCTAAGCCTGAGGCCTAAACAGAGGACATAAAAACATGGGCAATCCTTACCGTACTGGGAAACTACCAGCACAAATGAAAAATAATGTCTAAAGGAGCACTGAAGTAATGTTCTGAAGATTCTGAAGATTAGATTACTTTTTAGTGCATGTCCTTCATGCCCGTACCCAAGCATAAAATGGAAAGATTAATTCTAAATCATCTCAGCTATAAATGGATTTTAGATGACAGAAATGTAGCTTTTCTAAATTAGCAGTCATTTGCATTTCTTCTGACACACTCATTAAAATGGTTCAATAATTTAAAATCAAGTGAGGGTCAGCTTAACTGTTGGTATACATGTTGTAACTTAGTGGTTCAAAGCTCATTTCCACCTATTATATCCATAATGTCATCAGCAATAAAATCCATGTTTGGAAAATTCTTATGTACAAGGATCACTGAAATCTCTACTTATGTTATTTATTGAAGAGTGACTGAATTATGTTTCCAAAACCTAATTCTTTTATATGACAGTATCATTAATAGCCATCTTCCATATCAGAAGTGTTGTTCCCCTTCATTAGATAACAGCATACAGCTTCCACTTAATCAAATTTAATTAGACAATATTACTAAGCACCTATGAATTGCACAGTGCTACGTCAGTTTTGGTGGGAGAGTGGTGAAGCACATTCTTTGGCCTCATGGAACTAAACATGGTGAAGAAGACAATATTTACACAAATACTTCTAATATACATGCAAATGTAATAGAAACTCATATGGAAGAACAAGGGAAGGAAACTTGAATTACAGGCGAGGATTCATGGCCAGCTTCATAGGAGAGGTGGCATTTTGACTGAGTCTTGTAAGTTGGTGAGACATTGACAGGTAACAATGGGAGAGCAGCCAGGTGCGATGGCTCATGCCTATAATCCCAGCACTTTGGGAGGCTGAGGTGGGCGGATCACTTGAGCTCAGGAGTTTGAGACTTGCCTGGCTAACATGGTGAAAACCCATCTCAACTAAAAATATGAAAAATTAGCTGGGCATGGTGGTGTGCGCCTGTAATCCCAGCTGCTCCTGAGGCTGAGGCAGGAGAATCGCTTGAACCCGGGAGGTGGAGGTTCCAGTGAGCCAAGATCGTGCTACTGCACTCCAGCCTGGGCGACAGAGTGAAACTGCATCTCAACAAAAAAAAATAAGATGGGAGAGCAGTGGGAGTAATGCAAGGTAGTTCTGTGTCATGGGAAGAGTGAAAGAAATGCCAGAGCTGGACATTTTAGAGGAAACAGTAGCAGGTGGAAGGAGATAGGCAATGAAGGAAGGTTCCTGAAATAAACTTGGCCTCCAAAACATTTGGTGCACTGTTCTTAGCCAGGCAGCTTCTTGGAGTCCTCATTTGGCCCTTGGCAGATGTGTGGCAGTAAGAAGTTATGGATGTAGTCTTTTCCACAGCTACACTCTGAGGATTTGATAATTTGTACCATAACTTCTTAGATGCAAAGATGGTTTTATTTGAGATGATATAACTGCAGTGCTTCCTTTAATGTCACTTTGTCTTGCCCTTTTGCCATGGCTCCCCTGTACTTCACTTTTTATGTGAAGAAATGCATGTGGGGTTATTTATAGATTCAATGCCATCCCCATCAAGCTACCAACGAGTTTCTTCACAGAATTGGAAAAAACTGCTTTAAAGTTCATATGGAACCAAAAAAGAGCCCGCATTGCCAAGACAATCCTAAGTCAAAAGGACAAAGCTGGAGGCATCATGCTACCTGACTTCAAACTATACTACAAGGCTACAGTAACCAAAACAGCATGGTACTGGTACCAAAACAGAGATATAGACCAATGGAACAGAACAGAGTCCTCAGAAATAATACCACACATCTACAGCCATCTGATCTTTGAAAAACCTGAGAGAAACAAGAAATGGGGAAAGGATTCCCTATTTAATAAATGGTGCTGGGAAAATTGGCTAGCCATAAGTAGAAAGCTGAAACTGGATCCTTTCCTTACTCCTTATACGAAGATTAATTCAAGATGGATTAGAGACTTAAATGTTAGACCTATTACCATAAAAACCCTAGAAGAAAATCTAGGTAGTACCATTCAGGACATAGGCATGGGCAAGGACTTCATGTCTAAAACACCAAAAGCAACGGCAGCAAAAGCCAAAATTGACAAATGGGATCTAATTAGACTAAAGAGCTTCTGCACAGCAAAAGAAACTACCATCAGAGTGAACAGGCAACCTACAGAATGGGAGAAAATTTTTGCAATCTACTCATCTGACAAAGGGCTAATTTCCAGAATCTACAAAGAACTCAAACAAATATACAAGAAAAAAACAAACAACCTCATCAAAAAGTGGGCAAAGGATATGAACAGACATTTCTCAAAAGAAGACATTCACACAGCCAACAGACACATGAAAAAATGCTCATCATCACTCGCCATCAGAGAAATGCAAATCAAAACCACAATGAGATATCATCTCACACCAGTTAGAATGGCAATCATTAAAAAATCAGGAAACAACAGGTGCTGGAGAGGATGTGGAGAAATAGGAACACTTTTACACTGTTGGTGGGATTGTAAACTAGTTCAACCATTATGGAAAACAGTATGGCAATTCCTCAAGGATCTAGAACTAGATGTACCATATGACCCAGCCATCCCACTACTGGGTATATACCCAAAGGATTATAAATTATGCTACTACAAAGACACATGCACACGTATGTTTATTGCGGCACTATTCACAATAGCAAAGACTTGGAATCAACCCAAATGTCCATCAGTGACAGACTGGATTAAGAAAATGTGGCACATATACACCATGGAATACTATGCAGCCATAAAAAAGGATGAGTTTGCGTCCTTTGTAGGGACATGGATGCAGCTGGAAACCATCATTCTTAGCAAACTATCACAAGAAGAGAAAACCAAACACCGCATGTTCTCACTCATAGGTGGGAACTGAACAATGAGTTCACTTGGACTCGGGAAGGGGAACATCACACACTGGGGCCTATCATGGGGCGGGGGGAGGGATTGCATTGGGGAGTTATACCTGATGTAAATGATGAATTGATGGGTGCTGACGAGTTGATGGGTGCAGCACACCAACATGGCACAGGTATACATATGTAACAAACCTGCACGTTATGCACATGTACCCTAGACCTTAAAGTATAAAAAAAAAAAAAGAAAAAGAAATGCATGTGAATGTATGCATGTTCAAATTTTCTACCATTTCTTCTGGATTAATCTAAGAGTTCTTTTTCATACTTGTGTCTTTTCTTTCCCTGCTCTTATTTTATGTCCATATTCCCATTCCTAGTTGAAAATTTTGTTTTACAAATCTTCTATGATAATTTTATAATAAATGACTAATAGTGCCAATATATTTAACCAAAGAGCTATTGAAAACTAACTTGGTACTGAAAGAAAAATCAGCATCTTGCAGTAACACCTATTTCCATGGTTTAGCAAATTAATAACAGATGAAAAGGGGCTCATTGTGGGTAATAGGTTTTGCAGAAATGGTTTCTCTGCATGTGCAGCTACCTCGCAAGTGTTATTAAGGGAAATTAGACACAGGATTGCATCAAATACTCTTAAGCTCCAAAACATTACCAATTAAGCTTAACCAATATTTTTTCTTTCCTGCCTGCATGTGCATCTGAGTTACCTGGATGCAGTTCTGACTTCTGACACTCTGAGATATGGTAACTCTGGAAGCCAAATGCACCATTTCATATATACATAATTAGGGTTTTTCAACCATACTAAACCCAAAATGCTCAGAAAGCCAAGCTCTACAATTTCTGAGGGTCTCTTGGATTGTTTGTTTTAAGGATTCTCCGTCACTCTAAATTGTGAAGATCAGAACCAGGGAAAGATTTTATGTACTTACTATAGCAGAGATAAAGGAAAGAAAAAGGAAAAAAAGAAGGGAGAAAAGATGAGAGAACTGTGGGATTTAAGGTTGAGCTGTAGAGATTATTACATTTTATTCAACATTCTGGAAATAATTCAGGAGGATAGGGAGATTTTATGCCCAGATCACCATGCATTAATTTAGTTGGCCTAGCAGCTGCCCTAACACCATTTGCAAAAGAAAAAAGGAAAAGAATGCCTGACTTGAGCGTTGTTATATGCAGTATGAGATATAAAAATAGTTTGAAGTTTCAATAGGATCCTGAATGTCGTCAACCACTAGAACAAATTTGCATTTCAATAAGTACAGGGGCAGAATGTATGCTGGTGGCCAAAGGCAACCTCATTTTCCATTTCCAGTGTATCATTCATAGTTCATTGTAATAGAACTTCTCTGCTTTTGTTCTAGCTTTGCCTATACCCAGGAATTCAAAATAATTCCTTAACCATCTGCACTGATCTCTGATGCTAGGCTGCCTAACTACAGCCTTTCGCTCTGGGAGCCTCATTAACGTGGAGCACTCATTGTTCTTTGCCTCTGTGCTCATTCCCTGAATACAGCCTTACCTGAAGGAGACTTCGGACACCATCCCTGAAACAGTCTGCCGCCACTGCAGCGTAAAAAGCCTTGATTTTGTTCTTTATAAGCCAGGCCTGTTTTTTCGCCATGCCACTGTTCATCTCCTTAACACACAGTTTGCGCGGTCCCTGTGCGACACAATGAAATATTGGTTAGAACCCTGCTATTATACATCACATTGCTGTTGTTTTCTAAAGGACAAAAATAGCCAGCGATGCCCCATGGAGTTAAGAAGTGGGAAAGAGGCACAAACACCTCACTGAGCAGGGTTCCGCAGATTCAGCCTTTTGGAGAGGACCTGTGCTATTCACATCATTCATTTTCTACCCAAAACATCCAGACTGATTAACATCTGCTTAATTAACTGCCTGACACTGAATGAAAGGAAGAGCTGAGGGCGTCATGACACATGAGGAAAATACTGAAAATGTGATTGAAGAGGCTCAGGATAAATACACAATCAACCTTTGACCCGTTAGTGAGAGCCACTTTCAGGAACACCAAAGAAATCTCAGCTGGAGCCTAATTTCAAGAAATGGACAGAGCTCCAAGGGAGGTAGAACATGGTGAGCTGCAAATCTCGCCATGAACTGTACATCTTGACAGTTCTATTTGGCTGATGCATTGCTTTTTCGTGTGGCAAAAATACTCTTATACCACTTTTCCTGTGTAATGTTGCCACACTTCCATTCAAATACATTAACGTTTCCTTGTCATTCAGTGAATTTGGGGGGAACGAAAGTTTACATACCTATGACCTAAGGAGAGTGGAAGAGATTAAGAGGGAAGAAGACAGGTGTTAGGATGGTTGATAGGGCATTTTATAATTTCAAGATTTAGTTTTGGAAACCCATTTTTAATGAAAAATTCTATTTTTATTTCTTCTTCCTTAAATATCTAAGCTGGTTTTTTTCTTCTCATGCTGTAATTCAATCCAAAAGGTATTTCTGATTATCTGCCATATGTCTGACAGGGTACAAATCTATTTTCCCAGAAATTCTTTTAATTTATAGAGAGATTTGTATTTTGTTGAGATGAATCACTTGGGATCTTGATAAATGCAGCCTTATAGGTATTGAAGCAGGGCTCAAGATTTTGCATTTCTAACAAACTCCTAGAGGCAACAGATGCTGCTGCTCCTTAGACCACACTTGGAGTCATGGTCTTAAAGGGTCTTAGATTGGAGAGAAAGGACATTGGGATGCAAGAAAAAAAAAGAAAAAAAAAGCAAAAAAAAAAAAAAAAAGAAAAGCCCAGGCTTTGCAGTCAGACAAAACTGGTCTCAGATCTAAGCCTGAGGAGGTAATTTCTTATCTCTGAGCTTTTATATCTTATTCTGAAAATGAGGATAAACTCTGGTTCCTGCAAGGTTGCTTTAAGTAGTAATAATACAGTACCTAGTGCAATGTCATCAAAGCCCCAGACCTGATTTTACCACTGTGCTTGCAGGAACACTGATGTGAATCAGAATGTTGGGTTGAGATCTGGCACTGACTGGCTGACACCCTGGGTCTGCCATTTGTCCTCTCCTGATGTATGTTCTACATTGATAAAACTCAGGCAATTGCCTAGGTCATCACTGCCCAATATGATAGCCTGTATGTCCATGCTGCTATTAAGCATTTGAAATGTGGTTGGTTCATATTGAGATATGCTGGAAGCACAAACTATACACTGGATTTCAAAGTCTTAGTACAAAAAAGAATGTAAAATATCTCATTAATATTTCTATAATGAATCCATATTGAAATTATAATATTTTGCTCACATTGGGTTAAATACAACATTATTAAGAATAACTTTACCTATTTCTTTTTTCCTTTTTAATTGGCTACTAGAAAATTTTAAATTACATATATGGCACATAATATGTTTCTATTACACAACATTCAATCTCTGGGGTCCCTTTCATTTTAATATTCTATTTAAATTGGATCAGACTCTTTATATTCTTATTTTTTCCAGCATATTTCCTAGAACCTGCCAACTTCTCAAAACAGTTTGAATGACTTCCTCCTATTAAAGGAAAATTTAAAAACAAGAAACTTCCATGAAGATAGAAAAGGTAGAGAGATTGGGAGAGTAGTAACTAAATTAGATGACCTAGTCTAAGGAAAGATAAGCCATTATGGGTCAATTTAGCTCAGGTTTCCAGATTGTCAATGCATTTTGAATCACTAGTCCTTCTTTGAGCATTCTAAACTTCTTCAATTGCAAGAAAAAGAAAGAATATTTTATTCAAGGAAGTTCAGTGGTAACAACAGCCATTAGATAGAAGAATAACAAACAGGAAAGACTTTGAACCATCAGTGTAGTGAGTTGTACCACAGTGACTGTGAACCCCTGGGGAGAATGGCATCTATTTAAATAAATACAGTCTAACGTATGTCTGTTAGTATTATAAAAATCCAGATTAAACATTAATTGTGACAGAGAGATTTACTTTAATGCCTAAACTTGCCATATTGAGAAGTCGTAAAAATGTTTCATGCAGAATCTCTCTTTGCTAAAAACGATTATAACATCATTGTAGCACACTTATTAATGCAAAGCAAGGAATGCTGCAATACAAATGTAGTCAGAATAAAGCAAACTAACAAAGAGAAAAGACATACTGGAATACAATTATTCAACATTCAAATATGTCATAGTTACAAAAATGAATTTTATTACCCCATTGTAACATTATAGAGATTAGCTTCAGTTGGGATCCAAAATATAAGTACATAAATTAATTCAGGATTCAAACAAAGAAGCTTTAAAAATCTTGTATATATTATAACTTTGATATTAATTGAGAAAGGGATAAAGCATTTCTAATTATGTAGTGTGGAGAAGTTGATGTGATATTACTTTAAATAAGTGAGTATCATGAAAAAGAGTTTGTAAAGGGGTTCCAACCCCTTTCGGATCAAACAGAGGAATTTGCCAAGTGCAATATTCCTTCCAACTTTTTTTTTTTTTTTTTTTTAACACTGAAAGTCTTATTAGTCTGTCTTTGTTTTCATGGCTGCTTTGGTTGGAATTGCGGGAAAGAAAATTTTTCCCTTTCTGATTTGGTTCATGTTATTTTACTATACATGCTAGTGCCAATTCATAGGTCATTTCATTCTTTCAATATTTGGTCATGTCACTATTTTATTAACATCATAACAGAGGCTCACTGATAAAAAAAAAAAAGAATAAGATGCATCTAGAAAGAATATATTTTTTCCTTGGTGGATGTGAAATTTGAGATTAAGAGGAGGTTGAAGATAGAAGAAAAAATGAGAATTTTAGTTTTCCCTGAGTTATATGGGCTTGAACTGCCTTCCTTATGCCGTAGAGTTAAGAGGTGGGTGTCTTCTGTGAGATTTATTGAGAACTCCTCAAACAGATAATTCAAAGACATCTTTAGGTTTTCTTAAGATATTTTATAATTTTTTAGAAAAAAAGAAAAAGAAACAGGGTAAAAGTCTAAGAGAGATTCTACATGAGAAAGCCGGTCAAAGGCCATCCCTTTCCTCCTTTACAGGAGAGGCAATCAGGTTTAAAGTAACATTAATGAGTAAGAAAAACATGAATGAAAACATATTTACATTTTGGTATCCATGTGTGAAATGATGAGAAGAATACGCATAAAATTCAGATAACATTGCCTCTGGGGACAGAGAGAGCCAGGGGTCTGCAGCGGTATTAAAAGGGGCTTGAACTTGATCTGCAATGGCTTATTTCATTTAAAAAGTGAGTGGAAGGCTGAGTGCAGTGGCTCATACCTATAATGGACTTTGGGAGGTCGAGGAGGGTAAATCGCTTGAGCCCGGGAGTTGGAGACCAGACTGGGCAACATGGTGAAACCCTTTCTCTACAAAAAATACAAAAATTAGCTGGGTGTGGTGGTGCACGCCGGTAGTCCCAGAGACTGGGAAGGCTGAGGTGGGAGGATTGCTTGAACCTGGGCGCTCAAGGCTGCAGTGAGCTATGATTGCGCCATTGTACTCCAGCCTAAGTGACAGAGGGAGACTGTGTCTCAAATAAATAAATAAAAAAAATAAAATAAAATAAAGTGAGTGGAAGCATCTATAACCATTTATTTTTTTATTTTTTCTTTTTTAGGCAGGGACTCACTGCATCTGGCCCAGAATGTTAACAGTCATGAATTAGGAAAGGCAGAATATAAATTGAAGGTCTCCTTTAATTTTATATAGTGAGCCATATGAAACTGCCAGTGCCCAATGATTTTGATCTATAAAAACGCAAATTTTATATGAACCAACCTAGTTATTTTTTTAGTGTTTCAAAATTAAAAAACAGAATCAACCTTTAAAAAAAAATCTTATTTCTTCAGCCACCAGCACAACACAATGTACTTGATAAAAGATGCCACTGTAGACCTGAAAGCCTTTTGCGAGGTAAGACAAGCAGAATTGAGAAAAGAGGTAAGTGGTGTGTTTTTGGACAATAATGACTTTATCTGATATGTGTTCCAAATCCCAGATTAATGGAATTGACTTTCAATTCAATTAACTTTTGATCCTTAAATGTATATCTGTTTTTTTATGTGTTTTAACTACAAATTCCTATTTTTAAATGTAAAATTGAGAAGTATATGAATAAGGAACTGCTGCAGTATGATGCCTTTGCACCTGGGAAAGGTAATTGTCAACTGATCCTGTAAGACTTCTAGAACTGAACATAGTGTGCCCAAAGAATTACAGGTACATAAATTTAAATTAAGTTATCTGGGATGATTGGTTTGGATATCTCTGCATCTACTATGAATGACATAAGTGAGGAAACTCATCGACAAAGGCAGTGCTTATTTGTGTCAGGATACATAGGGTAGAACTGGTGGATGATGCAACTTGCAACTTTTAACTAATAACTTACCTTTTGCTAAACCTGTTGAACTTGGCTATGCTTAGAAATATGAGGGGGATACTACAAGGTGGAGTTTTTCTCCCTCTGTCTTCCTACGGTGATAGGAATGATAGGTACAAAAGAACAAAATGACTCACATGTTTAATACAAAGCCTACTGGGACAGAAGTATGTCACTTACTTATTTTATGTTAGTTCAGAAGAGAAGACTAGATAGTACTTTTTAAATTACCAAGCTGGATTCTTTAAAATGCTTCCCCAAATTTACCTTGATGAAGAGTTGCTCACCTGAAATCTTTACGCTGAATAGTAAAAAAGCAAGAGAGGGGAAGAGGCCTGCAGGAGACTGTAAGAGTTAGCTGGATAGTTGAAAGGCCACAGTGGGTGCTTGGGGTCCAGCAAAGAGTACAGCTCTCTTCATTTCAAATATAAAAATGTTACAGTTGCGGGAAATGACAGCTGTGGCCACATGTTTTCCCTCTACCCACCCACATCAAAATACCAAAGAGTTCTAAATCTTGCTCCTTTCTGGTAATGTAACAGCACTTAAAGCAAGTACTTCAATAGCTGCAGGCCACCAGAAGGATGGAGTCCAGAGCCTGCTGTCCTGTGACTAGTGGGTGGAAGCACATATCTCACCATTCCATCATGATCAAAGTGCTGCACACTTAAAAAGTTCAAAATCCAGTGTCTGGACCTGGTTTTTCTAAGAGGGCATGCTTTAGGTTTTCATTGAAGGTAGTATATTTCTGGAATAAAAATGGCAACTATAGCATACCAAAAATAATGATATTGACAATAACAATATCACAGTAACAATGAAAGTTAATGGACTTTTTACTCTTTGAGGGACACCGGACTCAGCATTAGAAAGCTTATTTTCTATAATTCAAATAGCAACTCTATAACATAGGTGCTATTTTTTATTATTTTCAGTTTACAACTGAGAAAAGTAAGGCACAGAGAGATGTAATTATGTGCCTAAGGGACTCACGACTAATAGGTGGCAAAATAATGATTTGAAACTTGACTGTTATTCTCAAAAGCCCATGAGCACCAGCTTCCTAGACCTAAAAACTAAATTGTCATTCTCTTATTATCATCGCTATTTAACATTTTCCACAAGGTTGGCCTAACCATCAACCATTGTGCTTTTGGAAAAAAAAATTCTAATGGCATTCTTACTCCCCTTACATCCCCTCCATCTGTTTCTTTGCAAAGATGATTGACGACTGAGCCTAGAGTCTAAAAATGCTGTCAACATCTGCAGCCCCAGGAGCTCATCATACAAAGTAACTAACTGGAAAGTCATTAACTGATGCAGAAACTATTTTCTGTCCCCAGGAGAACCTCGGCACCTGAGAGCAAGACTCTTGGGCCCTACATGGAGAGACCAGTATAGTAATGTATAATGCAGCCCAACATATGTGTCAAATGAACAGGGCCATTGGGGACACAGACTAAGGTGCCTACTTCAAATGAAATGATATTCCAGCACTATCCTCCTGTATTATAGTTAAAGCAGCAAAGGGTTAATTAAAAGCAATCTCTCGTTTCTTAGGAGACCCTTTCTCCTTTGCCAGTAGATGACTGTTTATACTCCCAGGTTATTTCTTCAGTCCTAAAGATATTGCCTGCTAAACTAAGTTTTCTCTAAATTGCTGGAGAAGAAAAACACCCCAAACTGCTTATTTCATCAAAACTGGCTCCTATATTACATTGTCCAAAATGAAATCCACCAATCCAGGGCACCAAAGCTGATAATATGAGAGAGAGGTGCTTGATAAGATTTTTAAAAATTCTCTGGAGTCACAGTTGGTCATTACTTAACCTGTCAATCTCACAAGTACTCAGTAGGAGTCTTTCCATCCCCTACCAGATAATTGCATTAAGTTATATTGTTTGAATGACTGTCATATAAGCACTGAGAGGAAAGAGAATATGAACAACTGCTTCATAGAGCATTTCGAATATTGCCAAGTGTAAAGAGATACTTAAGTGCTGATCACGACGACATGTGGTAAATTAGCCCCCAGCATCATGGCAGAGTTGACGGCTCAAAAGTCACCTGACTTCCTGACAGCCCCATTCTTTGGCAGGTATTGGAGATTTAAGTAGCGGTGCTGGATTCTAATAGTACTCCCAAGGATGCAAGTGTGCTAAGGCTTTCTCCTCAAGGTGTGACACTTAGCGCACTTGTGTGACCTGGACTGATATCTTGGCTCTGCCACTTTCTTGTTGTGTGATCCAGTGCAATAATTTAATTTTCCTGAATCTCACTTTCCCAATCAGTAAAATGGGAACAGGGCTACTTTTCTGTCCTGCTTCACTAGGCTATTGTGGGGCTCCAATAAGAAAAACTGTAGAAAAATGCTTTGAAGAAAAATGGTTTGAAGAATAGGTAAGTACTTAAGTACTATAAAAATACATTGTTAGCTGAGAATTTTGAGTGGTGTGTGTGCATGTGTGTGTGTGTGTGTGTGTGTGAGGGTGGGGGGGGACACAAGTAGAGGTGGGCTAGTGTGGAAGACTTAGACTTTATCATTATTATTATTATTATTATCATTATTATTATTATGGAGTCTTGCTCTGTAGCCGAGGCTGGAATGCAGTGGTGCGATCTTGACTCACCACAACCTCCACCTCCCAGGCTCAAGCAATTCTCCTGCCTCAGCCTCCCGAGTAGCTGGGATTACAGTCATGCACTACCATGCCTGGCTAATTTTTGTATTTTTAGTAGAGACAGGGTTTCGCCATGTTCATCAGGCTAGTCTCGAACTCTTGACCTCAGGTGATCCACGCACCTTGGCCTCCCAAAGTGCTGGGATTACAGGCGTGAGCCACCGCACCCTTTGGCTTATTATTTTATTATTATTTTAATGCTTTCTCCACACTTGAGAGATTGATCAACAATTATGGTTAAATTACTAGCACCAGTTTTGAATACCTCCTAGGGAAGTCACCAATAGGTTATTATTTGTCTACCTCGTATTTCCTGAACAAAAATAATTCATTTAGCTCTGAATGTTTATCTAAGGCATGAAAAACTTGGTTTAGTTTTTTGAGTATCTGCAGTGTCATCAAACTTATCCAAATATTTAATCTAAATTCCATGTGCTGTCATTTACGGCCATTATGTCTGGTTCTTTCCTCATCAGTTAATCTCTGTAATAGTGCTCTATCTGGCTCATTCCATCCTTTTATATTTCTGTAGACAGTTATCACTCCAAATGCCTTCACTTTATTTCTGAGCCAGCTATCTTTTTCTTGAGGCCATCACTTGGAAATATTTGTCACTTTTAGTTGGTCTCTTATGAAACCTGAAACACTTTACATCTACCTATTTAAATTCAGGATCACGGGCTCTTGCTCGTCCTTGCTCTATGAATCAAGGGAGAGGGCTCTCCTATAAACTGTTTTTTTGCTATTTTCTTATCACTGCATGTACCTTTTCTCTTCACCCAAAATAATCCAAGGCAAGCAGGGAGGAAAAAGCACTTCCCTGGGGTGAAGTGGCTCTTACCACAAAGACTTCACAGCAGATGCAAAGGCCACTGTTCTTGGTAAAGGCGTGAGTTATGTCCAGGAGAGCAGGTCTTGTCATGGGTCCCCCTGTTAAGACAATGCACTGGGGCCTGGAAGTGAAAAAAAGATGTGAGAATGGGCCACTGCAAGAAGTCTGTAACCTTAGAACCATTCCAATGGGATGACAGGTACAGAGGCTTGGAAGAATGGGACAACCTCTCCCCTATTTTATGGGTTTTGCACCAGAATTCTTGAATCATCCTGCCTGTCCATCTTGACATGTTTGTGTTCTCAGTTCAGTTAGTCATAGCAAAAGTGTGAAGTAAGGAAAAAGTAGTCTTGTAGTCCCTGATATAGTTTGTCTGTGTTCCCACCCAAATCTCATCTTGAATTGTCGCTTCCATAATCCCCACGTATTGTGAGAGGGACCCAGTGGGAAGTAACTGAATTATGGGGACAGATTTTCCTATGCTGTTATCATGATAGTGAGTAAGTCTGAAGAGACCCGATGGTTTTATTAAGGGCAGTTCCCCTGCCTACACTCTCTTGCCTGCCACCATGTAAGACATAACTTTGCTCCTCCTTCACCCTCTGCCATGATTGTGAGGCCTCCTCAGCCATGTGGAACTATGAGTCTATCGAATCTCTTTTTCTTGAAAAATTACCCAGTCTTGGGTATTTCTTCATAGCAGCATGAAAATGGACTAAAAGTGGTACCTGTAGAGTGGGGTGTTGCTGTAAAGGTACCCAAAAATGTGGAAGTGACTTTGGAACCAGGTATAACAGGCAGAGGTTGGAACAGTTTGGAGGGCTCAGAAGAAGATAGAAAAATGTGGAAAAGTTTGGAACTTCCTAGGGACTTGGAGGGCTCAGAAGAAAGGAAGATGTGTAAAAGTTTGGAACTTCATAGAGACTTATTCAATGGCTTTGACCAAAATGCTGATAGTGATATGGACAACAAAGTCCAGGCTGAGGTGGTCTCAGATGGAGATGAGGAACTCCTTGGGACCTGGAGTAAAGGTCACTCTTGCTATGCAAAGATACTGGCAGCATGTTGCCTCTGCCCTAGAAATCTGTGAAACTTTGAGCTTGAGAGAGATGATTTAGGTATCTGGCAGAAGAAATTTCTAAGCAGCAAAGTGTTCAAGAGGAAGCAGAGCAAAACAGTTGGAAAAATTTGCAATAGAAAAGAAAAAAATCATTTTCTGGGGAGAACTTCAAACTGGCTGCAGAAATTTGCATAAGTAAAAAGGAGGCAAATGCTAATCACCAAGACAATGGGGAAAATATTTCCAGGGCATGTCAGAGAACTTCACAGCAGCCCCTCGCATCGCAGGCCTGGAGGCCCAGGAGGGAAATATGGTTTCCTGGACAAGGTCCAGGGCCCCCCTGCTGTGTGCAGCCTAGGGACTTGGTGCCCTGTGTCCTAGCTGCTCCAGCCATGGATAAAAGGGGCCAAGGTATAGCTTGGGTGGTGGCTTCAGAGGGTGCAAGTCCCAAGCCTTGGCAGCTTTCATGTGGTGTTGGTCCTGTGGGTGCATAGAAGACAAGAATTGAGGTTTGAGAACCTCCACCTAGATGTCAGAGGATGTATGGAGATGCCTAGATATCCAGGCAGAGGTGTGCTGCAGGGGCAGAGCACTCATGGAGAACCTCTGCTAGGGTAGTGCAGAAGGGAAATGTGGGGTTGGAGCTCCCAGACAGACTCCCCACTGGGGCACTGCCTAGTAGAGCTGTGAGAAGAGGCCACAGTCCTCTAGACCCCAGAATGGTAGATCCACCAACAGTTTGCACTGTGCACCTGGAAAAGCTGCAGACACTCAACACCAGCCAGTGACAGCAGCCAGAAGGGAGGCTGTACCCTGCAAAGCCACAGGGGAAGAGCTGCCCAACACCATGGGAACCCATCTTGCATCAACATAACCTGGGTATGAGACAAGGAGTCAAAGGAGATCATTTTGGAGCTTTAAGATTTTACTGCCCCACCAGATTTCGGACTTGCATGGGACCTGTAGCCCCTTTGTTTTGGCCAATTTCTTCCATTTGGAACAGGTGTATTTGCCAAATGCCTGTATTCCCATTTTATCTAGGAAGTAACTAACTTGCTTTTGATGTTATAGGCTCATAGGCAGAAGGGACATGCTTTGTTTGTCTCAGATGAGACTTTGGACTGTGGACTTCTGAGTTAATGATGAAATGAGTTAAGACTTTGGGGGACTGTTGGGAAGGCATGATTAATTTTGAAATGTGAGGACATGAAATTTGGGAGGGGCCCGGGATGGAATGACATGGTTTGGGCTGTGTCCCCACCTAAATCTCATCTTGAATTATAGTTCCCATAATCCCCATGTGTTGTGGGAGGGACCCAGTGGGAGGTAATTGAATCATGGGGGTGAGTTTTTCCTGTGCTGTTCTCCTGACAGTGAATCGGTCTCCCAAGAACTGATGGTTTTACAAAGGGCAGTTCCCCTGCACACACTCCCTTGCCTGCTGCCATGTAAGACGTGCCTTTGCTCCCCCTTTGCCTTCTGCCAAGATTGTGAGGCCTCCCCAGCCATGTGGAACTGTGAGTCCATTAAACCTTTTTTTTTTTAAATTATAACTTACCCAGTCTTGGGTATTTCTTCATAGCAGTATGAAAATGGACTAATCCAGTTCCCCTCTCCTTTTTCCTCTAGCCACCTACCCCAAATCCCAAGGCAATCTGTTCCTCTCCAAGCAAGATTTTTATGTTACTTTCTTTCATTCTTCATACAAGCTTGTATGTGAGATTTCATTCAAAATAAGATACAACTAATGAAAAGCAAAAAAGCATTACTTTTAAGAGAATTCAGTAAGCCCTAAAGCCTTAAGTGGAATGGAAACAATAGCAGAATAATGTGTGTGGGGATTTAGGATAGTCTCTCTGAAGTCACATTACTTAGTCCACCTTGCTATCTCCATGCATGGAAGGTGACACCTGGCACTATGAGGGGCTATAGTTTGGGGTGGGCAGAGTAGGGTGTGGAAGGAAAGAAGCACTCACTTACAGGAGGTGCTGTCATGAAAATATAGCAGTTTTGTATGACTGCTTATTTTTAGAATGTACCCCTAAAGCTTATAACTACTTGAATGCCCTTGTCTCTCATAAAGGAGAGCCACTTCTAAGGTGGAACAATACCAGGATGCCTGAGACACCAACACCAGCTTTACCTGAAGTTTTTTACATGGTCTTCCACTGTGGTTAATTCCAGAGCGTTGTCTAAAGCACTCACATAGGAAAGAGCCTGTGTGGAGGATCCCCAGTTCACATCTGTGGATAAAGGAGGAAATTGGCATAAGAAGCACTGACCTTTCCTCTGTGTACCATGAATAATTCTTACAAGTCATTCCCTTCTATGATTTTCCTTGGCTATGCCAGCAAGGATGAGTGCCCAAATTAGAGAAAATATAGTGTGGGATTTCCTAAAAAGCACTTTGTATCCTTCTATGAATACTATGTGAATCTTCAGAAGCAAAGGCTTCATTCCAGCAAAGGATCAGACTGTACAACTGCAGTCCTAGAAATCTTGCTTGGTGGGAGAGGCTGTGCAATAACCACGTGGCAGGCAGATAGACTTGGGAAACTGGTCAATCCCTGAATAAAATCAAAGCATGTTCACACATTTTTTTTTTTTTTTTTTTTTTGAGATGGAGTTTCGCTCTGTCACCAGGCTGGAATGCAGTGATGCGATCTTGGCTCACGGTAACCTCCGCCCCCCTGGTTCAAGAGATTTTCCTGCCTCAGCCTCCTGAGTAGCTGGGACTACAGGCACCTGCCACCATGCCTGGATAATTTTTGTATTTTTAGTAGAGACAGGGTTTCACCATATTGGCCAGACTGGTCTCAAACTTCTGACTTTGTGATCTGCCCGTCTCCGCCTCTCAAAGTGTTGGGATTACAGGCGTGAGCCACCGCGCCTGGCCCAAATTCTTAAATTGAAAAGAGAAGCAGCATTTCTGTATACACAGAAAGTGTGCAGTAATCTTTATATTTTGAACAGTAAAACTGAATAGCATGGGAATTCTTACTTCTAGAATTCTATGAAGAGGGTCAAGGTTCTTTAGCAAACATTTTAGTTTGATCTTTGAGAAGCTAATCCTTAATCTTCATCATAAGGGAGATCAGCTCTACCATCCCTCCCCCCCCACCCCCCCCCCTTTTTTTTTTGGAGACAGAGTCTTGCTCTCGCCTAGGCTGGAGTGCAGTGGTGCCATCTCGGCTCACTCCAAGCTCTGCCTCCTGGGTTCACGCCATTCTCCTGCCTCAGCCTCCCAAGTAGCTGGGACTACAGTCGCCTGCCACCATGCCCAGCTAATTTTTTTTGTGTGTTTTTAGTAGAGACGGGGTTTCGCCGTGTTAGCCAGGATGGCCTCGATCTCCTGACCTCGTGATCCACCTTCCTTGGCCTCCCAAAGTGTGCATGAGCCACTGTGCCCGGCCTTTTTTTTTTTTTTTTTTTTTTACAAATTTAAGTATTAAATGGATCTTCCAAGGTTTATGAGAGGAAGTCCCTGGCAAGAATGTACAGATATACCCGAGATGACAGACAAAACCTATTCTCCTGGAGACCCAGGGAAATGGGTGAACAATAATTATCTGGAGATAAAGAAGATCAATATTGATTAAGTGTTGATGGTGCATCAGGCATTAAGCATACCTTAGGCCATTTATTTTAAATAGGGATAAAAACTCTACTAGTCAATTGGACGTTTATATGTAAAAAGTGAACCTCGAACAATACCTCACATCATATACAAAAATTAACTCAAAATGGATAATAGACCTAAATATAATTTCCAAAGCATTAAAACTTCTAGAAGTTTGTGACTTTGGATTAGGAAAAGATATCTTAGATCAGATGCAACATGGTAAGCCATTAAAAAAAAAAGATAAATTAGACTTCACAAAAACTCAGAAGTTTTATTCTTCAAAACAAACCGTAAGGAAAATAGAGAAACCACAGATCCAGAGAAAATATTTGCAAAACACATATTACTAAAGGATTTGCATCCAGAATAGATAAAGAACTCTCATTACTGAATAATAAGAAAACAACTAAAACATGAGCAAAAGATTTAAACAGATACTTGACTAAAAAAGATATATGGATGGCAAATAGATGTTCAACATCGTTAATCATTGGGAAAATGTAAATTAAACCACAATGAGGTGGCACTACACATCTATTAGAATTGCTTTTAAAAAATCAACTGGCAATAATACATGCTGACAAACATGTGGAGCATCTAGGACTCTCATTCATGGCTTGTAGGAATGGAAAATAATACTGCTACCACAGAAAACAGTTTGGCAGTTTCTTATAAAGTTATATATACACTTACTATTTAATCATAAATCCCACTACCAGATATTTACCCAAGGGAAAAATGAAAACATGAGTCCATATAAAGTCCTGTGGACCTAAACTGAAAACAACTCCGATGACCATCAACTGGTGAATAGAATTTAAGAATATATGTGATGTATTCATACAATAGAATACTACTCAGCGACACCAAAGAATAAACCACTTACATATGCAACAGCATGGATAAATCTAAAAGCATTCTGCTAAGTGAAAGGAAGTCTTCTCAAAGGCTATATCTTGTATGTTTCTATTTATATGGTATTTTGGAAAAGGCAAAGCTACAGGATCAGACATCAGAAAAGCAGCTGCCTGAGGCTAAGTTGGAGGGTGGAGATTGACTACACAGGGGTATAAGGGAACTTGTGAGGATGATGGAAATATCCTGTATCTTGATGATGGTTACAACACTGTACAAGTTTGTCAAAATATACATACAGACAGCCCATTTAAAAGGGATAAATTTTTCCATATGTAAGTTATACATGATGTTAACAATATGTAAAGTAACAAATAAAAGCTAAACAGACCCCTCCAAGGTGGTTACTACAAGCTCTGCTTTACTGGCAGAGTAAGGGAAAGGAGAATGTGAGGGTGGCTCTGGGTTTCCCTGCACCGCACTGTCTGCAACCCCTCCTAGATTTAATATCCCTGGTACTAAAGTCAACACCCAAAGTTCAGATCCAATTGCTTCTTCAATTGATTAGCTTGTCCCATCTTCCTGTTGCTCACAACATCAGATTCTTTGGCATGACCTTTAAGTTTCTTATTATCTGGCCCCCACCACTCTTCCAGGCTCTCTCTGTGATCCTTCTCCCCATCGCTCAGGTACCTTCTGTGTGTTGAAGGCCTTGAGCCTTCCCACATACGCCGCCCCGCACTTGTACGTGTCCTTAATGTCATTCATGCTTCACCTTCTGCCCGGAATACCATTCCCTGACTCTGATTAACCAAACCCCCATTGCTTTTTTTTTTTTTTAAAAACTAATTTATTCATTTAAGAAATATTTGTTAAATGTCCACTGTTTGACTCTGTGAACGTAAGTTAGGAACCAGAAAGTTTTCCTGGATAACTCTAAAGTTAATCCTTCCCTCCCCTTTTCTCAGCAATTTGCTCATATTACTCTCATAGTGGTCACTATTTTGTATCATAATTAATTCTTTAAGTGTGACTCTGAACTCCTTGAGCACAGGGACTATATCTAATTTATCAGGATATCAGAAACAGAAAGTGATGTAATGGAAAGCTTGTCGGGTTGGTTTGGTATCATACATGTTCTGGTTATATGGTCAGATCCATCACATCCTGATTATTACTTTGGTAAGTAGTCAACTCTTTGAACCCCAGTTTCTTCATCTGTAAAATGGCACTAATAGTATTGTGAGGATTAAATGAGTGCATGGTATATAACAGGTGCTCAACGAGGTTAGCCGTTGTTGTTATTATTATTATTATTTGAGATGGAGTTTCACTCTTGTTGCCCAGGCTGGAGTGCAGTGGCTCGATCTCAACTCACTGCAACCTCTGCCTTCCGGTTTCAAGCGATTCTCCTGCCTCAGCCTCCTGAGTAGCTGGGATTACAGGGGTCTGCCACCACGCCCGTCTAATTTTTGTATTTTTAGTAGAGACGGGGTTTCACCATGTTGGCCAGGCTGGTCTTGAACTCCTGACCTCGTGATCCACCCTTCTCAGCCTCCTAAAGTGCTGGGAGTACAGCCATGAGGCACCGCGCCAGCCCCAACTATTGTTACTGTTATATACCACAATGTTATTAGTATCCACCTTGCATATGCCTCACCTAAGCACATAAAATTGCTTAATAAATGAGTAGTTAGAGAGAGATTTGGAAACCCTATTCCATACAGTCCTTGTTATCTTACCTGGCTTCTTATAAGTCACATAGACATAGAGGAAGAATTCAATGACATAGGTGATGACAGCTGCCCACCAGTTGATGACAAACATGACTGCACAGCACAGAACAGCTCCAAAAAGAGACACCCACATATTGTAAATTCCATACGCAGGTCTCCATCCTGAAAATAAAATATGCAGAAGGAAAACTTCCACTTTACTACGATCATGCCACTGAATATTGTAAGAATGCAGGTAACATGCCTTTTTCCTGATATAAAGAATCAGAACTTTTAGGTCAATTTCTAGGCTCTGTGCTTATTTTCCTGTGATCTTGGGTTCCTGGTCTATGAAGATGGTACTTACACCAAATAGAATGCTGTAAAGTTTAGGAAATGTTAAGCATCTGAAAAATGTGCCATTCAGGACCCTCCATACTCCATGCTCCTGACTATCTTCCCAAACTTCCAAACCTTAAGCATCTGGTATTTATGCCATCAGGAGCTGAAAAGAGGCAGGAGGAATGGAAAGAGTGGGATCTACCAGGTGGGGAAGAGAAACTTCTTGGTTGTCTGAGAAGGAAAAAGTGAAGAAAATGGGTTTTTTGCTCCCATGGAGAAGGCGGAGTAATCATCAAGAGTCAATCGGCTTGACTTCCTGGTAGCTCTTCCATTACCCTAAGAGGACAGTGCTTGCCTTTTCAGAAATAAGAATTGATGAAAAAAGCAGGAGAAATGGCTTTTTAAGCTCAACGGCTAGCAAAGGCTTCTTAAACCCAATGTGTTAATATGTCATGCATTTTGCAATGAAAATATTTCTCACAGTGTGCTCATGCGTGGGGGTTTTCTGTGTTCTCTTAGCTTCCTGAAATAGAAGCAACTGGAAGACAGTATGGACAGGAAAGAAAAGCTCTGATTTGAAGGGCACCTTTTGTTAATGAATGGGGTACGTTTTAATATAGGAGTTGCCAAAACACAACAGAACTTTACGTGTTTGGGAGCAATTTCCTAAATGGCCACAAGATGGACATAGCACTTCAAGAACATCATTGAAAATAGCCTTATTTTTCTCTGAGTCTGGCTTCCCGTCCGTGTGTGTGTGTGTGTGTGTGTGTGTGAGAGAGAGAGAGAGAGAGACATTTTCTGGGTTTGCGTATCCATGTGTCTCCCTCTATATGCTTTTCTGTATTTTCCTCTCTCTCTCCCCCTCTTTCCCATTCTCCTTTGCACTCTTTTCCCTGGCTGTCTACTATTTCACCTTATTTGTCAAAAGTGGCCATAACATGGCATGGAGTCACACATTTCTGTGTTAACAAAACACACAAAGAAACAGAAAGTCCTCTGCTACTTTCTGTAGCCTAGTATTCGTTAGATTAAGATTGGTCTTCCATCTATATTTTGTCTTATTGGCAGCAAGTTTTCCAAAGGAGGCTTAATATCTTGTCAGGCCCTGAATGAGTGGAAATGTGTTTATATATCCAGTAAAAGTTCTCAAGGTGGAGATCTTTCTGAAGGTAGGTAATGACAAGTCTCTATTCTGGTAGAAAGGCAGAAGAAACTGGAGTGGACAATGAAAGCAAAGAAGAGGTGAGGAGTGACTAGAAAGGAGAAGGCTCCTTGGTGTGAAATTTTGAACAACTTTAAACCACAGCCCAAAGGGTGCACTGATGCCACCAGCATCAATGCAGCCTGTCTACATTGCCCCCACTCAGCAGGTAATTATGGGAACTACTCATCCTTCTCTTCTGCACCATGGGCAGGAAACAAATTGATAGTAAGGAAGTTTCAAATATATACATTAATTCCACTTCTGTGGTCACTTTCACCCTGGAAATAAATAGTGGTGTTTTTCTACTGCTGAAATAAATGTGGTTTGTCTTGCAATGAATAATTTATTGCCACGGGAGAAAATTGACTTTACGGTTGGTCAAAAAGGCCATTGCTCAAATGATTCTTTTTCTATTTCAAAACTCATCCCCAAACTCACCAAAATAAAGTAGATTACGCTTCCCACTAGGATATAAGGAAACATATAAACACAGATTGAACACTTTTCACTGACTTATTTCATTTTATTGAGACAAACTAACTGTTTGCTTAGACATATTTTAGTTTTGGAAGTCAGCTTACCTGGAGATTTGGCATAAGAGGCATGGAAGCAGGAGAAATTAATAAGTGCATATGAGGCCAGGAAAAAGTTGGAGATGATGGGAGCAATGGTGTTCAGTTCCGCTGTAAAAGTAACAGAATTGAACATGTATGTATGAGTGATGAGACCAGGGGCTGAACAGCTGTTACAGCCTGGAAGCTTGACTTTATTTGGAAATTGAAAACATAGCGAGCATCTGTCAAAGTTTAAGAAGTTAGTCATTTTTCTTTGGGGGATATATATTTACTCTTAGCTAGGGTTTCTATAAAGTAAGAAATAAAAAAGTCTACCAATCAGAAAATAGACAATCAAGACCCCTACCTACAAAATGTTCAAGTGGCAATGGGTAGGTGTGGGACTGGGCATACAATTAACTCCCCTGTAGCTTTTCTGGAGCCATCTAATCCTGTGTTCTTTAACTGTTATGGATGCAATAAATAGGCTCTGCAGGATATTAGTTAAATACCAGTGCACCAAAAACTCCCCAGTGGAAATCTCCCTGCATAGACCCAATATGTGTTCTCTGATTTTCAGGACTCTTTGTCATTCATACCTTTTCCACATCTCTAGAGAGTTTTGCCTCTCAAGGCTAGCCAAATTTATTATTATTATTATTATTATTATTATTATTATTTTGAGATAGAGTCTAGCTCTTGTTGCCCAGCCTGGAGTACAATGGCACAATCTCGGATCACTGCAACCTCTGCCTCCCGGGTTCAAGTGACTCTCCTGCCTCAGCCTCCCTAGTAGCTGGGACTATAGGTGCCTGCCACCATGCCCAGGTAATTTTTGTATTTTTAGTAGAGACAAGGTTTCACCATGTAGGCTGGGCTGGTCTTGAACTCCTGACCTCGAGTGACCCGCCCACCTCAGCCTCCCAAAGTGCCGGGATGAACAGGCGTGAGCCACTGTGCCTGGTCCGAAAATACTTTTGCCTCAGGAGTAAATATCTGGTATGATTTAACTCCAGCTGAATTTTTTACTGGGCAATATAAGAAAAAATATAGAGACGTCATCCTTTATCTGAAGGTCAGACACCTATCACCCTCAATGATGCAAATGATGCAATGATGCAAGTGATGCAATGATGCGAGTGATGCAATGATGCAAATGCAGGCAGCTGGGTGTGATTCTGGAACATGGATACCAACCAGAAAGTAGGCAAAACAGCTGCCATGAAGCTTATGCATGGAGCCAATCCACTTGTTCTGAAAGAATGATTTTAAATGATATTATCTAATGTATACAAGACTTCTAAAACTTTGGTTGCTTGCTCACTTAAATGCAGCACGAGGCAATGATTTGAGATCTTAAAGGCTAAATTATATAATTGAAACATCTCTATATGAAATCACTTTTAAGTTAATTTTTAAAAATCTAACAAACACAGAGAGTTACAAATTCCCTTTTTCAGCCTCATACAAATGCTATGAGGATTCATGAATTATAGTCCCTTCCTGAGTTCAATATGTAATGATGAGGAGCCCTCATTGCTTGGCACTGCTGTGCTGAAGAAGTCTGCCCGCCTATGTGTGGCTCCCAAAGTCCTCTGCCTTCTGCTTCTTTTCCTCTGATATGCTCATCAGCAAAGGTGAGGCCTTAGGGAGGAGTGAGACATGCACAAGTTTAAGTTGATGAATGTTCCTCTCCAAGATTATGTAGCTGTTTCTATATCACTTGGGGAGAGGAAGCCAAGATTATAGTCTAGGTAAGTGGTTCTCAAATACCAGTGGTCTACTTGAAATGTAGACTTGTGAAATGTAGACTCCTTACCCTCAGAGAGTCTGACTCAGTTACTCTAGAATTGGGCCTGAAGTCTCCACACTCGCCCAAACACCCCAGGTGATTGCGATATAGATGCTCAGTGAACCATATTCCCAGAAACAGTAACAGGCAATTCAATTCTGCTAGCCATCGGGTCAGTAGTTATGGCAGCTGGGGGAGACTCTAGATTTAGACCGTTTCAGGCAGGTGAGAAGAAGGATTCAGCTGCATTTGGTTGGATGGATTTCGAACACTCAGATTCAAAGAATAGATTAAAAAAGTCTACCTCGAGTTCCTCAAAGGCCCTCTACACACAAGGATTTCTCATTTCCTTCTTAGATGCCAATATTCCCAAATGGGATCCTAAACATGAAATGGGTAATTTTTCAAACTAAAAGGAAAGCCCTATGAATAATCAGAAGAATTTTTTGGTTTTCAATCAAAACAAGAAAACTTTACAAACCAATAAGAATAAATGCCATGGCTATAACAAAAGTGAGAATATATCCTCTCAGGGGTTCATTGTTTTTCCCGTATCCCTTTGCAAAAAACTGCAGGGCTTTGTAGATGTTGTCCTTGCACAGAGCCTAATGGAAAAGAAGAGAAGACATTTGTCATTTATAGCTATGCACAGTCATTTTCTCTAGGTGATTCAAACAGGAAGATTTGGGGAAAGATTAAGTGATACACAAGATGAGGCACAAGTTAACACTGCACTTTATCATTCTTTATATTATTTGAATCGATCTTGACTATATGGCAGACATAGCACTTGAGCCAGATGCAAACATTAACTGTTTCAGAAAATGATGGAAAATGATTGCCAGTGAGAATGAATATTTCAGCTTGCTTCACATTCTGTGGAAACAGCAATAGGGAGAAGCACAAGCTGTTGTGCTTGTATTACCTGGAACACTTTGGGTGCGCTGACAAGGGAGGCCAGGGCGGAGGAGAGCGTTGCAGAAAAGATTCCTGCAGTGATGAGGGGGCCAAACCCTGATACCATGCTCATGACCTTGAGAAGAGAGGTACAAGTAAGGAGACTTCCTGTGATTTGGAATCTGTTTCATAAGCAAATTGCTTTCAACTAGATTTTTTCCCCCTGCTTCTTTCTCGCTTTCACATTCTTGTTTGTTTGTTTGAAACAGAGTCTCGCTCTATCACCTAGGCTGGAGTGCATTGGCACGATCTTGGCTCATTGTAACCTCTGCCTCCTGGGTTCAAGCGATTCTTGTACCTCAGCCTTCTGAGTAGCTGGGATTATAGGCACCTGCCACCACGCCCAGCTAAATTTTGTATTTCTAGTAGACACGGGATTTCACCATTTGGCCAGGCTGGTCTTGAACTCCTGACCTCAAGTGATCTGCCCACCTCAGCCTCCCAAAGGGCTGGGATTGTATGCATGAGCCACTGTACCTGGCCCATTCTCACGTTCTTAATTTTATTTTTTAAAAATAGAAATGGCCTTTTTGGTTATTTATAAGATAATAAATGCTCACCGCAATATATCCAGAAGATACTGGAAAAAATAAAGAAGGAAATGGTTTCAAGGATTTTGACATTTTCCCCTCTGTTCTTTGTGGCCATATGTTTCTTTGATGATGGGGAATTCTATCCAGCAGAAAGCAGTATTTTAATATGGTTTGGGGAGGGGCTCAGCTGTTTACTAGTCTTTTTACAGCCGTTAACCTTTCTTCTTCCTGCACACAGAGGCTTTTCAGACCTTTGCTATTTCTGTGTTCATTAAACATAATTTTAGATCTGAGACATGATGTGATTCTATCAATTTAAGTCATATTTTGGAATAATGACTTCAGTTAGGTTAATTTCTCTTTGTGGGTTGTTAAAACAGAAGAGTGAAGCTTTCACGACAAATTTACTTCTCCCTCTGCTCACCAATCATGCAGCCAAATTAATAGGTTTAAAGTCCTACAGTTTTCCTAACTTCCATTGTTACTTCCCCCTTATTTACCTTCCCTCTGGCACTCACAATTTCTCTCTTAGCCTTGTCTTCCAGGCTCTCCAGGGCCACCTCAAAGGCTTTGTCTAAGCTGAAGGCCGTGTATGAAATGCATTCCAAGATTTCTCAATGAACTTAGAACAGAACTATCATTTGACCCAGTAATCTCTTTACTGGGTATATATCCAAAAGAAAATAAATCATTCAACCAAAAAGATACAGGCACTTGTATGTCTAGTGCAGCACTATTCATAATAGCAAAGACATGGAATCAACCTAGATGCCCATCAATGGTGGACTGGATAAAGAAAATGTGGTACACATATACCATGCAATACTACACAGCCATGAAAAGAATAAAATCATGTCCTTCACAATAACATGGATGCAGCTAGAGGCCATTATCCTAAGCAAATTAACACAGGAGCAGAAAACCAAATACAACATATTCTCACTTATAAGTGGGAGCTAAACATTGAGTACTCATGAACATAAAGTGGCAACAGGGGACACTGGGGACTACTAGAGAGGGGACAGAGGATGGCAAGGGTTGAAAACTATCTATTGAGTACTATGCTTAGTACCTGGGTGAACTACTCACAGTTAACAGAGGCTACTTGTTGTAATACCCACAAATCTCAGCATCACACAATACACTCATGTAGCAAACCTGCACATATAGGATACTCCCCGAATCTAAAATAAAAACTAAAATTATAAAAGAAAGAAATACATAACAAGTGCTAACTAATCTAAGTTCCTTTCCACCATGAAATCTTGCACAACTGATTGGAAGATACATAGTGCCAGGAGATGATCTCTCCCTGGTGATGCAATTCATATGACTGCCTATTGTCTCTGACCACAGGAAATGTAACCATAGGATTTGCTACCATGTAATGCCTGTATGACTCCTTTCCCTCCCACATGAATCATTCCATGCTGGATTCTTATCAGCCAGTAATCAATCAGTTGCAGATTCAGAAATCTTACTCTATGTGACATTCAAAAAATGAAAATAATGGCAATGAACGTTTTTAAATTTTGCTTCAAACCTGGAAATTGTTCATCAGTCCGTACTGACATGGTTCATGTCGACATCTTGAGAAGTCATAGCCCAACCCACATGCTGCTGAACCATTGCAGTTCATCCCAGAAATGATGGTGTCATTCATGTTCCCGGTGGCATCTCGGACCACACAGGCCCCTGTGGAAACAACCATGGCTTGTTATTTCTTTATAAGGTTCTGGTCCCTTGAGATTTTCTTCTGAAAACATAGTTTACTTTGAGTCTGAAAAGGTCCATTTCTTAGCCTCTGTTCACTGTGGGTAGTTCTTGATAACTGGAGGTTCCCATCTGCTGAGCCCTGGGGTTTCCCCTTTTCTGTAACAGGCTGCCATTTCAACTGCCTGTGTGACTTAGATTTGAGTGGTAAGAGACTTGGGAGTTGACACTCAGTCTTAATTTCTTATCTTTTAAAACTTGCATGGCAGCCCTTGGTACATAACACATACTCAATACATATGTCTGGCTTAGTACTAATGACTGGATGTTTTTCAAGTAGAAGGATTTATTTCCTCATCTGCAAGAGAGCCAAGGGGTGGCATTGTGGTATTCTATTATAGCGATTAAGAGAACGCAGCCCCTCTTTTCAACTAATGATATTCCTTGCATAATTTATAAAACAGAGTTATAGTTCCACATTATATGCAGTTTTAATGGTTTAAACAATAAAGGAAATGTTTTAGGATAAAATATTCAGATTTCATAGGCAATGGTCAAATAATATTGATCTAGTATCTATCTTAGTTGATCTATTCTATTATTTTCATACATTTGAGTGTCTCTGTCATTTTCTACTATAGCATTCTATGATGAACATCTTTGTGCATAAACTTTTTCTTCTAGGATAGATTCTTAAAAATAGAATTATGGTCATTTAAAAGACTGCTGATATATATTTTAATCACTGGCATTCCCTTATGATTTTTTCTAACTAATCTTTGCCATGTTTTTGATAGGATTTTTGAAATATATGAATATACGTGAAGTATATATAAATATATGAATATACGTGAAGTATATATAAACTTTTCTGAACTACATGAAGGATAAATACTTTACAAACTAAATACCAACCAATAAAACTGCTTTGGTTTTCAAACTCTACCCAGGGTGGATTCTCATGCCTTGCTAATAATACCTTTAAGACAGGTCCCAGAGACAGGGATAAATGTGATTCTTAGCCACGGAATCCACATTCTTTGAATTTGGGAGACTTAAAAATCATAGACTCTTTTTTGTTTGTTTGTTTTTGTTTTTGAGACAGAGTCTCGCTGTGTTGCCCAGGCTGGAGTGCAGTGGCACGATCTTGGCTCACTGCAACCTCCGCCTCTGGGTTCAAGCAATTCTCTGCCTCAGCCTCCCGAGTATCTGGGATTACAGGCGCCCGCCACCATGCCCGGCTAATTTTTGTATTTTTAGTAGAGATGGGGTTTCACCCTCTTGGCCAGGCTGGTCTCGAACTGACGTCATGATCCACCCTCCTCGGCCTCCCAAAGTGCTGGGATTACAGGCGTGAGCCACTGCACCCAGCCAATCATAGACTTTTTTATCTGAAAGAGCCATTTAAAATAATCAGTGCAGGGATCCTTTTTATTGTAGTCCTGAGAGGTAGCCTGCCAGCTTCTACTTGAACGCTTGAAATTATGGATGTCAATTACCAAGTCAAACTATTCTTTCATATTTTACCTGTTTGCATTGTTCATTTATGTTGAACTGAACTCTTTGAATCATGTATTTTAACCTCTGCATAACAGATCTCTCAAAATTCCCATGAAGCCAGGCCATGAGTCATTATTTGTACTAATGACAGGACATTGACTCCATGACTGTCCTTCTCCTATGTTGGGCAAGTATAGAAATGTGTATTTTTCCACCCATTCGGGGCAAAACTTGAAGCTCTGAAATCAGGTCTATAACTTTACTCATTCTCTCACTTTAACTGTAGTAAAAAAGAAAACCACTCGGGAAATTTAACTTTAGTGGTTTCAATGTCATTCAAAAATGTGTTGATTTCCTAAAGCACTGAAACAAAAAATCTCTTTACATGTAACTAAACTTGGACATGCCCCAACAATACATTTATCTACCTATTTATTGATTTTTGATACATGGTCTCACTCCATTGCCCAGGCTGGAGTGCAGTGGTGTGATCACAGCTCACTGTACCCTTGACCTTCCAGGCTTAAGCAGTCCTCCCACCTCACCCTTCCCAGTAGCTGGGATCATAGGTGTGTGCCACCACGCCCGGCTAATTTTTTATTTTGTGTAGGAATGGGGTCTCTCTCTGTTGCACAGGCTGGTCTTGAACTCCTGGGTTTAAGCAATCCTCTGGCCTTAGTCTCCCAAATTAGTGGGATTACAGACATGAGCTACTGTGCCCAGCCCCAGCAATACTTTGAACAAAGTTATCAGATTTCCTCAAATCAGAGACAATGAGACAGGGAAGGATTTAAGTTCATTTTTTTTTTTTATCTCCAGAAACTAACTGTAGGTACATGCACCTTCTCAATTTCTCTAATAGTAAGTGGAAGAGGACTGTGATGTACCCTTTGGCTTCATGGTGGTCCAGCCTAGAGCATTTTTCCCTGTTGTACACAGAAGACGGTTTTCTTCTCTAAATGTTGAGAAACCTCTTCCTTTCCTACTATGGCAAAAGTATGAGGCAGCCCCCAACCAGGAGGAGATGTGACTGTAGGCAGCAGGTGGAACCAAAGTCAGCCTCAGGAACAGCAGGTGAGTACACATATTTTCTGTTCACTGAGCAATGTAGGGGCTGGCCGCCCACACTGCCAGCAGCTGGGTCTTGTTCTGTCTGATATCCTGCCAATTGGTGACAGTGACATTTCCATATTAAGGATAGCAGTGCAAGGATGAGACAGAGTCACAAATTCCACATCTTTCATACTTTCCTAAGGCTGTTTTTAGGTTTGAATCATTTTGTTTTTTACTTCTTTTCTCTATTCTGTTCCTCTCCTGCCTCCTAGAACAAGGGAAGTGTGTGCTGGAAGTGGTGGCCTCCTTAGCAGTGGGATTATCATCAAGGGTAGTAAAATGGGACCCTCTTTGTGTTCAGGTAGAATGACAACCTGATTAGCTTTATTCTAGCCCTGGCCCAGAGATGCCTGTGTTATAGCTTAATGGCATTCAAATCCCTAAAGTATCCAAATCATTAACATTAAGGTACCAAGAAGGGAATTAAAATCGTTGCCTTTTAAAAAACTTTGTATTTATGCTTCATTGAAAGCCCACTAGATGTGAACAACTGGACCCCTCGTAATTCTGACATTCAGACACTAGAGATGTACCACTTACCTACACAAATTGCAACCCCTAAGTAGGCAATAGTGGTGATGAAAATGGCCAGCATGGTTCCTCTGGGGATGGCATCTTGGGGATCCTTTAAAAAAATAATGTGGAGGTAGAAGAATACAGAGCAGAATAAGAACCATAGATCACTTGGAGTTATTTTTGTATTTTCAGATTTTTAGGCTACCCATCCTGAGGCAAGTTCTAAGAAAAGATCAAGGAAACGGTACGTTGATGAGCTCGAGCTTTATTTTGGACAAAGACAAGGTGTGCAGAGTGAATAAAGAAATCTGTAAAACTTTCAGCTGAACAGAAGAGATCTCTAACTGTCCAGAAGGAAGTTTCTATAGAAAAATGTAGTAAGTAGTTCACTCACCAAGGCCTCATCTTTCTCTTTATCTCCTATGAATTTCATTTAGATGTATCACATCTTGAATTTGTAGGGGAAAATATACAAACATATCTGGCATGTTGGTAATATCTCTGTATGTATTTGTTTTATACTGAGCTTAAGCTTGCCTTTAAAAAAATCACTTTTGACTGAGGGAAAAGGATGATCTACTTACTAAATTCTTCAATCCTTTAAATTCCCTATTTGAAATCAAGTTCAGAAATATCTGCAATGGGAGATATTTAATTTCCATAGGCAGACATAAAGAAAGAGGCAAATTCAAGCTTATACCAGAAAATGGGCTTTTCTCTTGCTTATAAGTGTATATACATTCACTAAGTTGATTTCACATCATACTTAATTTACCATTTTATATCCTATTTGGGGGGCATAAATCATATAAAATCAATTTTTAAGTAGCATATTGAATTGTATTCAACTCAACTTAATAGGGATTATTAAATAGAAATTTTAATGTCTTCACTTTTATAGGACAGGGCCTGGCACAGAGTAGGAGTCAATAAATATTGAATTGAGGAAGGCACAATATCAGCAGGTATGAGTCCCCCAACCAGAGCACATTAGACCCATCAATACAAATAAGCAATCACTGCAGTCAAACAAAGTTTGTGCTTTAAAAAGAAAACTAAAATATGCTGAACGAGTCCATCAAAAAGGTTATACATAGTGAATGTAGACTCAACTTGACAACTGAAAGTCACAACTGAATCAAGCAAACCTGCCCCACATGGCAGTAAGCCGGCCCTGTGGAACCACTCTGTGATCATTTATTCCTCCACACTCTTCTAGGAGTATCTGCACACAGGGTTTGTTCTGACACGTACATACCCAGTCTCTTCCTTCCAAACTATTGTCGTCAGTGTGGCAGGTGTATGCAATGGGGCAGTGCACAGAAGGAAAAAGAAGGCAGTCATGACTATCATGGGGCCTACTGAATCTCCTAATTCATGTTATCTTCCAAAATTTATTTTATTGATGAAGAATTTCTTGAGATCTGAGTAAAATGTAAAGAACTGACAGTGGGAAAAACAGAAAAAAATATATATATAATATTTATGCATATCTATATCTATCTATCTATCTATCTATCTATCTATCTATCTATCTATCTATCTATCTAACAGATGTGAAGATGGAAGGCAGTCTTGTACCTAAAACACAAAAACTTAGTTTTTGGCTAGGCATGGTGGCTCACGCCTGTAATCCCAGCACTTTGGGAGGCCAAGGCGGGCGGATCACCTGAGGTCAGGAGTTTGAGAGCAGACTGGCCAACATGGCGAAACCCCGTCTCTACTAAAAATACAAAACTTAGCTGTGCATGGTGATGTGTGCCTGTAATCCCAGGTGCTCAGGAGACTGAGGCAGGAGAATCACTTGAACCTGAGGCAAAGGTTGCAGTGAACTGAGATTGCGCCACTGCACTTCAGCCTGGGCGACAGAGTGAGACACTGTATCAAAACAAACAAACAAACACCCCACAAACTTAAGTTTTTATTTGCAACTATCTGCTACAAGCTCTAAAATGACTTAACAGGAGTCACATGAGAGTCGATCATGACTCTAAGACATTATTATTTATTTATTTATTTTGACATGGATTCTTGCTCTGTTGCCCAGGCTGGAGTGCAGTGGCTCAATCGTGGTTCACTGCAGTCTCAACCTTCCCATGCTCAAGTGATCCTCTCACCTCAGCCTCCCAAGTAACTGGGATGATAGGTGTGTGCGACCCTGCCCAGCTATTTTTGTGTGTGTGTTTTATAGAGACAGGGTTTTGCCATGTTGCTCAGGCTGGTCTCAAACTCCTGGGCTCAGGCAATCACCCACCTTGGCCTCCCAAAATGCTGTGATTATAAGCATGAGCTACCATGCCCAGCCATGATCCCGAGACATTAACATGTAAATCTGGAATTAACATGTAAATCTGGATGCCAATATATTAGTGTATGATTAGATATTCACATTGTCTGGTCTGGCTAGCTTCCCCTTAGATAGGGCTCAGGAGGACTTTGACAAATTATTGATTTTCACTTGAAATGTAGTTTCCATCCACAAGCAGTAACCCAAAACCTAACCCTCTTTACCTTTTTTCATTAGACATTTTATTTTTCCTTAGGACAGAAAGCAAGCAATCTATTAGATCCCTGCTTTCTCAGTATGTCAACCACATCCTAATTTTGCTTCTCTGAAATCACTTCTTAGCTTTCTTGATTAGACTTGGGTATTTTCTAAATCTTCTCCCAGGTACATATTTAAAGATCATCTGTTAATGCATTATTAACAAATGTAAGGTTCTGGATTTGTCGCATTCCCTTGTGCCTGTGAGCTTCCTTCCGGAGGAGGATTCTGAGGCTGTGAGTAGAGATCAGGACCCTGCCTACCCTATAGTATGTAAACAGTAAATGTTTCCTAAATTGAACTGAATCCATTATGTTTTATTTCTAGGTTCACTTTCAAAGAGAAATAATATCTACAAGTACTGAAGTTTCCTCCCCATTTCCCAACGTATTTTGTCACCTCCCAGAACTTAACATGGTTGGCCCCTCCGGCTTGTGACCACGTTATTACTTCTCAAAGCATTCTCCTCTCTTGATTTTCATGACCCCACTGTCTTTTGATTTCTCCTGCTTCTTAGCTCTGTCTCTTTTTTCTTCATGGACTTGCTTTTTACCATTAATACTTTGAATGTCTGTGTCTCCCTGAACGCTGCCTCAAACCTCTTCTCTCTTCCCTTTTGCACATACCTGCATGAACTCATCCATGCCATGGCTGCTAGTCCTGCCCTGGCTCCTTTCAGAGCTCCAGACTCAAACATCTAGCTACCCACTCACTAGACATCGCCACCCCATGTCCTTCTGCCATTTCAACCTCAATAGACAAATGTGAGCTTCCTTTCCTCATCTACTGTACTGTGGAATCAATTCAACAGGTTACAGCCAGCATTAAAAGAATACAATAGAATAGAACTGATGTGAGAATATCAGGAGGCATTGCTTGTAATAAAGTAAAGAACCATTTGGGGAAAATTTTCTAAGTGTGCACTTGGTTGTGATGTATAATGTTTTCTTACAGTGCATCGTAGTAAAAAACATTTTTTTTTCTATTTCTTCTCCTAACTCTAACAAAAGCTGATGTCTTTGGTTCTTTTCCTCTGCATGGCCTTAAATCAGGCCCATGTTGTCTTTTGTCCAGACTATTATGATAGTCTCTAATTGATCTTTCTGCCTCCAGTCTTCCTGCCTATTACAACCTTTCCCCACCTTCCAGACCACCCTCCACAAGCTGTTAGCAGGCTCTCTCTAAAACACATATTTGATCATGTTACTCCCTTGTCTAACCTCCTTAGTCTCCAGCTAGTTTGGGGATAATATCCAAACTCTACTGTCTGCAGTTAAGAGGACCCCTGAGTTCTGTATATAGTAAAAGTATATAGTATATAGTAGTGTATGTGTTAAAAGTTAAGCTTAATTATAAAATCATAAAAGTATTTTTAAATAAAAAGAATGCAACATTCTACGATAATATTATGACCATGTATGCCCCCAAAATCCTAACAGGCCATTGTTTGTAGTTTCTTTACATGTGAACTCAGAATCAGAGATTTCTCAGTAGAGGCTGCTAAATAAATAAAAACTTCTTCACTAACATAACAACCCTAAATCAACTTAACACTTATTTTGAAGGGGGAGGAATTTTAAGTCTTGTCTTTTCAGACAGAAATAATATCTTCTCTTTCTTTGCTTACTCCCAGAGTACTTAGGGCACATAGAACATTCTTTCTAAATATGTTTCTTAATATATTAATGAAGGATGACATACCTTACTCTGCACATAAAATAATTCTCATTAGCAGCATCTTTCTCGGTGCTTTTTTATACCCCATTCCTTCTGTTTCAAATGTTCCTCTCTTGTTTGTCCTGTTGGCAAACTCCTGTTCATCCCTCAAAACCTGGATTGAGTGTCCCCTCTTCTGAAAGTCTTCCTTTACTTTGGAAGGGACAGGCAATTGCTACTTCCTCTTTCCTTTGCACTTGATTCTACTCTTGCTTGTTCTAATTCATGTAAGGGAAGTCTGTCTCCCCCGCTCTGAGCTCCTTGAGGGACAGGCGAAGCTCCTTGCTTCCTCAGTGCCTGGTGTGAACAGGCACTCAGTGAGTGCTAGCTAAGCGGAACTGACTACTAAACATCTGATGCAAACTTGTTTTTAAGGAGTCTAAAGAAAGAACAATATTCTTTACTTTAAAGGTGTGTTTATAGTTTGCAGAAATTTAAGTCAGTGACCTCTAATACTCTCCCAGAGCTGAGAAACCAGAAGTTCAACATCCATAGCTAAATTTCATTCAGCAGTGATACTACTTGAATCATTTTGAACAAGTTTCTTAACTTTTCTGCACTTCAGCATAATATTTTTATGCCCTATTTCTGCTTGAGAACTTACCATAACACTGTGGCCCTTAATATAAAAAATCTAAATGCCTTTATTTTATTTACTCAATTAGTATTTATTGAGGCTGTGCTAGCTTTGAGGATAAAGCAATGAACAAAATCAAAGGCAAAGTCTCTGCTTTCATGGAGTCGTGTTCCAGGGCAAGTGCCTCTGGCTCAAGTCCCTCCAACAGCTGTTTCCCTTTGCCTTCAAGGTGATTGAGCCCCATCAGGGTTTCTCCAGTTGAACTGTAAGAGACTTCTCATTGTTCCCAGTTTCCTCATGCCTGACTATCCTTTCTGCCTGGAATACTCTATATTTCTTCATCAATAGTCAGCATCCAGCCTTTGCTTTATGTTCAGGTTCAAAAGTTATTTCTTTGAGAAAATCATCCCTGATTAACTTAACAATTATTTTCTTCAGTATTTTTATTTCACATCCCACGTGGACAATGCATATGGTTTTCATGTATGTATATTTCTTGATAAGTCTTGAAAATATTTCTTGTCTTCCAAAGTTGATCATAAATTTGTTGAGGTAAAACCTGTGTCTTCTACTTTGTGTGTGTGTGTGTGTGTGTGTGTGTGTGTGTGTGTGTGGTAGAAACAGCTTATTGTTCCCTGATATACATCCTCACTTTCCTCCTTTTAATACTAGAACCCCCTAAAATTTTATCTGGGCACATGGCTGCCCAGATAGAGACTACATTTCCCACCCTCCTTTGCAACTAGGTAAGGCCACAAGACTAAATTCTGGCCAATAGAATGTCAGAAGGAGTGATACATGCAAGTTCTAGGAATTGCTTGCCCTCTACATGCTTATCCCCCTTCTCATGGACTGGAATGTGACCTTGCAGATAGAGGGCAAGCCCCAAAGTAACGGTAAAACGAAGAGGTTGTCTGGGTTCCTGGGCTACCTTTTGAAGCAGACCTTTCTTATACCACAGGATGGCCTATGGGCTTGATTTAACATACAATGTTTATTTATTTATTCATGAGTATATCAAGACTAATCAAGAAATATACATATGTTTTATTTATTTTTGTTTTTTTTTTTTAAGAGATCAGGGTCTTGCTGTGTTACCCAGGCTGGCCTCAAACTCCTGGGTTCAAGCAATCCTCCCACCTCAGCCTCCCAAGTAGCTGGGACTACAGGTGCATGACACTGTGCCCAACTGAGCTAGATTTTGTGCATTAAAACCTGCATCTTGCTTAGGCCACTGTTGCTGGTCTTTTATAACATTCCCATATCCTAACTAATACCATGCTCTTTGCAGTACTTCACACAGAATAATAAGTGGGAAGCTAAGTGAAAATGTGATTATTTCCCTTTGTTTTGTTTTGTTTTTACTTTTACAGGAAAATATTCTCATTCATTTGGGTTTAAAAGAGAAAGGACGGTTCTGGTATTTTTTTCACTGAACTACATTTATTTTGGGGAAATATGGCACACTATCACACTACTCTGTTCTTCTGATATCACCGAATAAGACTTTTGGAAGAATTATCTGGAATAGAAATCCAAATTTGGCATTAAAGGAAAGAACTTTTAAATCATCAGGAAATCTTACAGGAACATACAGTTTGAATATGTAGGGTGATATGGTCACATTTAACCTCTCTAGCTCCTTGTGCTACCCACCAACTGTACCCCCACATCCCAGGACTGCAAAGCAGAGCAAACAACTTACCTCCAAATCTCCTGAGATATTGGCACCAGCAAGAATCCCAGTAGCTGCTGGGAAAAAAATGGCAAAGACAGAGAAGAAACCTTCACCCTTTGTGAAGCGTGGCCCAAAGTTTTCTGCAAATATTGATGCTGCAACATAAATTATAAGAAAGTTACCATGTAGACATTTTTCACAGTGTAGGAGATTAAGTTACCATTGGCTTCCCTAGCCCTAAATGCAAATACATTCCTATGTTCTGATTTTTTTTTTTTTTTTTTTTTGAGACAGAGTCTTACTCTGTTGCCCAGGCTGGAGTGCGATGGCGTGATCTCAGCTCACTGTAACCTCCGCTTCCCAGGTTCAAGCAACCAAGCGATTCTCCTGCCTCAGCCTCCCAAGTAGCTGAGATTACAGGCAGCTGCCACACACCTGGCTAATTTTTTGTATTTTTAGTAGAGACGGAGTTTCACCATGTGGGCCAGGCTGGTCTCGAACTCCTGACCTCAGGGGATCCACCCGCCTCAGTCTCCCAAAGGGCTGGGATTACAGCCGTGAGCCACTGGCCACATTCCTATATTCTAAATGGAATGAACTTCAAGATGTGGTGTACTCCTGAGGAACTTTATGTTAATATTTGCCAAAAGTCAAAATATATATCATAAACTTTTAGATCTCTATGACATAGTTCTGAAAAATCAATTTTTGTGCTGACAGAGATCCAGGCTGCCTGACTTTTTTGCATCTAGAAAAGATTGAAAGAGGAGGAGATGAAGAATTCTCTCACGACCACCCTGGCATACCCACAAATGCACCACCACACAGATTCATACACACAACTACATTCTCACATGCATAAATACCATAAACAATCAACACACTGGTTTTCTATGCCTTTTTTTTGTAGTTGAAGAACCTTGTGGGTAAGTCTACTTTACAATTTTGCTACTAATGTATGAATCTTTTTACTCTTTACTCCTAGGTATTAGATCTTAGCTGCTTGTACCAAATCCTCAGTATGGGAGTATATTATGATGAGGAGCTTTGTTAATAAAATAATACCATCCCACAGGTTGTCACCAAATTACTCAAATAAAAAGGAAACAACCTAGAAGAAAAACAGGAGGAAAAAAGAGAAAAGAAGAGGAAGAAAAATGTGAACAAAAGAATCTGGGATGCAAAAATAGGAAAAAAGGCTTAAAGAAAAAAATATGGTAGGAGTGGGAAGGAGGGAAAATAATAGAAAGGAAAAGGATATTAACATGCAAAGTGAACCAGAAAGTCTTTATGAAGAAAAGGAATCAGGAAGAAAGAGATATGTGATATCAAAAAGAAATAAATACTGACAACTGAGTAAATAATGAAGGGAAACATTTAAAGACTCAGCAGTGGATTCTTGAGCAAGCTAGAGGGAAAAGAAAGGCAAGAACAGATAGAAGGAGTAAAATAAGGAGAGAAAGAAGTCAAATTTCATGCTCTGTGATATTATCACAGGATGCTATACTGAGTAACTCCTGCAGTCTTTTCTGCTTGAAAGCCTGACAGTGATGCCATGGGAAAGCAAGGTGCAAACAAGTCTAGCAGGAAGAAAGAAATGCCTATATTTGACTTTAGTGCTCTGCAGTGGCTGAACAAATTGAGCTGTGTCTCTGTTTCTGCTATTTGACAGCAACAACAAAAGGTTTACAAAGTACTTTCGCATCGCAAAGCACATTGTGAGAAACTGTCTTATTTGTTTCTCAAAATTCTCTCAGGAAGTTCTTATTATCGTCCACGTTTTGGCAGGAAAATCTGAGACCCAGGCACATTAGGTGTTCTGTCCAGCTGTTAAGTGGCAGAGTTGAGACCCAAACTTGGGTCTCCTGAATCCAACACCAGGCTCTTTCCTGGAGAAATTTACTATCCATTTTATCACTAGTGAAACTCATATATTTTCTGGTTCTAAAACCTATAGTGTGCCCAGATTTGCTGGTGAGGTACTGGGTTTCAGAAGAGAATGATAGTTTTTGCCTCTATTATGCTTCCCCAATGCACTTCCCATTTCTTTTGGGCTTCTGCATCCACAGGTAACTTGAAAGGGGAGCCAGGCATTCTGATGGCTGGGGTTGGGGTGATGGGGATGGTGACGAGGAGGGCAATGGAGAAGTATTCAATGAAAAGCAACCAATTTATTCCATGTACCTTGGTAATTAAAGAAACCTCTGGACTTTTTCTCATTGTTGGATGGAATGACCGTTCCAATGAAGAAGTTTACAATAGCAATGAGAAGAATGACCAGAAGAATCACTTGGGCCTGGAATGGCAAGGTAAAAGGAAACCAAATTAGATTTATTTAACAACTTTTTACATAATTATAAAAGTTAGAAGTGTCCACTGCAGAAAGACTCCATCTGATTATTTCAGTTAAATCTCTGCTACCCAGAGTAGGTAATAAGTGCATCCTTATTAGAATGGCATGTCAACAGGCCTTATTCTACTTGGATGCATACACCACATTTTCAGTGGAGCACGTGTTTGGGCACTTCAAGGTGACATTTCTATAACACTCTAAGTAGCAGGTGGGTAACTTCCACCATTGTCCCAGGAATGTAAATGAAGCCAAAAGTTTTCACACTGATGGACTTGAGGGGGTTTTGTTTGTTTGTTTTCGGCAGAGCACTTATCGGTTGTTTCTGTTCCCAGTGCTAACTGCAGGAGTTCCTGTTGATACTAATTTTCACGAATTCCCTTTTTATATTTATTTCTTTATTTGCTTGCTTATTATTGATCTCTTCATAGACCATACATAGGGATTAGGCCTGTTTTGGTTACAGGTGAATATCAGTGCCTAGAAGAATGCTCAACACGTGGTAGGCACTTAAGTTTTGTTGAATGTGTGAATGCATAATCTATAAATAAATGCCATGTAGGAATGTTTTCTATTGACTTACATAGGTGGGAGGCTTTGGCTGTCTTTCCACGTCTCATGACCGCTTGAGATCTAGTTACTTCATCCACAGGCATGTAGGAATACTTCCTTTTTTTTTTTTTTTTTTTTTTGAGACAGAGTCTCGCTCTGTCGCCCAGGCTGGAATGCAGTGGCCGGATCTCAGCTCACTGCAAGCTCCGCCTCCCTGGTTTACGCCATTCTCCTGCCTCAGCCTCCGGAGTAGCTGGGATTACAGGCGCCCGCCACCTCGCCCGGCTAGTTTTTTGTATTTTTTTAGTAGAGACGGGGTTTCACCATGTTCGCCAGGATGGTCTCGATCTCCTGACCTCGTGGTCCGCCCGTCTCGGCCTCCCAAAGTGCTGGGATTACAGGCTTGAGCCACCCCGCCCGGCCAGGAATACTTTCAATTGCACCGGTCACTTGAGGGAATTACAAAGGAGGCAAAAGACATGTTTCCCATTATTCAAAAATTTGCTATCCATTTTATCACTGGTTAAACTCAGAGATTTTCTGGTTCTGAAGCCCATGATGTGCCCAAATTTGCTGGTGAAGTACTGGGTTTCAGAAGAGAATGATAGTTTTTGCCTCTTATATAGGTGCCTCCCACCTGTATAAGTCAATAGAAAACATTCCTACATGGCATTTATTTATAGATTATGCATTCACACATTCAACAAAACTTAAGTGCCTACCACGTGTTGAGCATTCTTCTAGGCACTGATATTCACCTGTGACCAAAACAGGCCTAATCCCTACGTATGGTCTGTGAAGAAATCAATAATAAGCAAGCAAATAAAGAAAATGAGTATCAACAGGACACTGTGATTAAAAAAACATAGGAGAAAAAACATAGGAGAACCCTACTTTAGATAACTTTATTCCCTGAGCGAGGCAATGAAGTTTAGTAGCAGTAGAGGGTAGCATTTAAAGC
Organism: Piliocolobus tephrosceles; assembly: GCF_002776525.5. Lineage (NCBI taxonomy): Eukaryota > Metazoa > Chordata > Mammalia > Primates > Cercopithecidae > Piliocolobus > Piliocolobus tephrosceles. The sequence goes on from NC_045439.1 coordinate 79,407,554, forward strand.
TCTAGCTCTCTAGTTAAGAGTGCCTGAATTTGAATCCAGTTTATATCTCTATGGCCTTCAGTAAATTGTGTAACCTCTTGGTGCTTCAGTGTCTTTATCTTTTGCAAGTTTCTTTGGCAAGTTTCCAACACACTTGCCATTTCTCTTGGGCTTTTGCACCCACAGGCAGCTTGAAAGAGGAACCAGGGTTTGTGATTGAAAGACCCAGGCTTCCAGCATGCACCGCTGCTATGATCATAAGGGGTCTGTGCATAAGGCAGCCGCTTTGGTGACAGCACAGAGAGACAAAACACAGCAGTCATGTGACTCGTGAACCCTGAGTCATGACTGCCTGGGCTTCGTGCTTTGCAGGCTTGGTGTTCCACCTAGCACTTGCCTGCTCATTTCACCATAGCAGGTAATAACAGCAATTCTTTTTGAATATGGAGTTCCTTCTACTCCTGCAATCTGTTCAGGGCTTGACCAGCCACTGTTGATAATATCATTTTTGGGAAATTTACCTTTGCCTCCCATTCCATTCCAGCTACTGAAATTCCTAGAAGAATCACCACTGTGATGGAGCCTATAATCCGAATGTCATTGCTTGGATCCACCATCATCGAATCACTCTCCTGGGGAAACAAATTCTTAAGTGCTTAGAGATACAGCTTTTTGCATGTGAGTCTTATTGCAATGTTTAACTGTAGAAAGAGTTACTATACAATTACACCTGGGGCCATATAGGATAATAGAAAAATGGAGTATTCATAAATATATGAAGATAAAAAAACCTAACTTTTTTTTTTTTCTGTGATAATAGGCCTTTGATAGTCAAGGTTAGGAGTTAGACATTTTAGAATTCATTCTAGCTTTTGAAGCTGTTGTAGTACTAAGTAAAAATATGTATACACATACATACTGTGTTTTATTTCAGAAGAATGGCTAGTTATTTCTGTGTGTCAAGGGGAATCCTAGCAGAATAAAAATGAATGGTTTACAGTATAAATACTGAAAATTAAGTGGCGTCCTATTTAAGAACAGATGACACAAACCTGATAATGCATCTCTTGAAGGTAATATACCTTGTGAACTGTAAGCTTATTTATTTATCTAATTTTTAAGTAGAGGTACTTTTTCCAATTGAATTCACTGAATGCTACCATTACTGTGAGAAAAGGACTAGAAATTAGTTGATATATTAGCTAATGAATGTGCTTGCACATACAACATCCTAGACTGGGCACCTAAACTAGGAAATGGCTAGTTTTCTGGAATGAGTTATCTTAATTTTTCAACTTTCTTTCCTTTTGGAAATCTATAACCATAATCATAGTACTACTGTTGACAGCAATATCCATTATTTATCTGATGTTTCCTATTTTACATAATATTTCATGTACATTATTTCATTTGATCTGTGCCACACTTCTGTGAAATACATACAACAGTATTATTACACCATGTTATAGATTTGGAAAATAAAGTCTGGAAGAATAGAGGAGCTAATCCAAACCTTCTTGGCTGGTAAATGTGAGAACCTAGACTCAAAGCCAGATCTTCTGAGGCCAAGCCCAGGCTCCTTCCACTATATTTATCTTTTTTCCTCTCATTTGGCTGTAATGATATCCCCTAGTGCCCTGAGAAGGCAAACTAAAATAAATTGTGCTGCTTGGTAGAAAAAAAGAAAAGCTTTTAATTACCTTAAGAAGATCTACTACAGTCTCAGCAAATCCCACCACATACATAGCAACAGCCACTGCATTAGCAAAAGCAAAGATCAGGCCTATTGACCCACCGAACTCGGGCCCTAAACTTCTGGAAATAAGATAGTAGGCCCCACCTGAAACAAGAAATGAACATACTTTACATTGAGGAACTGCTAGTTTATATGACCAAATGATTGTGACTATCTGAGAACATTTACAGTGTGAATTATTTCAATGTTAATTTTACAACTTCCTAATAATTTTAGGAAACCTGTGTTACCCAGTGAATAACGTAGCCCTTCTTGGTACTCTGTACTTAATCTACAATAGAGGTATCCTGACTTAATGAAGCCCAATCTATTAAAACCTAAATGGAAAAAATCTACAAATAAGAACACAGCAAACTTTACCAAGAAATGTGTTGACTTTATAAAAATATCATTGGAGTATTCAAATTAATAATGCAACTGAAGTAAAATTATATATAAAAAATTTCCAGGAGTAGGAAAGTCTAGGTAGAAAATGGAATAGGTGAAATTTATCTTTGTTATTCTAACTTCCTTTCTGTTGTGTATATATGTACTATATATACACATACATATATAGATATTTGTACATATATACAATTTCCTGATATATATGTACTGCATAAAACAAGATATCTGTATTATCCATTCTATAAATCAAACTTGCTTTTCTATGTTTTTAGTGAAAGAAGGCATGATATATATAGATAAACATATATATACAAAACATATATAGGTACATATGTAAAATTTTCTGATATATATGTGCTGCATAAAACAAGATATCTATAAAGTGTGATATATTATTCATTCTATAAATCAAACTTGGTTTTCTATGTTTTTAGCTCAAGAAGGCATGATTATTGCTAAATACCCATATATGTATGGATGTGGCCAGTAGGTCCCTTGCCTGTTGGCCACTGAGAGCACTATGTTTGGGAGTGGCAAGTGGGAAGCAAAGTGGGGAGGGTCTGGAACAATTACTTCTCCCTTGGACATTGAAAAAGTAGTTCTATTATATATATATAGTTGCATACTTCGGTGCACATGAAGGATTGAACTAGATTGGTCAACTGCCTGGAGGGGTACCTAGGGCAGCTTATTGAAGGTGAAAAGGACTAAATGTTAGGAGGTCTGATTATCACAGACCATAGTAAGATTGACTTCCTATATAGAGGTGGCCTTGGAGGTGGGCACAGTTGGCACAGGAATGACAAACAAACACACCTAAAAACAAAACAAAATTACTTTTTGCTGAGAAGAAATTTGTTTCACTACAGTAACTCTTTTGGGCTCAGGGGTCAAAGTCCTCTCTAAAACTGTAGCATATTGTCTGGGTGGAGCAAATCCCCATTATTTCCTTTATACAGATTACCTGAAACAAATGAGCTAGCCAGTTACCTAGGTAGGCTGGGTCAACATGAGAGACAGGCAGAGGATGAGAGTGGACGTGTGTCATGGGCAGGATGGTGTTTTAGAAGGCCCTGAGTAGGAAGACCTGGATAAGGTGCCCAAGTCGAGAACCAGAGAAACCAAAGGGGAAAGAGGGGGCGAACAAAGGAAGACAGAAGAACAATGACACATTTCATCCATTTCACTTCCTGCCTAAGCCTGCCTACTCCTAGATTATTTGAAAGTAACTCTTTGCTTATTTATTTACTTATCCCCTTTTAATGATCTTCCCTTGCCTGCTGGCCACTGGGGGCACAGTGTTTGGGGTGAGCCCCGAGGCCAGGGTGCAGGGGTGGTTTACTAAGTGAGAACCATCAGCAATGCCAACTGGGGCACTGAAGAAGACCCATGCTGAGGGGACCTGTGAGAGAGCCAGTGGGTCTCGTCCAAGGTACAAAGAAACCATATATTTTGCTATAATATTCCATACCTTCTTACTAGACACATAGTCACTCTCCACTTTATAAACATGTTTCGTTACAAAAAATGGGTGGTGTCAATGAAGATATTCTCATTTTAGTTGAGAAGAATTTTGCTTTGCTGTTTAAATTTTCGGTTATTTTGTTTTGTTTTAGGATATTGGGGACTAATTAGCAATATGTTAATTTCATTTCCAATAGTAAACTAACTCCAGACATTACTAGTAACCAAGCCTCTAGTCATAAGTAAATTAATTGGCTTACCTCCTCTTACTACTCCATTCGTGCAAATAGCAGACATAGAAATACCTGTGAGTGTTGTCACTACCACACTCAGGCCAATGATGATGACTCCAAGACCTGCAAAATCCCCCAAGAGAGGTGTTTGGTTCCAGTATTGAGAGAAGTCACCAGTACTTCAGGAAGCAGCACTCTGAATCTTGTCACAGAAAGATCCACCTCCCTGTGAAAACCTGAAATGTTCTAAAAGATCCCATTTCGTGAAGGTCTAGGAAGCACCTGAAATGTACTAAACTTTAAAACGGAAGCCAAATCTGGGAATCATTTTCCAAGGAACATCAGCTACAGGAGTGCAGACTAGCCTGAAAAAGAAAAAGTTTACCTAAGGAAGGTGCACATCTGTAAAGCACAACCTACAACGTGTCAGAGAGATCCATTAGAAAAGAGACCAGAGTAGACCCGGACTATTCTCATCGTACCTTAGGTTTTCTTTGGCATCCAGCTCCTCCAGATAGCCAGGCTTCAAGGACATTGGGCTACTTCCTTGTTCCCATCAAAAAGAAGTATAAAAAACTGTTTGCCTACCCGTAGCAAGTGATGAGGGCATTAGATATCTTAGAGATTTTACCTCCACGAACAAACCCGTTAGTTGCTATCGCAGAAGTTGACAACCCAGTAATAGAAGTTACCATGGTGGAAAGAAGAATTATGAGAACTCCAAGACCTGTTAGCAATGAAAGATAGAAGATATTGCATTTTACTTTTCTTTCTTGGATTCCCTCTTACTGCAAACCACACTGCCTTTAATTTAAGTTTTCAGGTCCATGCCTCGGGCTCCAATGGGGTTTCTTTGTGCTAAGGAGAAACTGGTTTGCCTGGCATAAAGACCAAGTCATAGAACTGCTCATTATGATGAAGGATGCTTTCCAAAAGTAAACACAATCTAAAGTGCAGCCTTGGAAAGGAAAAGTTGACTTATGCTGGTGTCCTGGGGGAGAAACTATCCTGGCTGTGAAAAGAGAAAACATGACATTTGACCTTCTTTCTTGCTTGAAGGAACCGGAATGAGAAAGTTGGGGGTTTGACAAAGGTTAAATCCTTCCCCATTTTTCTTGCATCTCTTTGCCTGATGGGGGAAAAGAAACCAACTTGCATTACCTTTGAAAACACTCCAGAAAGGTCAGTGATGAACTATTAGAGCCTGTGTTGCCTTTACCTTACAAATGAGGGTGCGGGTCAGAAGTTTAATTACCTCCTCTGACACATCCATTTGTGGCAATAGCAGAGGTGGATAAACCAGTGATACCAGTCACTGTCACGGCTAAGCCGATGATAATCACACCAAGACCTCAGTTGAAACAGGAAAAATAAAGGGATTAAATGATGGAAGAATTCATTGGATCATTTACATAAAAACCAACAAGTCTAGGGTAAACATCAAAGGACCACATTTGAGTTTAACAAGTTGGCCAGAAAATCACCATGGAGTAAATGCTTAGCTTTGAAGTTTTCTGCTTGTAGTAGCTCTGGTTCCAAGAAACTCAAGAGCCAAAATGTGCAGAACTAAGTTGTACAAAACAAAATCACTAGGGCTGGTCAAAATTTAATGTGCATCCCATCTTCTTCTTCTTCTTCTTATTTTTAGAGACAGTCTTGCTATTTTTTCCAGGCTGGTCTCAAACTCCTGGCCTCAAGTCATCCTCCTACCTCAGCCTCCCAAGTAGCTGGGACTACAGGCTTGCACTATTACACCTGACAGAATTCCATCTTTGGAGAAGTTCTAGACACCTATAACATGATAATTGGCCTACAATTCCAAGCTGTCAAGATAACTGAGATTAAATGTTCACCCTTCCAGGCTGCTATCTTTTTACATACATTTGGTCACATAGGGGTGGGAAACTACAGACAGCATAGCAAATTATTCACCTGGCAGATGGGTAAAGTGGAAAGAATGAAACTAAATTTCATTAACTTATTGACGGTGTGAATTCTGGAAAGTTACCTGTTATTATAAGTCACTTTAAATAAATAAATCACTGAGCTACAAAATAGCAATGAAATTAGAAAGAATGCATGTGTAAAGTGACTAGCATAGCACATGGGACACAGTACACACTCAATGATACTGCTTTTTGATCATATCCACAATAGTCATAATACTTACTGCTTTTTAAAAACCTACTCTATATCCAGCTATGTGGTGGGTAATGCAAGAAACACAAGGCATAAATAAAATGAAATTTAAAAAAGTGCCCCAAGGATTTTATGGTTCAGAGGGTTGGCGATTATAAGGAGAGGGAGAAAGTGGTAGAGGCCAGAATTCAACGAAGGCGTGACTGCTTTCAGCTTCAAGAAACACATAGCCAGGAGGCTACAGAAGGGTATCACAATATACCACTTTAGCATAAGGATTATTTGGACAACTGAAAAAAGTAGATACAAGAAAAGCTCTCGATCCCCTTCCTATTTACCTAAAAACAGGACATAAATTTGTCCTCCCTCCCCTCTCTACCAGGTAGTGGTGTCTCTGATCACCAGAGACAATTTTGGATGCTTATCAGCCTGACGAAGGCACCACAGGCGTCTATACAACAAGCTTTGCTGACTAGCTCTTATCTTCCATTCCTTTCCTTATATATTTATCTTGCCAGCATTTGCCACCCTATGAATGAAAAGTCCTTTTCCTTTTCCTTTGTCTTGTCACTTTTCTACAATTTAATTGTTCTTTTGTTAAGATGATATGTAAGCCCATGTTCTAACCACCCCTTTAAGTCACTCATCGCTGAGTGGTCCCCAGTGTGTGTACCATGTACATGTTAACAAATTCTGTTTTTCTCTTATTGATCTGGCTTTTGTCAGTCTAATTTATAGGCCCCCAGCCAATTAACCTAAGATGGGTAGAAGATAACCATTTTTCCTCCCCTACAATACCCTCTCTAATGGAGGCCGACCCAGAATTCAGGGAGAGGGCTGTGGAGTCACAGCCACTGAACTCACTCTGGTTCCATCCAGAATGCTCTGGTCTGGGCTTTTTGGTAAGTTCCCCTATGTAAAGTGAATGCTCCACAGTTGTCGTTGGCAGTCTCTCTTGTCCTAAGGATGGTTAGAAGGGTAGTTAGCCAAGAGAGGCTGCTATCTCTCTGGCCATGCCCGAAGAGAAGGGAAACTGGAAGGAGGTTAAGGGCAGCAGTGGGAATGAGTCAAGGTATTAAAGGGTGGTTCTTTTGAAGCTCTTGGCCATACCCTGTCTCTAACAGGAGCCTCTAGGTTTTTTTGCAGGTTAAAGTGCAGTGGGAAGAGGCTAACTAAGCAGAGGCTGCAAACTTGGACCACATTGCTTTGGACCCTGTAGACTCTTAAAAGCTAGGGGTTGTAAAAAATAGTTGGACTAAATTCTTCATATCTGTTGCAGGGATACTGTGGTGAGCAGCGCCTCTATATCACTATGTGGCTTCAGGTCCTTGTGCCACTAAAGGTGATTTATTTTGCACTTGTTTTGCTCCTGACTTTGTTTTGAAGAGGCTTGATAGAAAATGTTTAGCATACCCCAGAAACTCTACAGGACCATATAATTTGCATCTCGTAACATTAAACCTACTCCAACCTTATTATTTCCTCACCATTATTTTCCTTTTGACTCTAATTTTTTTCAACAATTCTTAATTCATCCTTTTGCATTGTATATATTTCTGAAACCATTTGAAATCTTGGAACAAAGTTTTAATACTTTTGAACAGCAAGGGATTTGCTTCTTTCTCATAATCAAAAATAAAATCCCAGGGTAGAAGGCAGCTGGGAGCACATTCAGTTCATTGTTTTCTGAAATTGTGGTTCTTGAACCACCTGCTTCAGGAAATGCCTGGGGTGCTTATTAAAAATGCTCATACCTACTGAGTTTGGATCTTTAAAAGTAAATCCCAGGATTCTGCAGTTTCCTAACCTAACTTCCCAGATAATTCTTATGCATCCCTCAGTAAGACAACTAAGCTACCCTCAGCCTATTTAACTTGTGTCTGCCTGTTCAGAAAGGTACTTTAGCTTTATCTTCAAAGAATTCATTGGGTAGGAATTAACCTGCTCCTTAATATTTAGAAAAGAAAGGGAAACACTGAATATAAGTGACTTGCTTCAGGTCATACCGGCTTTTCACACCCAACATCCTTGCTTGATGGTTAAATTTATTGGAAACCATCTTGCCCCAGCAAGGTCTCCAAGATAGAGAAGAATAACTAGACAGCATTATCAGCTCATTCCACCCTTTGCTTTTGGGAACAAGACAGCCAAAACTCATAGCCCAGAATGGTTACCCAAGGGCTGTAGCTACTGTTACTCCTGGCTCCAGATTCCTTCTGGCTGTATTCCCAGGGTCTGGGCTTGAAAATGTATTTAGTTTTCTTCCTCAATCTACCCCCAAGGCAAAAACAAATAGATGTATTTGTTTCTTTTCTTTCCCAATAAGGAAAACCCAAATGGGACCCAGATGGCGACTTAACTCATTTAGTTTTAGGTTCATAGCAAAGGCCAGTAAAACTGAGTAAGGTTGACAATAAGTTTCTAGTACCCACTAAAGGCTATCTTCCGAGAATTAAAAAAAAGAAAAGAAAAGAAAAACACAAGCCTCCATTCAAAGGAAAACCCATTGAACACTTACTAGGTAGAATTTTATTCTCTTCTAATATATAATTTCACTACTTCAATATAAAGATCTATATTAAAATAAAATTAATGTCTGATAGTATAACTGTTTAGCAGAAGATAGGATTCTTCATTCTCTGCAGTTTTGCAATAAACTCAAAACTGCATTGACTGTGAAGGGTAATGTAAGATCTGATTAAAGTTCAGATTATTGCCCAAACATATGGATGTTAAATAAGTTGCATTAAAAAGAATTACTCTTGCCCTTGGCTACCCTCACACCTCCAAACAAAGTAATGTTTCTTGATGATCTCAATAAGTTACTAAACTACCCTTAAAAACCTAATTTTGCATGAAACCCTGGAGCAAAACCTTGGCAATATTAAGATGCAGATTTTCCATGGAACGGCATATACTTATTTTGGACCCTGCGGCTGTGAGCATTCATTTGCTATGCATCATAAAACCGGCAAGCAGCCCTCTGTCAGGAACCCAGCAGTTGCCAAACATGAAACATGGAAAAACTATGGGAACTGGCTCCAGTTTTTCAATTTACAGCTTAGCCCTTTCTTTTCTGAGTTAGTCTTCCGGTGATGCTGAATGTGTTTTGAAGAGCAAAGTCAATAAATAATGACCAACTACCTTCTAAAATGTGAATTGAGATACCTTCTGGAGTGCTATCTGAACGCACAATAGAACTTCCATATTCTTGAGACTAAGTCTTCTCCGGAAAGTGAATTCATAATGTATTTCCCATATATGGAATAGAACATCATTAATTTTCATCTCATTAAATGGGGAACTTTAATAAAATTCAATTATATTTTTCATAAAAACTTTACTAATATACTTTCAACAAAAAAAAGATTTGCTAGAAGAAATAATATTTAAAATGGAGTGTAATATTTAAAACATTAAACAATCACTCAAAGTAATGTCATTATTATCAATTTTTCATTTAGAAAAAATAACAGTAATATACATATTATCTTAGTCATTTCATCTTTCACTTCAAGCTCATATCTGGCAATACTCGATTAGCCTTTGTTTTTCTTACTGCTGGTACCTGAAAGTAACACAATTATTTTCTTTGGAAAAAGTTCAACAATTCAGCATTTTTATTAGTCAGGTCACATTTTCACCAGTTTTCCCACAAGATATTTTGGTTCAGTGAAGTTTTACCAATCATCCCAAGAAGGATACTCTATAACAAATGAGAGGCAAATGTCAATATGTCCCCAAATACAAATGTTATTATTTAAAATTAACGTGCTATTATATGTCTGTATACCTAAAACTCTATCAAAAGATAGAGATATCTCCTTGAGCATTCACCTGTTTGACAAGCTGGAAAATTCCAGTCTCACAGGAGTTAACTCTTCACCTTTGCTTTCTGACAAACATTGTCAAAGTGGCAAAGTAAAAGGAGCTCAACTGTAAATTATTTCTGTGACCTTCATCTCACATTCAGTATTAATGGTGAAAAAAGGTTGCTCATTGAATTTATAATTTGTATCGAAATTATTTAGGAGGGGAAAAATGCTTACCAATTCCAGCTTCTCCAACAATCCAGGAGAGGCGAATGAAGAGCATGACTCCCCAGATGTTCAACATGCATCTTACCTGTGAATAGAAGTGTTACTGAAAGGGGACAGGACAATGATAGTGGGACAAAACCCGGAGCTCTTCATAACGCTGTGCCCCGGCCTTGTTCACTCTTTTTTTTTTTTTTTTTTGGAGACAGAGAGTCTCGCTCTGTCGCCCAGGCTGGAGTGCAGTGGCCGGATCTCAGCTCACTGCAAGCTCCGCCTCCCGGGTTTACGCCATTCTCCTGCCTCAGTCTCCCGAGTAGCTGGGACTACAGGCGCCCGCCACCTCGCCCAGCTAGTTTTTTGTATTTTTTTTTTTTTTAGTAGAGACGGGGTTTCACCGTGTTAGCTAGGATGGTCTTGATCTCCTGACCTCGTGATCCGCCCGTCTCGGCCTCCCAAAGTGCTGGGATTACAGGCTTGAGCCACCGCGCCCGGCCTGTTCACTCTTAATCCACTAGAACATTGAATGGATAGTTTTAATTTGTAAACAGAGGAGCTTTCTCACCAGCACACCTTTCACCCATCCAAACTTCACGACACCAGCTTGATCGTCTTCCTTATTTTCAGCTTGTTCATCTCCAGGTATCCCATCACCGTTAGCAACTCTGTCAGCTGAACTTGGGGTGATTGCCACATTCTGCATTTTACAGACAGCAAAAACACAGTAGTTGGTCAACGAACAAAGGGTTCCATAAAACTTTTCAAAGCAAATCAAAACAACTGAAATAAAACTTAAAATACCACAAAAAATAAATAAATAAAATAAACCCAAACAAACTAAATATATTCTGAGCATTTTAATGAAACTTATATTTTTTGCCCTGGAAGCTGAAAGGTTCATTTTGTGAGTCATCTTAAAGTGTTTTTTAGGGCTGCAGGGTTGATGAAGGAAACCTGAGATGTTCTTCCCCTAGCGAGAATATTCCCTCTGGTGAAAAGTCAGATTTGGATAAGTTTAGTACATATGAAGAATAAAAGAGAGAAGGGCTACAAGGGAGGGAGAGCCAGAGTAAATGAGGGTCTTTGGAAGTCATGTTACGACCAAAGAGAGAAACTTCCTGAGCTAAGCAGAGGATCTGTGCTTCTGTCAGTAAAACTCCCTGTACTTCATTTTATTTGTCTATCTATCTATCTATCTATCTATCTATCTATCTATCTATCTATCTATCTATCATCTATTATCTATCTAGCATCTATTATCTATCTATTATCTATCAATCATCTATCTATTATCTATCTGTCTATCTATCTATCTATCTAATCTTTTTTTTTTTTTTTTGAGACGGAGTCTCGCTCTATCGCCCAGGCTGGAGTGCAGTGGCCGGATCTCAGCTCACTGCAAGCTGTGCCTCCCCAGTTTAGGCCATTCTACTGCCTCAGCCTCCCGAGTAGCTGGGACTACAGGCGCCCGCCACCTCGCCCGGCTAGTTTTTTGTATTTTTTAGTAGAAACTGGGTTTTACCGTGTTAGCCAGGATGGTCTCGATCTCCTGACCTCGTGATCCTCCCGTCTCGGCCTCCCAAAGTGCTGGGATTACAGGCTTGAGCCACTGCGCCTGGCCTATCTTTTTTTCTGAGACAGAGTCTTGCTCTGTCACCCAGGCTGGAGTGCAGTGGCACAATCTTGGCTCACTGCAACCTGTGCCTCCCAGGTTAAGGCGATTCTTGTGCCTCCGCCTCCTGAGTAGCTGGGATTACAGGCACGCACCACCACACCCAGCTAATCTTTTGTAGTTTTAGTAAGGACAGGGTTTTGCCATGTTGCCCATGGCTGGTCTCAAACTCCTGAACTCAGGCAATCCACCTGCTTCCGCCTCCCAAAGTGCCAGGATTAGAGGTGTGAGCCACCGTGCCTATCCCATTTTATTCATTTTAAATCATGATAATAAAACTTCTCTACACACCTCAGAGGATCTTGAAGAGAATTCAGAAAAAGACACATAGACCTGTTTTCTTTCTTTCCTTTCTTCTTTTTTCTTTTCTCTTCTTTTCTTCTCTTCTCTTCTCTTCTCTTTTCTCTCTCTCTCTCTCTTTCTTTCCTCTTTCTTTCTTTCTCTTTGACAGAGTCTTGCTCTGTTGCCCAGGCTGGAGTGCAGTGGCATGAATTTGGCTCAGTGCAACCTCCACATCCCAGATTCAAGTGATTCTCCTGCCTCAACCTCCAGAGTAGCTGGGACTACAGGTGCGCACCACCCCACCTGGGTAATTTTTGTATTTTTAGTAGAGACGGGGCTTCACCATGTTAGCCAGGATGGTCTTGATCTCTAAACCTCATGACCCGCCCTCCTCACCCTCCCAAAGTGCTGAGATTACAGACATGAGCCACCACGCCCGGCCAACGTGTTTGCTAAGAAAACAAAACAAAAAAGTTTAAAGTATTCCACAAAAGTTTAAATGCACTGGATGACGACAAGAATGTTATCCTGTAGAAGTTTCTTTGAGATTCAGTTTTGCCTTTGCCTGAGAATTGTTGAATGTGCTAGTATCTTACAGAAGATAAGAAGTTTCATAACTGATTACCAGTTGAGTAGAAATAAGAAGTAGGTAGTATAAATAAGGGTTTAAACTTTTAAAAGGTTTTTTCCTGTGATCTGACTTTGAAAAAGACTTCCATTCTCATGAGTATAGTATCTGAGTTCAAGAGGGGAGGAAACAGCTCCTTTTCTGTAAATTGAGAATAGTTCTCTATCTCTAATTTCTCTTTAAGATATGGGTTTGAATAATTTCAGATGTGCCTACTTAATTTAGCTTATCTGGCTTCTACCTGGCCCTTTGTGTAGACTGGACTTCTTTGAGCTCTGAAAAAGGTTTTCTTTTCTAGGACATATTTTGGAACCACTAGGGAAGTCTCTTAGATTGAGCCCTCAATTACCACGATTATAGAATGACTGTGTCTTATTTAAGTGGTCTAAACTGGTTTAAGCCTAGGATGATATGTTCTGATATCACTAGTTAAGAAGTCTTAGATAAAGCCATTTTTTCTTCCTCTAAAATGGGACTGGTGTGAAATAAACATCCATATTTATTATCAAAGGTTCATTTTAGGGTGACTGAAGCTCTTGCCCTTGCCATACTCAAAGGCTCTTGCTTCTTTGGGCTAAAATATAGCTTACCCATGGTAAACTGCCCTCATTTGGGCTATATACTCCAAGTGACTTTGACTTCCTGTCTTCTTCCTCCAGCCTTCTCCTTGTCTTTTTATTTATTTATTTATTTATTTTATTTTATTTATATTTATTTATTTATTTATTTATTTATTTATTTATTTATTTATTTTTCCTTCCCAAGGTGAGTGCATTTTCTTTGTCTTTGTAAGGATTTCTTCTCAAACTTTCTTCTTCCGTGAGACCTTGTTCATGATACTATTGTGACACTTGGATAACCAGCGTAATACAGTGTCTTAAGAGTAATTGTGTGACAAGTGAATCAGAGAAAGATTCAACACTTAATTACCATTATTATAGGATGATTCTAAGTTGTGGGCTACTTTTTCTCAGTACCAACCAAAGGCTTGGCATATAGCAGGCCATCAATAAACAACGCTGTATCAGCCAGGCGCAGTGGCTCAGGCCTGTAATCCCAGCACTTTGGAAGGCTGAGGCAGGAGGATTGCTTGAGCCCAGAAGTTTGAGACCAGCCTAGGCAACATGATGAAACCCTATCTCTACAGAAAATAGAAAAAATTAGCTGCGTGTGGTGGCATGCACCTCTAGTCCCAGCTACTTGGGAGGCTGAGGTGAGAGGATCCCTTGAGCTGGAGAGGTCAAGGTCAAGGCTGCAGTGAACCACAAATGTGCCACTGCATTCCAGCCTGGGTGACAGAGTGAGACCCTATCTCAAACAAACAAACAAAAACAACACTAACAAAACAATGTTGAATTCATAAGGTGGACGTGAAAGTTTGTGATCTCTACCACTTAAGAGCAGATATCCTAGTTTCTTATCCATTCTTGCCTTCTACTTCTTTTATCTTCCATCTCTATGGGATAGCTCATTTCTTATTGCTTCTTCTGGGTAGGTCACATTTAAAAGGGAAGAAGAAGAGAGTGAATCCTAAGACAGACTATTTTATTATTTTCTGACAGTATTGGGAAAAAAATGGAATAACAGAAGAGATTGAAGTTAATAATTAAAATTCAGTTTTTAATTACCTGAGGAATATGTTAATCTTAGATATCCTCAGTCCTTATTTGCACAAATAATTGAAAGCTAACATAATTTATTCACACCAGTATAAGAATAAAGACAGTCCAAAAAATTGAGGTTAACCAAGTGGGGCAGAAACTGGTCATCTATACCAGCTACAAATGCAAACCAAGTATGTAATTCAAAATTTTCTACTTTTTAAAAAGCGAAAAGAAATTGGTGCAATAAATTGGGTTTAGATATGGACCCTTACATTTTAATGTTATATTTAATCTTTGGAGAATATCATATTTCTAATATTTGCAAAATAAGTATTTGTTAGCAATAGTTGCACCCCAACTTTCTGGGAACTGAATCACAGGAGTGTTTTAGTAATGTATTTTACTTAATGGAATATCTATAAAATATTATTTCAATATATAATCAGTATAAAAATATTAGGAAATATTTTACATTCTGTTTGTAACAAGTCTTTGATATTCAGTGTGTATTTTCCACTGGCAGTACATCTCAATTTGGATTAGCCAAGTTCCAAGTGCTCAATAGCCCCATGTGGTTAGTGGCTACCGTATTGGACAGCACAGGTCTATACAATGCAGTCAATTTCAGATGCATGAAACATTTGAGGCTGTTTTTCCAGTCCATTAAAAATTCTGTTTTTCTCTGAAAGAATTCTATACACATATGGCAGCTGAATAGGTCAAATGTAACTTTCATTTTTTCATTACTGAAATGTATAATCAGTGAGAGCAGGGAATTGAGGAATGTGTTAAAATGTCCATGAATGTTGAAGGGATTATTTGGTTAGGAGATCCATTTATTTGGCTTGATTTGAGAAAAACTTTAAAAAAAACTGTCAATATTGTAGTTAATCAAGATCCCATAGCCAGACCATCAGTAGTTACTCACTTTGGGAGAGGGCAGTTTTCATTGTGTAGATTAATTGGGGATCCCAAGAGACACAGCCTTAGTTGCTTGCCTTTTTTAAAGTTGGTCTTGGGAATAAAACCCATGTTTTCTGATTAAGCTTGAAGATTTGGTCTGGGAAATTGCTCTGCTACCTGATAAACTCCAGTGGTGATTGTGACCCTTAGATATGAATTGATGAGAATATCCAAGACTGTAAACAAATCTTACAAAGTAGGCTAAAGGATGAATAGGGTATTTAAAATTTCCTCTAAAATGAACTTTCCTTCCTGATGGATGCCCTCTCTGGTCACAGTTTAATGGGTCTTCGATTTATCACTAGGACTTCACAATATGATGCAAGAAGAATATTCTATGAGAGGATGGCAGAGAAACCACTATATGTGCAAGTTAGTAAAGCAATCATTTTCTAAATTATTCAAAAGTATAGTCAATGCAGGGTGTTCAACTCTCCTTTAGGTATGAATAACATGTTCAACCCGCTAGAGTTTCAAAGTTTTAAATATATTTATACCACAGAGGGGAAAAAAGCCTCAAATGTGTACTTCTTTTGTTTACTATTAAGGTCTGATAGTAAATTTACAAGCACAGAAGCCATTTCCATTGCTTACTCTCATGTAGGAGCCAAAAAAATCTGGCACCATAAACTAGGATACTTGGAATCTAGTTTTGGTTGTGCAATTAATTCAGGGTGCGTCCTCCTTCAAGGTGTTTAACAGTGCTCGAATACTGCCAATAAGAATAAATCCAGCGGCTTTTGTGAAAATCTTATCTTGAAGTAATTTACTCTAAGGCAAAATTGTTTTTCTCTGTTGCCATCTTACTGTTCTGACATGGCAAAGCAAACCTTGGTTTTACTCTTTAATAAATGCCTCCTTAGTAAATCAGAACAGCAGTTGTAAGCTCATCTTATCATCAAAGTACTGAACATGACTTTGGGTAGACGGTTTGTGGGGACTTGATGGCTATGAGCTGTGTAGCAAGTGGCCTGCAGTCTCCTGGCTGGTTCATGTTCTTGAGGCCAAAGTCTCAAAGACTAAAAGTTTTATGATTGCTGCCTGAAACCAGTTTTTCCCTTCATACATTGAATTAATTTGTTTGTTCACACTCCCATTACCATAAATGATGACCCATAACCTTTTATAAATGTATTCTAAATTATGTAGCTTTAGGGAATGATTATTTATTTACTAAGAATTTTATCTGTGTGTTAAAGATTCAGGAAAAGTAAAATAAAGTATGTTTAAAAAATGAAAAGAAAGAAAGACCACTTGATAAAAGATTATCTCCACTCTAGTTTTGACAAACTAATGAATCTTCAATCACATGCAGTTTAAAGGGCAATGAGTTCTTGATAATGAAAGATTAAATTATTTTATTTAATATGTAATGTGATTTTCAGACCCCAGAAACATATCAGATACCTTTATAGCTATTATCAAAGCAAAGGAAAATAAATATATTTGTTCTTTAAGTTCCAGCTAGATACTATTTGTTACTTAAATCTTTATGGGGCAGGGAAAATAAATATATTTATTCTTTAAGTTCCAACTAGATAATATTTGCTACTTATACATTCTTTCGAATTTTGAGCCTTTAATCTCAGGTTGATAGAATTCTTAGACCACCACTGAGAGACAGTTCCATAAATATTTACACCTAGATGATCCTCCTGTTGTTTTAAACTTTCTTTTATTATTGTCATATTCAAACATATGTAAAAGTAATGAGAATAACAAAATAAATCTCAGATACTCATTATTGAGTTTCAACAATGATCAACATATGGCGAAACTTATTCCACCTAACCTAAGCCCCTCCCACTCCTGCCACTCAATTATCTAAATGACAATCCCAGTAAGAACCAGATGATTCCTAAGCTTCATTTCAGAATGAAAAACATGATTCTAATCATATTTCCATACTTTACTGATCAATATTATGTTTATACATTTCTATCCCTTTGGGATAAAAGGCAATATTTTAAATTATGAAAATGAAAGTCTTTTTTTTTCTTGTTTTGAAAGTTATTACACACTATGCCTATAAATCACTACCAATGGTCACAATTTGTAATCATAATGCATTTACTATAGCTGAAACCACATATCTCACACACAAATTGACTTGTGTTTTTGATAATTTAGGACAAAAGTTAGCTATGTGCAACGAACTGGCTATGAAAAAGAAAATGGAAAGGTTTTTAATATTTTCCAAGTATAAGTTTAAGGGAACTACTACTCTTCTTGCCATCTATTACTAAACTATTTATAATAAAAAAATTCTTTTTGGTTTTTGTTTTTTCCCACAGATTGTTTTAACAGCGTGAGCTCCCCAGAGTACTGGCCTTGAGTACTAAGAAACTCTAACTAAAGTATCAGAATGAACTCTTAGTTGCAGAGTTTCACTCCAACAAATATTTTAGGGGTGGCTTCTGGTCACTGGTCATGAAGGCGTTTATTGCTTCAAATTTAATGTCTATTTTATTTGGCTGTTTGTTAGCTTAGCAATTATTTCTAATTTCAGATATCCCCAATTTGAATGCCAAAGTTGCAAATTTGAACTTTGAAACACTGTAGAACAGGTTATTTACTAGAGAAAACATTTGTACATTTTTGTCCTTTTATAGAAGATAAGCATTTAATACATTGATTTATGTGGTTTAGTGTTTGTTAACTTGACTACATTTCCCTTGTTCGTATCCATAACAATGTCGTTTGACTTATAAAATTCTAGAGGAGGCTGGGCGCAGTGGCTCAGGCCTGTACTCCCAGCACTTTGGGAGGTTGAGGAGGGTGGATCACGAGGTCAGGAGATCGAGACCATCTTGGCTAACAAGGTGAAACCCGTCTCTACTAAAAATACAAAAAAAAAAAAAAAAAAAAAGCCGGGCGTGGTGGCAGTGCCTATAGTCCCAGCTACTTGGGCGGCTGAGGCAGGAGAATGACGTGAATCTGGAAGGCGGAGCTTGCAGTGAGCCCAGACAGTGCTACTGCGCTCCAGCCTGGGCGACAGGGCGAGACCCCGTCTCAAAAAAAAAAAAAAAAAAAAAAGAAAAGAAAAAAGAAAAAAAAGTTCTAGAGGAAAGAAGTCAAGTCACTTTAACTCACTTTACACAGAAACTCTTGTAAATACATGCTTAATAAATGCTTCTGATGATGACAATGAAAATGATTGAGACATAATTCTGTAGGACAAGCAATACGATTTTTTGTCACAGTCTCAGAAAAAAGGACCGAAACAAGGAAGAACCTCCTGCTCAGCCCATCATGACAGTGTGATTTTCTTCTTCGTGCCTGAGGCCCGCCATTCTCCACAGCTGTTGAACGAGTTAATGAAAAGTGCCCTGGGAAAGCAGACTGAGGATGGAAAGTAGAACTGCAGAGCAAGGACTCTGGAGTCCTGCAGACGTGAGTTCAGCTTACGAGCCATGTGACTTTAGTTCTTGACCTTGGAAGTTCATTGACTTTTGCAAGTCTTTGTTTTCTCTTCTAAAAGATCTGTAGCATTTTATAAAACTTTCACCATCCATAAAAAGCAATACTAATAGTACCCCCCTTGAGGCATCGTTGTTAAGGATTGAGTGAGAATTTTTTAAGTGCGAGCACAGTGTGTGAAACATAACAAGTTCTCCATAAAAAGTTGGTTATTACTACACTGCATTTAAGCTAATGCTTTTATTTACAAATTGTTTGTAGTTGTTAACAGCATAATGATCCAAATGTACAGTCATTCCATTGATTTTTGTTTTGGATTAGTTTCTATAGAGTTAGCTTCTTTAAGAAAAACATTTGTCTTAATTTTGTAGTATTTTATACTTTTCATAGATAGCTTATTTCAATGACACATGGCTTTGATAGAAAGTCTCCATATTTCCTTGAATCCTTTTAAATTATATTTTTCTGAAATGCTAACAACAGTGGTGGTTAGTAAGGCTGAAAAGGAGTTCCATTTTGGTTAGTCCTGTAGTAAGGAATTGTATGAAAAGTTGGCCACAGGAATTAGGCTGGATACTGAAAGCAAAATTCTCTATACAAAGTAAAGGGACTAGATTAATCTTTGCCAGATGCCAAATAATTATTACATATGCTTTAATATGGAAAGATCTCCAGGGTATGTTTGGTAAAAACTGCAGAGTGCAGAACAATGTGGAAAATATGTTCTAGTACGTGTTTGAAAATAAATGTAAACAGAAAGTTAGATTGATAGGAATCCAGATATTTATAGATATATGTGTATGTTTATATAGGCTTAGAACATTTCTGGAAGGATTTACAAGAAACTGTCAGTAATGATTGTCCTGGAGAGAATAACTGAATATTGATGTTAGATGAGAAACATTTTATTACATATTTTTAGTACTTATTAAATATTTTATTAGTATTCATTTTACTTTTAAAATTAAAAGCTAGTATAAAAATTACCACTATCATCAATGATCATTTATTGAATTCTTACCCATTGTAAGAGTAGACTTTATACTCATAGAAACCAATGTTCACAAACATCTTGCAAGACAAGTAGAAGTTATGTAGCTTGTACAAGAGCTTGTACAGAGCAAGTAAAGGATAGTTGTTTCTCCTGCTCTTAAGTAGAATTTTCAGAAATTTATAATTCATGGTCACCAGTATAGGTATTTAGCTCTTTACTAACATAGATAATAAAAATAATTTATTCAATTATGATCTCAAGTCATTGGGATTACAAATTCTGTCAATATCTATCACACCTATAGTTTCATTTAAGGTAGAGCCTTAAAATAATGTCTTTCAAACCTATTTTTTATTTTACCTATTAGAATAATTTTGTCATGTAACTTTTTCCTCACTTGGAAATTATAACCAAAATTTACACAAAATCCAATTGGTTTTCTGACTAGCCATGTTCTGCCATTCAGTATGAATGTGCTATTGCTATTATAACTTTTAAAAGCATTATAAATCACAGTTACAAAAAGTATTGTCTAGCTTATACTATGTCAATTACCTTCTACTTTTAAATGATTTAAGTAAACACTATTATTTATATTTTTTGCATACAAAATCTGTGAAGGGTCTGAGTATAATCATATAATGTTTGTTCTGTTGATGATTTCTAGTTGTGATTTGAGGAACTACCATAAAAACGTCAAGGGCCACAAGGAGGTGGCAGCATAGCTACAGCACATTGCAGGTTTTCACTTCTTATATCTGAGGGGCGAAAAGTAAGGGAGTAGCTGAGTCAAATTCACTAGCAAACAATAAAGAGATAAACTGAAGAAGGCCCACGCTGCTACACATGGAGAGGCAGACTAGGCTGTACAATTTCAGCAACACTAGAATGGGTCTGGCTGCAGAAATGTGCACATTGTAGATTGTGTGGTTGAATCTGAATTCTACTCCCAATTTGGCTATGTGGCTATCTCTTCATGATTTAATCAAGATGAAGTTTCCTAGATAACTGAGCATCAAGTCTATACAAAGAGCAGCTTATTACTATATGCGTTCAAAATGATTATTCAGAGCTTAGGCCTAATTTTTAATATTTTAATTTGCCATTCCTTTGTGTCTAAGAAAAAAATGCTTTAAGTCAAAGTTCAATCTTTAGTTTCATTTTATCTCTTCAAAAGTGATGCAATATTCCAAACAGCTATTACATTTATCTAATGCAGCTATAACATTCCTACTGTGTGGTCATTTAGATGGCTTTCTTTTTCTTCCTTTTTTTTTTGAGTCGGAGTTTCACTCTCGTTGCCCAGGCTGGAGTACAGTGGCATGATCTCAGCTCACCACAACCTCTGCCTCCTAGGTTCAAGCAATTCTCCTGCCTCAGCCTCCCAGGTAGCCAGGATTACAAGCATGTGCCACCATGCCCAGCTGATTTTTTTTTTTTTTTTTAGTAGAGAAGAGATTTTACCAGTTGGCTATGGCTGGTCTTGAATTTTTGACCCCAGGTAGTCCACCAGCCTCAGCCTCTGAAAGTGCTGGGATTACAGGAATGAGCCACCACACCGGGCCTTTAGATGGCTTTCTAAACTCCTGATCCTTTAGAGCTTTTCTCCCTTTATTGAAAGATTTACATAAGCCATGGCTTTTGCAATTATAAATAAGCTACTTTTCTCTGTCTGGAATGTCAGTCCTAAGAACAATGTGAATTTATTCCATTTCTTTTTTAATGAAGTTAGAATTCTATTTTCTTTTGTTGTAAATTGGGGAAGTAGATGAATGAGAACATTTAAATTGTGATACTAACTTTAAAAAAGGAGGCAGCTTTAAACATTATCATGCGTGATGTGGTAGAGTATTGTGGGATAGAATTTAAGGTCTTTTTAAAAAAGAACTTTGATTCATTTTAATTCTTCAGAAACAATTGAAATATCTTTTTTACGATGCCCTAAATTTCTTTCTGCCTTTTCCATGTCTTGGAAACTCCTGGTGGCTGCTTCTGTCAACCTTCTTTTCATTTTTCTTCTCCTTTTTTCTCTCTGCCATTTTCCTTTCCTTTCCTGACACGGAAAAGGACAGTGACACCTCAGCTGGATTTCAAGAGTTCAGATTGCCTCCCTTCTCAAAAATCTTCATGGAGCTACCATGTTGTCTGAAATTGTTGCATTGCTAACTTCTTTTGATTAAAGCATCAAATATGCCAGATAAAATCTAAATCTTAGGCCTATAAGGAAACCGGCCATTTGGCAGACTGTTGCCGATTTAGTACACAGGACTAGCAAGGTTTGGTGGGGAAAGGGGATAAGGAAACAAAATTAAAAACATGGACTCCTCCTCAGGAAGTCACTCAGTCTCTGGTGGTAGGACCCAGAGTCAGGGACCCTAGCAGCCAAGGCAAATACATTTTAGAGATGGATTTTCTTGAGGAAGGAAAGGTGAGCAGAAACTAAAGAAAGATTTTCCCCTTTATTAGCATCTTTCCTTAGAGTAGTATTCCTAGACTTTCTGGAGTGGATGATCATTTAAAAAAATATTGAAGGAATGAATGGATGAATGCATACAAAAGGAACTGTTTCAGTCATTTTCTTCTCTCTCCTCAAAACTTGGGCAAGAGTAAACTCATTTGAATATGTGACATCTAATCATTCTTTTTAGCAGTTAATTATGTTTCATAAAGAATGATATGTATTCCAAACTGGTCTGGAAGAGCAGAAAGATAAAGTTGATCAGTATATTTTGGAGAAAGTTATGGAAGAAGAAATCTACTAAGTTATAAGGTTGGAGGCTGGGCATGGTGGCTCACACCTGTAATCCCAGCACTTTGGGAGGCCGAGGTGGGCGGATTACCTGAGGTCGGGAGTTCGAGACCAGCCTGACCAACATGGAGAAACCCTGTCTCTACTAACAATACAAAAAAATTAGCTGGGTGTGGTGGTGCATGCCTATAATCCCAGCTACTCAGGAGGCTGAGGCAGGAGAATTGCTTGAATCTGGGAGACAGAGGTTGCGGTGAGCCGAGATTGCACCATTGCACTCCAGACTGGGCAACAAAAGAGAAATTTTGTCTCAAAAAAAAAAAAAAAAAAAAAAAAAAAAAGATTAGAAAAATTGCTGCCTCATACTTCTAACACACTTGGGAATCCTGGCTGTATTTCTTAAATAATGAAAAGTTTAGCCACTTCTGCTGCTTCTGTACTTAAATTTAATTTAGTTATTTTTATATGCTTAAGCACATTCAGGAGCCTCAGGCAAAGTTTTAAAGAGGAAGGATAAAATGCTGAATCTTATAAATCTCTGCCCTCTCTTTAAAGAATATAAAATTACCCCTATGTACTAAAGGCTGGCACCCACAGTATTAACTACAGCAAGCACAAATGTTTTGCTTTTTATACGATTGACATAGAGACATTAATACTGACGTGAAACCAGCTTGATATTCAGTCTGACATGTTTAACCAAGTGTAAATTGAGTAGACTATAATCATAAACAAGGTACAACATATTGCCTAACGTTTAGAGTTAATTCTTTAGTTCTCTATCCTAAGTCAGAAAACATTTGTTGAGCTGGGCACAGTGGCTCATGCCTGTAATCCCAGCTCTTTGGGAGGCTGAGGTGGGAGGATCCCTTGAAGTTAGGAGTTCGAGACCAGCTTGAGCAACACTGCAAGACCCTGTCTCTACAAAAAATGAAAAAGTCAGTCAGGTGTGGTGGTGCATGCCTGTAGTCCCAGCTACTCAGGAGGTTGAGGTGGGAGGATTGCTTGAGCCCAGGAGTTCAAAGCTGCAGTGTCCACCACACTTCAGGCTGGGTGACAGAGTGAGACTTTGTCTCAAGAAAAAAAAAATCCAAAGAAAAAAGCATCTGTGAAACACTTTTTTGTGTATTTTCTGTTTACTGGGAACTAGGGACAGTTTTGTAAGTAAGATGGATAGTGTTTGGAATAGACCTCTCCATTTGACTGTTTCACATTCATTCATAGTGTAATGAAAGAGAAGGAAATGACCTGAAGTTATGAATAAGGGAGGACACTTGCCTGTGTCCTTCAAACTTACCTTTGCGAGTTGCTCGTGAATCTCAAGCAGGCTGGGTCGGTTGACCTTGGGTCCACTGATGCTGCCGGTGTTGCGATAGTACTCTATCTTGGGAACGGCGTCCATGGTGTTGTGGCCAAAAGTTTGTAGGTAGTATGTGTTTGTGTGAGAATCATAAGCATGAAAACTGGCATCTGTTTTAGCAGTTTCTCCACTTTGGAGGAAATTGTCATAGCACTCCTGATTCCCAGGCCTAAAGCTGATTCTGAGTCTTTTCTGAGCCTCATCCCCAAAAGAGGTTTCTTCATAATGTGGTGGGTCAGTGTTGTCATTTGCCACTGCACTGCTCTCATGGTTCTCATTTATGACATTAACTTGAAAGCGATTGGTATTACTGGGCACTGAATCCAGAAATATGTTGGAAGAGTTGTTCAGTGACATCTTCCAAAATTGATTTTTTACTGAGCTATCTACCTTATGGTTGTGTTAAAAAATCTATGTATTTCTTCATCAAAATAAACACTAATGTGCTTCCATTAGGGAGCTCCTGGCTTTTGTTCTAGACCATTCAATAAATAGATTCTTGATATATTGTCTCCTATGTAATCTTCAGGATGTTCTTCAAAGCTGTCATTGAAAAAGAAAATTAAACTTGTTCCAAGTAATACAAATATATTTAGGTAAGGGTGGGATATAAGGGAACAGTTTTATTTTACAAGACATACAATTTTAAACTCATTTCACTAAAATTTATCTGTCCAGGAACCTTAGTCATGTGAGTAATTAAATCTAATAATAAATAACTGGAAAACTGTTCCAGCAAACAGAATTTCCAACGCAGTCATTAAAATGTTACCTGTGTTTCTAGTATTTGCTTGGATTCAGTGCACTGGAGTTCACTATGACTTTAGCACAGATGCAATTTTACCTGTTGAATACAGTAAGACCTGATGAGAATGTTCTCAGCCTAAGGCACAGTTCACTGACAGTACTAAATATGAAACTGCAAAGTATTTTGATTGATAGGAATATACACTATATGACATGTAAAATGAAAGACAAAACTTCTAAAAAACATATTCTTGCTAGTTTATAAAAATCTGTACATGTTCAACTAATAAATTTCTTCCAAATTTTGCTACCTATACAAGTAAAAATTATGTTTTAGAATATGCATTTAAAAAATACATCCCATCAAGATGATGTCTCTGTGAATTCTTGGATCTTTTACAGGATCCAAATGTTTCATTTGCTCATACATTTGTTTGTCTTGCAAATACTAACATGAAACCTTAAAAATATGAATATAGAAATAAGTCATATATCTATAAGAAAGAAGTCATATACCTTAAAAAGTCCTCTGTTATATTTAGGTAAAATAATCATGCTCTACTGACTCACTTTAATGAAATGTCCTCAATAATTGAGAGGTTTATATTTGACTGTGAGATGAATAGACTTCACAATAATTTTCACAATTTTGTAGTGCTGGCCTGTCTTAAAACACTTTCTTTAGAATTATATTTCCTTATTTATATCTTAAAATTCAGCTTTTCAAGGGAAGTTCTAGAAACATGAGATAAGTATAAATAAAAACTTGTCTCTTTCATGCAATTATTAAAGCTGTGTATTTGAATTAAAAAAAACCCTCAACTTCATTTCTCAAGTATCCTTTCCTAGGGAAATTGTAAATGAAGCTATTATCTTTTTAGTTTTTAGAAAACACTTCTCTTCATAGTCCTTGACACCCTCACCTACTCTTCAGAATCTACTTTATAACACAATATTAAGTATTATTTTTACCCTGCCCAGAAATGTTCAACTTACCACCAAGGAGCCTTCTTCCGAGGAAACGTAACCTGCTTCAGAGTCACCCAGGAATATATGGGGCACTTAGCTTTCAGCCCAGAATGTTAGGCTTCTGCTTATTGGTTAGAAACTTTCTTGAAGGAGATGACTGTGCAATGATTGGCCTGGAATAGTACTGTAAGCCCTACCAGGTCATTAGCCCTGAGGAACCTTAAGCACCACATCAACTGGTAACTAGTAGTAAACCATTAATCCTTTTAGGCAGGAAGTAACATAGTTTCTTTAATTCATAAGGACAATTGCATTGCTTAATAGCAATTGTCCAAAAAATATGAGCATTGCATTAGTCATTTGGGAATAGATTAATTGAGTTCTACCATCTTGTATCAGATAAGCCCTAGTGACCTCCTATTGTTTAGCATGTGTAACAAAATATAGTTCTCCAGAGATAATTTCTATACTCTGTAATGAGAAAGTAGTATCTGAAATGATTTTATCTTGCTTATAGTAGATGTTACCTCGAGTCTTTTGCATGGGAAGTAAGTAGATTGGGAGTGGAATCAATGATTTATTGAAAATATTTCTATTTTGGGAAATATGGGAAAACTGTTTTTTTTTCTTTTGAGATGGAATCTTGCTCTGTTGCCCAGGTTGCCGTGCGCTGGTGCAATATCGGCTCACTGCAACCTCTGCCTCCCAGGTTCAAGCGATTCTCCTGCCTCAGCCACCTGAGTAGCTGGGATTACAGCTGCCCACCAGCACGCCTGGCTAATTTTTTTGGTAATTTTAGTAGAGATAGGGTTTCACCATGTCAGCCAGACTGGTCTCGAACTACAGACCTCAGGTGATCCACCTGGCTCAGCCTCCCAAAATGTCGAGATTACAAAGGTGTGAGCCACCGCGCCCAGCTGGGAAAACTGTTTTAAGCAGGAGTCAAACTGTGGGTAAGTATCCCAGTGGCACTACTAAATGACCTGTCTCCAACTGGAAAAACATTTTTTTGTCAAATTCAGTTTTTGAGTTTTGTTGAAGAAAAGATTTTTCTTTTTCAGATTTGCAAGTAGTTGATTATTAACACAGCAAACAATTCCTCCCTCAGGTCTGTCAATGATTTTCCATCAGGATGATTGAATGAGTCCTCTTTGTTTCTCATGAGAAACGACTCAAGTGATTTCCAGTTGTCTGAATAGCTCAGTTATGGTGTAATATAGTGGCTAGGAAGAAGACTCAAGTCAGAAGTCCCAAATTATGTCCTGGCCCTGCCACTTGCTGTCTGTGTGAACTCAGTCAAGTTAATCTTTCTGTGCCTTAATTTTCTCATCTGCAAATGCAGATGTGAATAATAATTGTACCGACCTTGTTGTAGAGTTATTTTGAGGAATGAATGAGCTAGTTTGTGTATGGGGTTTAGAACAGCAACAATTTTTTTTTTTTAGTTTTATATAGTTTTTTATTTGCCAGTTAATAATTTTCTTCCCCCTTTAAACTATTAATCTCTTGATTACCTGTTCCATTGCTCTAGACTGTTGTGAGTTAAGCAACCCTAAATTTACACCTTCAAAGGGATGACAGGTGAAACTTTACATCTCCAAGGCATGGAACTTAGATCTAAACACCATTATCTGCTGAAACAAAAAGGACATGAATAAAGGCCCACTCAAAACAAGATTCTCAGGAAAAGTATCCTAAACAAAGGTAAGATTTGGTGTATAAACGTTAAACCAATGTCTTTTTTTTTTTTTTAATATACTTTAAGTTCTAGGGTACATGTGCACAACGTGCAGGTTTGTTACATATGTATACATGTGCCATGTGCCATGTTGGTGTGCTGCAGCCATTAACTTGTCATTTACATTAGGTATATCTCCTAATGCTATCCCTTCACCGCCCCCCCCAACAATAGGACCCGGTGTGTGATGATCCCCTTCCTGTGTCCAAGTGATCTCATTAGAACAGCAACAATTTGTACTTAGTGCTTGCTTTCACTATTTTAGCACTATTTACAATTAGCTGGAGATTATTTCTTAGCACATTCAAGATCGTAAGGTGAATCATTAGAGATTGGGATAGATATTTTGTCTATAAAAATAAGTGTGAAGGTAAGTTAGTGAATTGATTCAGGATTATAGAAGTGTCTAGAGACACCTAAGTAAAACCCTTTAGATTCTCTTCGTCAGGTAAATGTCATGCTAATCAGTCAGGCTAAATGTCGTGAGGCTATATCAGAAATAAAGACAGAATTACACGCATGTACCTATAACTCATTGCACTCTTGAAGGCCACCAGTACAAGGCATTTATCTGTTCAGCAAAGGGTTCCGATTCCTCATATAGAAAGTGTTTTGGCATAGGAATGTCCCATTTCAAATTCAGCTGGGTGGGGCTGGGACCCAAAACAGGTCCTATTCACCAGACCAGGACAGAAGCCATGAGCTGACATCCTGCAACCTTTCGGGAGCCACTTATTTACTCTGCAACCTTTTTCCTTTACCGGTGACTGTGAATACCTCTGATACCAGTCAATTTCCTTTTTCTTGCTGACTGACTGCCTGACTTCAGCGTGGTATGAATTTGTTTTAGTCTTGGTCTTACATCAACCAGACATTTTCATTCTAAGCCTTTTATCTCTTACTGTGAAATGGAAGTCTTTGTTCTCTATTAAAGGGATTTGGGCATCCTGGAACAAATGGGAGATGGTTTGGGGGGATATGGATGAAGTTACACCATCCATAAAGCCAGCATTGAAAGGCGAATCCGATTTAGGCCTTTCAGACAGGTGGAAAAGGTAACAGGAGCAAGCTATCTTGAGGTATGCTCCTCTATCTTTCCTCTGTCCTTTCTGACAAGGCTTTTGGGAAGGGGAAACTAGAGGATGATCCAGCTGTGACATTGAGCATCTATTCCTAGAAGAATTAACATTTCATGAAATTTCCATGTTGTTTTCATATTGTAACCAGCCTTTTATATGTTTTATATTCTTTCTGTTTCTGAAAATACAGATGCTGACTTTTCTATCCCCCAACACCCCCCCCCCAAAAAAAAAAAAAAAAAAAAAAAAACTGAAAAACTAAGGCACCCAATAGACCATGAATAAAAACCACAGATGAAGACACTTTTGGTTAATAGAATTTTTCTTTAGTGGATTTGGAAATAATATTGTGGTAGAGTTGATACACTTGAAAAGCTTATGGGAGTTGAACTTCCAGAAACAATGCTCATATTTCATAAAGTTTTCTTGGTTGTAGAGGTCTTTCTTCTTTTGAAATAAAGATCTGGCCTTGGTTTGTTCTAGTCATCAAAATGGAGGGTCTTGGTAGGTGTCTTCTCTGGGAGACAAGTGAAACATCTGGTACTTTAAAAGACTTTATCAATAAAGAGACCTAGTTTCCTGGCACACACAATTTTCAGTACGTTCAGCTGAACTTGGCCCAATGACCTGTTCTTAGGCCAAGTTGCTAACTGGCTATGAGATGTGTACTAGGCCTACACTCTTGAACCAACTGGCGTATAGAGAGACTCCTTGAGGTGAGGATCTGATCCAGAAGATCCACAGCTAATAACAGATATGTTCTAAATCTATTATGAGATGGAAAGCATCAAGGAATCTCACAGAGACAGATGGTTTTGGAATTCCGTAGACCTGAGCAGTAACCATGTCTATAAGCTATGTAGAAGTGTTGAGGATAGTGTCTAGGGATACAGCAGAAATTAAACTGCCCAAGTTCAAGCCCTAACATAACCATTCCCTAGCTATGGTGATCTTGGGAAGCTAGTTAATTTCTCTCAGCTTCAGCTTCTCTTCTGCAAAATTAAGATTAAAAATAAAATGGAAATAGTAGTCTTCAACTCAAATAATTGATAAGAGTATCAAATAAATTGAAAGTAACTAATTTAGTGCTACCCCTTGGCAATATTAGTCTTGTTCCTTTGTGGTATGTTTTGCAGTTCTGTGTTTTCAAAGGACATGGATAGTTTTGTATTTATCTCCTGCTATGTTCCTCCATTCTGACTCATAGAGAGTCAGAAGTTTGTAGCTGGAAAGAATTTAGAACTATATAATTCTATCTTTTTATTTCTCAATTGAAAAGAATGAAATACTAGAGAGATTGAATACACTAAGCCAT
Organism: Piliocolobus tephrosceles; assembly: GCF_002776525.5. Lineage (NCBI taxonomy): Eukaryota > Metazoa > Chordata > Mammalia > Primates > Cercopithecidae > Piliocolobus > Piliocolobus tephrosceles. The sequence continues at coordinate 79,437,066 of NC_045439.1, forward strand.
TGCTTCTTAGGGTTTGAGAATATTACTGCTACAGATGAGGACAATAAATAATGATAGCAAGGTATGTTTAGATACTGTTTTATGGTTTACAAAATGCTTTCACATTCATTATATCTAATTGGCCCTCTCGGTATTCCTGAAGTTATGCAGGATGGGTTTCTTAATTCTTGTTGTGGAAGATAGGTTCCCCTTAGGTAACTTCCTGGGTCATAAAGCTAGTTCTTGGCTAAGCTAACATTAGAATTCAAATCTCTGAGTTTAGGCTCCTAATCTGAAAAACTTTTCATGATATCTTAAATCCTCATTCGTTTCAGATCTCTGGATTTTCAGGTACATTTGTAGCATTCATAGGGCACTAGAATTGAAAAGGATGTTAGCACTACTCTTCACTGAAGCTCCCAGAGATTAGATGACTTACCCATTAGAGCATAGCTCTACTGGTGGCACAGCTGAGACTGTCTTTGTTTCTGCCTAGAGTACTCTATCCACTAGGTCATGCTGGAAACTCCCTTTTAAATTCTATTTATGCAAGGGGTAGGGGAGGGAGCATCAGTATGAGTCAGGTCTGGTTTGGATTGCAAGCTATGGGATTTTATTGCAAGAGATTCGACAAAGAGGACAGATAGGAGGGTCAGGGCTCTGTGAAATTTGGGGACCTTTAGGGCCTGTGACTACTTGTAGGCTTTGGGTGTTAGATTTTTGAGATATTTTTTCACCTGTGAATGTTTTTGACCTATGGCTATTATTAGACAAATAATATTTTGATTATTCTTTGGACTAAATTCTCTGTTTCAGACCTGACTTACTAAAGCTAAAGGGGTCTGAGCCTGCAATGTGGAGGGGGTGCCTGGGCTTTGCAGAAGGGAGAGAGCAAGATGCCTTTAGCACAGTTTATTAGCACAAGAAAGGAAGCAGAAATTCAAGGCAGTTGTTCAAGATAAGAATAAAGATGGTAAACACTGCTGCAGCAATCCTTATGCTCTATTCATTGGAAACCTCTAAGTGGGAACAGAGGAAAGTGACGAATCCCAAGGATAGTTCATCATTTACACAGCATGGTGAAGAAATTAGTCACAGATGTTTATTGAATTCACTGAACAAAATGAGCCTCTCTCCCACACACTCAAGGTAATTACAATTGTATCCAGAATGTGTCCCAATGGCGCAACCATAAAAATCATATAGCTGGAACTCTCACGCAAGCGCATATTCAAATGTTCCTTTATCAAACTCTTCAACTTCATCTTCCCATGTAGAGGAAGGCATGCTACTATACGGGTCTAGCAGGATTTTGAAGCATCTGATAATAAGAAGTCCCAAGAAGATACACAAAATCCCAACAAAAGCAAAGCCAGTTTTTTGCTCCAGAGTCAATGAGAAAGCTGATACTTCGTTGACACTCATCTTAGCTGACGAGTTGCCACAGTAGGTACTACTCATTATTCACTGGCACATTGTTGTGGCTCTTCACAATTCCTTCTGGAATCAACTCTTCGCCTAGGTACAAAATTGGACTCAGTTTAGTTTTACCCTTGTATGGTATTGGGTAGGTTGTTGCTTATTAAAATCTGACATTTTTCAAACCTTCTTGACTTAACTCACAAAAGATGTTTGAAAACATCATCAGATACAGATCAGAATCAAATTAGCATTGGAGGTGCTATTTCTAACTGTTGTAATTGAAGAATTACCTTTGTGGACACATAAGACTGTGCCTACATACTCTAAATAAATCAAGTATGAAGGTGAGTATTCAAATTATCAGCCCTAAAATCTTTTGATTCATTGCTAGACAGTCAGATAGCTGCTTCTCTGATCTGAATTGTCATCAATTTTCACCTCATATTTGCACGCATAGGTAGATAATATAAATAATCATAGCATGTAAGTTGCTCAAGCTGTTTAAAGTCCATACTTCAAGGTCTATTTCCAGTGCCATTTTGACTGGTATAGATTCTGATCCTTTTAAATAGATATAATGACTTCTTTCTTTTTCACCCCCTTAGGTTTCATATGTATGTATTTACATTTTTTTCTTCACTACCACTGGATACACTAAGTGTCAATTTCTTAAAGAGAGGAATTATGTTTTTAAAATTACATGAATGCAGGCAGTGCCGAACAGAGCAGCTTGCAAGTAATAAGCAGCAGTGGCTATGGCCATTAGCCACCTCCCCACCATCTCCATTAGCTTTCAGAACACCCTAAGTAAACATAAAATCCAAGTTAAACAGCATGCTTTCTCTGCAAATTCAACTTCAAGACAAGCTCCCCAGTCGCCCTCCCAAAGAGATTTCCACTCCTAAGTCCCTATTGTGCTGAGATTCTAAAACTAACACTAAAGCATTCAGAAAGTATATATTGAACTGAAACAAAATAGATTTTTTCCCCATTTGATGTCTTAAGTTAGTTAAATGAATTAATTACAAATAAAGATAAATTTAATTAATTAAATACTAATGTACAGCCACCTTTTTTGAGCGGACTGTCATCAAATAGCTTTTTATAAAATAACTGCAAATAATAGACTGTTGGTATTTTCTTTTTTATTGTTGTTTTTTCTGATAATTTTTAAGAATTATATTTATTAAAATTACTGACCCTTGAGATTTGTTTGGTCCTAATTTTCAGGAAACAACTGAGACAGAATAAAGGATGGAAGGTAAGGAATGAAAAAAGAGTAATAAAAGCAGGCCTTGTAGCTTTCAAAGTTATTCTGCAAATAATACACCAATTAATATCAATCAATATTTTGTTTATAATGATTTAGATTACAAAAAAGCTCTATCCTCAAGCCTTAAGTGGCAGAAATATTCAATAGTTATGGCTTATGTTCATTGTTTGATTTTTTGTTTAGTAAAGGGAAAAATATTGTTCAAATCCTTGTTGAGTTTCTTTCCACTAAGTCATTTTTTGTCCTAATCAATATAGTATAGTGAAAATACTTTAGTTTTTTAAATATAGGGACACTTATTGGCTGAGAATGATCTTCTGGAAGATTGAGTTCTTGTTGTGGTATTTATCCTGTAAAAGGCACAGAGGACTGAATTGAATCTCTAATGACAGACTTAACTGGAACTTCTTTTGCTGACTAAATGTCTAATTTTCTTGCTTTTGTCAATTAAAAGTCATTTGTTAAGATCCGTACACTCACTGGATCATTTATTTAATGGATGGAGAAACTGAATAGCAGGATGTTTCTGTGTGGAGATGCTGGACCAAGGAGATGATTCAGCCAACTAACTTGTCCATTTATTTTTTTTACTAGAGCATAACCTTGCTGGGCTACAACATGTGGATATTTCAGGGGATATGTGGGTAAGATGAGGCAATAAAAGTGGTTTATTGATGGACGCTGTGGTTTCCCAATAGGTTCCCTTCAGTGAAGGACTTGTTGCCCAGCAGCAAGGAATGTTGCCAGCGAACAGTCTTCAGCTGTCAGTCCCTTTCACCATTTGCCTCGGTTGCAGAGAGCTGCTTCACCCAAAGTCACGGCCCTTCCCAGGAAAGGCCATACTCAATGATTGATTATATAATAGTATAAAGGCGTGGCCATCTTGTATCAAAGGGAGACAACTCTAAAATCTATTTTAGTTTCAGAGTTCTATATGGGGTCAGCGGAGACTGTCACTGGGCCCATAGCACAGTTCAACTTCTGGCCACTCCTGTTTAAGTCACTACTTTTCCATGACTGTTGAGCCCAAGGACAGTCTTCAATAAAAATTCAGCAAACTAACATCTGTCTCAGAGTCTGACTTCTGGAAAATCCAACCTTTAACAATTGGCATCACAAAAGTTAAAGCACCTGGGCAGTTTTAATGATCTGTTCATTTTTCAACTAGTTCTTTTTGTTATTGTCTAGCAGTAGCCTACACTGATTATAGTTATGATGTTAGCTAAATTTATTTAGGTGTTTTGAAAATGCATAATGTAGACACAGACACAGTATCATAGCTGATTGTTGAAGGAGTTAAGTCTGTTGGCTCTTAACCAGTGATTAATCCACTACACTCCTATTTTTCTTAAAACCTACTAACCAACCAAACAAACCAACAAAAAGAGGCATTTTTTTAGAGGCAGCAATAAAACATTCTTGTCATTTGTTACTTACTATTAGTTTAAAACAAGACATCTTCCTAGTTAGAACAAAATCCTTTTATATTTTAGAATATAATATGTCCATCATACACCAAATAATACTTTGTTCCTAGAGCTTTAGATGATATATAAATTAATGAGTTATTTATTGTTTTTAAAGGGAAAGTAATTACTTCTCACATAATGATCACAGTTCTCAGCACACTGTAAGTATTCAATAAATATTTCAATTGAATTAAACTAAATATATTGAAGAATATATTTTTTGAGGAATAAAGTCCTTCAAATAAAGTTTTGTACAATACTCTAGTTTTTAGATATCCAAAAAGCATGAAAATACATTTAGTTAAAATGAAAAAGAAAATTTTTATTTGATTTCAAAAATTGTATTTAAAAGTAAGTATAAAAACTCAGTAGCTCTTTCAGAGTTCAGTGTTTTTGTTCTTTTCTATCAAGTTTCCTTAGCATTCTTAGACTCACATCATTTTTAGAATTCAAAGGTGGAGAAAACAGATCTTTCCTAACAACCTTGGGAGTTTCCTTTTGTTTTCTAAGGAAAGATATATAGCCATCATATATTCTGGCATTAGTTTGTGCCAGGAAGTACAGGGTTAAATTTTGTATTCCACTATAGTGACATTGGTTAGCTTAAGATTTCTGGTATAATTATTCCTTCTTCCTCTGTCCCTGCCCTCTACATTACTTGACTGTTACCCTTAGCTAAGAAGGTATTGTAAGATACTTCAGAGGCTTTTGGAATCAGGTAAAGGCATAAAGAATGAATAGATATGCAGAGTCACTGTTAATGAATAAACAAAGTCACCATTTTTATACTACCTTGGAGGAATAGATGGATGGCTGTTTCATGGCTTTGAACATAATTTATAAGCACTCTATGTCTCTATTATTGGGTACAAATATAGGAGCAATGCAGTATAACTAGGGAAAATGCTGAGAAGTGACCAAAAACTTTCAGAATGCTGTCAAGAAATCTAAAGAGCTAAGTGAACTTAAGGTGATATATAATACTATTTTAATGTATTCATTAACCAAATGTATATTGAGTATCTGTTAGATGATAGTACTTTTCTTGGTACTAGAGTACAGTGGTGAACTAGATAACAGTGTGCACCTGCCGAACTGAGGGTTACATCCAGTGGTGAAGTCAGACACAATTATTTAAAATTATCTCTCTATATATCCACATCTATATATTAGACCAGGTACTTATAGTCATAAAGGCTATGAAAGCAAAGCACATTAAGTGGAAAGAGAATGATGGTGGATAAGTGGCACTTCTTTAGTCAAAGAGGTCAGCAAAGGCTTCCCTAAGAAGACGATATTTGCCCTGAATGATGTCTAGAAGGGAACCATGGAAATATTTGGAGGAATAGATTTGAAATTTGTGGAAACAGCCTTTACAAAGGCTTTGAGGTGGAAGGGTTTCACATACAATACGTTCAGATCAAGAGATAGACCAGTATAAGATTAAGCCCTTTATTTGCACAGGATGGTTTAATGTTATCAAATAACAAAAAAAGGCCGAACTACTTAATCTACTTCTGTCTTTTTAACCAATATAGAATGGGTTTTAGAAATGACACACACACAAAAACAATCAAACAATGTAAACAGACAATACTTTAGTAGAATAATGTTTAGCCACATTAAATGAGTTAAAAACCTCATGATCAGATAATTTATAACTTGGAGCTATACTTTCAAGACTTTTGAGAAATGACAGACCATGAAAGAGCTGCCAGAGGTAAGGATGTGGACAAATGTCTCAATTTTTAAGAGGAGTAAGGGGGAATTGTAAAAATTATATATTGGCACCTTGGAATAGGTCTTTGTTGCAACCCCATAATTAATTATTTAACAAGCAATTTGTCAATGTTTAAGAAGTCATTAAAAGTTAACATGAGTTTAATAGGTAATGCCAATGCACTTCCTTTTCAAAAGTTTACTACTAATATGATGAATCAGGGAAATAGCATGGACATGGTTTAGTTATTTTGGCAATGCATTTAACAGTCTCCCATGATATCTTTGTGGGGAAGACATGAGATATGCCTGGATAATAGTGTTTTTATGCAGATTCATAGATCTGAACTACCCTAATAAATATCAGGTTCTGTAATCATGGACATGGGTCTCCAGTGTGATATTACAAAGGTTTCACTTTATCTACACATACTTTTCAGTGTTTTTGAACAGTGACTAAGTTGAAGATACTGAAGTGAAGCTTATTACATTTGACAAGGCTTGGCTGAAATATGACAGCACATGGAATAAAGACTCAAAACAATTCTGATGCCTAGAATTCTGGGTTGAAGCTAGAACATAAAATTTAATAGAAACACTTCTAAAGCCCTTTGTTTAAGTGGGAGGGAAGGAGATGCACCAATTCCAAACAGGGGAGATAATGACTTGGCAGTTCATGTAAAATAAATCTGTAAGCTGCAATTAATCAAGTTAGCCTGAGCCAAAGATATGAGGTGGTGGCTTATAAAAGCAAATGTCTTAAATTGAGTGGGGGTGCAAATGATAGAAAGTAATAACATTATTATAATATGTCAGGCCACATATAAAGTAAAACCGCATATATTCACTACACTTTCATTGAAAAATGTTTATTGGGTTGCTAGTATGCTCTAGTAGACATGGACTCCTCTACTCAAAAAGATTCCAGCTAGTAAGGGAGAAGAGCCATGTACACACAAGGAAAAAAACAACAACGCAGGCTTCTACAAAAGCAATAAAAAAGGAAGAGGAAACAAACTTGTATTTAAAATCTGTGTATCAAATACTGCTTTACATATATTATTTTATTTAATTCCCACAACACCCACATAGTGTTGATATTATTATCTTCAACATCTTGGTGGAAAAAAAAGAAGATCCAAAAAGGATAAACAAGTTTAGATGAAATCAAGATTTCACCCATTGAGGGATCAGGAAAGTTTTTCTTGCAAGAGATTGTATTTGAACTGAATTTTGAGAGACAGAATGATTCAGATCTGTGAAGAAGAAAAGAGCATGACAACAAATATGAAGGCAAAAAGTACTGGATTTATTCACAGCACATTGAGCAATTTGGTACAGGCAAGGGGGAGTATGGGAAACAAAGCATTGGAAAGGTAGGTTGGAGCCAAATTGTGAAATATTTTGACTGTCAGGCTAAGAGTTTGAAATTTATTTGCTTAAAGGCTGAGTGGCTTGATGATGAGACTGAAATAGACATAATTTTGAGGGAGAGAGCATCATGGGAAAGAAATAGTTCAGGTGAGAAGCAATGAGGGTCTACACTAGGGAGTAGATGTGTGGAAGAGGGTAGAGGTTGAAAAATATTTAGAAAAATGCAAGGGGTAGGATTTGGAAAGTAGTGGGCCCATGGAGAGAGAGGCATCAAAGAGGACTCTACACTATTAAGCTCTGACAAGTGTAAATAGAGTGTTTTTATTAATCAAAACAAAGAAAATAAAAGCAAAGTATAGACTTAGAAAGTAAATGACGAGTTTATTTCTGGACTTGGTGAATTTGTGGTACTCATGTGTGGTGCATAGTAGGCACTCAATTGTCAGCTTTCAATAACTTAATCCAGATCATTTTGTCTAGCATAAAATTTTTGATGGGGAGAATATTTTAAGGTATTGTTGTCGAATAAGGTTTGTGTAGAAGACTCTATCCAGGATGGAGAGAGCCCAGTATATAGAAATATTTGCAGATCAAAACTTAAAGAGAATAGAATTGTTGAGCTTTGTCTAGGAAGGGGAAGACCAAGGAGGACAATAGGTAGACTCAAATATTTGAAATATTATCTTGTAGAAAGCCAGAAGGACTTGTTCTAGATTGATCCAGAGAGTAATTTTACTGTAATTCTATTCAAGTCTATTTTCTGTTACCACAAAGGATTAAAGATGGAATAAGCCTAGCAAGGAGCTTCAAGGATGCCTCTCCTACAAGGAGGATCTCCTACTGGAGTTATATAAGATGAACCATGAGTAAATCTGTAGCAGAAAATTCACCTATAATAAAGGAGGCTACGGTTTCTAGAAGGAGGCATTAGCAAACAGTGTCAAATTCTGCAGTGGTGATGGAACCTAAACACTGAAAAACAGGGTCTTATGGTTGGCATTCAGAATTATTGCATCATTATAAAAATTTAGTTGAGAGTCTAGGAGGGACACTAAATTGAATTGGATTTAGAAGTGAGAGGTAATGAGAAAATAGAGTCAGGTGTTAAATAAACTTGACAGAAAGTAAGTTTTACTTAGTCGGCACAGAAGGTTAAATCATAAGATGAATCACTTTCAATAATGAAGACATGACTGCATATTCAGTTTTTAAAGGAAGAGCTACGTAAATTTACCTGGGTTCAAAGAAGTATAACATTTCCATTTTAACAACAACAAAAAAAATGGGTTGAGAAAGAACAAATGTTTTATTAATATCTTAAAAGAGAAAACAGGCTTTTATATTTATCATAAAAGTACACTTCATACTAAAGATGAAAACAAAATACAGGTCAAGGAGAGCAACTGAAAAAGTAATATTCAAAGGCTGATTAAAAAGTCTGACCATTGCTGCAGGCTGTGCCTACACAAGCAAATAGAGGTAAAAAGTTAAGCAATTGCCTAACAATGTGTTCAGCAAATAGATGGTTTTGGTAATTTAAACCATATATGTAGCAGTTGAAATACCAGTATTTCAGGCCTAAATTTTTCAAACAATTGCCCAAACTTTCCATTTTACTTGCTCCGTGAAATGAACAGCTTGTCTCATTTCAACACCAAATCAAAAGTTTTTGAGAATATACTGTAAAGTGTGCCAAGTCTTCTGCTTTTCTACTGATATAGAGCATAATATGATATAAAAATATTGTTAATAACAAAATATTGTTAAAAACAAAAGTCTCCAGTTATAAAGCTAATTCATTCACAATTATGAAGGTATTCAAAATGCTCAACAGTTATAGATAAAATATGCATTTTCACTTTCTCTAATTGCTGGAAGAGCTCTTCACAACAGACACTGTAATGCCTAGCCCTGGAGAAGCATCATCTTAATATCCTGTTTACTGGGGAATAGAAAAATATCCTGTTTACTGAGAAAATTTAGATTACGTTACAAAACCATATATTTTTTAAAAATCCATATAAAAATAGTTTAAAAAATGAATTTTCAAAATAAGTAGAATGCAAAATTGGGTAGTGGTAAAAATTATTTGAAATATATTACACCACAAAATTGGGTAAAATCAACAATGCAGTTTAAATATCAGGATCAATATATATAATGATTAAAATATTTAAGTATCTTTTAGCACTACTGCTGCAAATGATAAAATACTGTCTTGAGCCATATTCACTGGAATAAATGATTAGGTACTTTGGCAATGAGTAACTTGGTTGAAAGTACATTTACTTCACAGCAATTCTCAGGCACTAAGATTTCTAAGTACTGATGAGTCATAAGATTGGGCCAAGGGTGTTCCTGTAGATATCAAATAGCCGAAATCTCATGAAGTTGCTTTGTAATTAGCAACTAGTAAGTAAAAAAACAAAGTCTTACTATGATCAGTACTTACAAATCATATCTCTGTAAGTAGTTAAGCAAAGATGATAGTATTTTTATACCTGATATGCAGCCTTTCATATTCATGAATATTGTTAGTGATGTTTATTTCTTCTGTGAAATAACCTTACTAGAGATATAAAAATACACCTTTCAGATAAAATCATTTAATCATGCAACAATGCACAATTACGGAAACCAATGTTAAAAAGTGTGTACCCATTAAAGAAAGATCTTCCTGTGCTTTATTTTAATCAACAGGTTTTTCCTCTTGTTTATTTCTCTAGTAATGGTATTCCAAACAATAAACCTGAAATAGTAACTATTAGAGTGGAATATGATGGTCTAGGTAGAAAATATCTTAGCACTGGTCATTAGATATAATAATCTCTACTGCTAATGGTGACATTCATAATTTCATGAAATAAGACATATAAGAAAACTCAAGGTTAAAAAATAATGAACCATTCCATACATATACACACTCCACACAAAATATAAAGGTTATTATATCCCAGTAAAAGAGAGAAAAGAAGCATTATTGAAACCACATGTGCACAGAGGTAGTTAATCATTAAGAATTGAATGTGTTGGAATCAAAGGAAAACCTTAAATTACTAACCTAGATGTCTTCATCATGGTGAAATGCATAATTTTCAGGGCTTTCCAGAGGTCCCAAACCTTAGGATCTGCCAGAATCCACCCCCAAACCCTCAGATTTCAACCTTAAGAGAATTTCTCTCAAGATAATCTTTGGATGGCTCAAGGACTCTGACACTCAATCCTTCCAACGCACTGGGAAACCTGGTCTGAAAATTCTCCAAATATCTCATTAAAGAAACCTAGAGCATCATCATCATTCTGCGTTGTTTGTTTCCAGGTCTCTTTCTACGTACTAAACCGAAGAAGCATGGAAACTTCCTGCAAAACATTATGGGAGAAGCATCAGCAATCTGCACGTACACAACACTTTTCCCCCGCCTGGCAGCCGCATCAGCAGTAGCGCTAGCATTACCGGTGCTGTTTCCCCTTTAGAATTTGAACTTATCAGACCTGCTGGCTCCCCAGCCCCCCACCACCCCCGGCTCTTTTGCTTCAGAAATACAAGAGAATGAGGACATGCTTCTCAAATCGACCTGCATTTGGAACGCGTCAGTTAATGCGGAGGGAAGGGGGAGAAAGTTACTTCGCAGACAGCGATGTCTCACCTTCCATGCTTGTTGCCATGGAGATGAAGTCCAGTCAGTAGACTTAAGTGTTGGCACGTTTGTCTGCGTTCGCTGATCGGTTCAGTAACAATGTAAAAGGCGTGTTCTGGAACCTGCGTGGAATCACAGGACCCTGGTTAGCGCTTTCCTGGCCTAGAAGTGTAAATGTCTCTGTCTGTCGGTGAGACAGAGGACGTGGGCGCCCGCCGAAGTACGTGTGCGCGCGCGCGTTTGCAGGAAAACGTGCATGGATTTCTTCGGTGTGGCAGTGTGTAAATATTTGCGCTCGCGTGTGTCTGTGACAGCGTCTGTGTGTGTATGTGAGACTGAAAGGAGGTGGGAGATGAGGAGGGGAAGGGAATCGGCTCCAGCAGCAACAGGCTCTATCTATTATTCCTCAGTTCTGCCGAAAGAAAGAGACAGGAAGAAAAAAAATAGACGCTCATTTTTTCCCCTCATAACACACCCTGAAGGTTAGCAATCAGATTTCATCACTATCTTTGTTTAGTAAGGCAATGGGGGTTTAATTGATTTACTGCTGAAATCCTTGTTTTGCTCTCTTTGCTGCATTCCTGGCTGTACCGCGGGCATTTTGCTGTGCTTTGGTGACAGCCGTTTCAGTAGAACAGTAGGCACTAAATTCTTACATGTTTCTTCTTATCCGGTAAGGAAAATTCAGGAGTGAAAGATGTATTGGTTTAACCGGAGACAGAATGTGTCGTTTGGAGTTCGTTTCCTCTACTCTTTCCCTTCTCCCTTCCACACAAACACAACTGAATCCTCTTCCGTTTCTAGGAGAAGACGCCTAGGCGCTGTCCGTAGTGCTGAAATGGTACGTGTTGAGACCTGGCTCCCAAACACAAGCTAGAAGACAACAAAATAGCAGCCAGGAAACGCTCTGATAAAGCCCTAGATAGCCACCAGGTACGTTTTCTAAACAGTGTTGAATATGAAGATTCTAAACCTAACCGACATTGAAAGCAAGGCAAAGCAAAGCAACGCAAAACAAAACAACAGAAACCTTGCTCTTTATCCTTATTTTAGGGGTCTGGTGGTTTCAACAAACTCAGTTATAGGGTTCCCAATTCTATTTATGTGTTGCTACTCTATCCAGAACCTGCAAGTTGCAAGCACTTGTAGATCCCCTACAACCTTAATTATTCACCTTATAACTACTGGACTGTGAGTGGTTGGGGGAAATGTAGATACAGAATTGGGACATTCATCTAAAGAAAATAAGTTGAAAACATAATGTAAGTGTAACTAGATTCAATAACAAATTGAAGACAAACTTTATGATTATTTAGAGTGTTTACTGATTTTTTTGTAATGGTCTTACAAAAAAAAAATGGGCAATGTATAACTGGGAGTTCATAGAAGACCACATTTTTTAAAAGTTGTTTTTTGATTTGAAACTATTAAGATGTCCTAAAATGTAGGTGAACTAACTGCCCCCTATGAAAGAGTGAAAGATATGTCTTCTTCTAGGGACATTTCCATGGCCATGGTTTTATTGACTGTTTTTAAGCTTGCCAAGGGCCACATTCTTTATTAGCACTCTGGGCTAGAACAGTGCTTCTTGAAATATAACATGCATATGAATCTCCAACGACCTTGCTAAAATGCAGACTCTGATTCAGTAGGTGTGGGCTTGGGTTTCAGATTATGCTTTTCTGACAATTTCCTAGGTGATGCCAGAGATTACTAGTTTTGAGACCAATTAAAGTAGCAAGATGCAGCTGGGAGTAGTGGCTCATGCCTGTAATCCCAGCACTTTGGGAAGCCAAGGTGGGAGGATCACCTGAGGTCAGAAGTTTGAGACTAGCATGGCCAACATGGTGAAACCCTGTCTCTACTGAAAATACAAAAATTAGCTGGGTGTGGTGGTGGGTGCCTGTAATCCCAGCTACTCAGGAGACTGAGGCAGGAGAATCGCTTGAACTCAGGAGGCGGACATTGCAGCTAGCTGAGATCGGATCGTGCCACTGCACTCCAGCCTGTGAGACAGAGCGAGACATTGTATCAAAATAAATAAATAACAGTAGCACGATGCTGGAGATATTGTATTCTGGCAATGCAGTCAGTCATAGATTGTGGGAAAGGAGATCATTTTATTCCATCTGTTATTCTATGTATGCTTCCAAAGTGTTACAAAAATAATTTATTCAAAATTAGCTCAGAGACTAATCATGTAAACATTTTGTCTGTAAAATATTAACAATTTTTTATGTATTTGATTCCTTTGATTTTGATTTTGACATTGTCTGGACTACTGGTATAGTTGACTCTGTATTTCCATACTATGATCTACAATCCTTCATTCTCTTTGCAGGCCCAGCTCAAGGGAGCATAACTAAGTTACATGATTCTGCTGAGGATGTATGAGCCCCACTCCAATAATTTATTATCATGGTTGGAGACTGTGACTTGTCATTTTATGACTTGAAATATGGCTCCATAGTGAATGCCCATGAAGCTGATTTTTTAAAATCTGGATATTATAGATCTAATTCTCACCCAATTTAAAAGGTAGAATAGGGTTCTTGTTTCATAGATCATTTGTATGAATGTTGATTTGTTATGTCACTGACATCATACACACATGCTTACATTTTGAAGGTTGCTAGTGTTTCCCATTAACGCTTCTGAATTGATGCCAAAGGAAAGCATTGACTATAAATTAGGTTCCTTGGTATTAGTTGGTGCATGACCCTGACCCTTTTCAAGCTATAGGAAAGATAATGATGCTCTCAAAAGTCTGCAAAATGGCTTATTCAGGAAAGCATAATGGATTAAAAATCCATTAGGTTCCACTTTCTTTGCTAGATGCTGAGATACAAAGATAAATGAGATTTGGTCTCTGCCCTTGAGGAGATACATGGCAAAATAATATGTCAAGTTCTACAAAGTTCTATACAAACACAGATTAATATGCTATTCATATTTTATTAGCCATTGCCAAAGAAGAGATGAAGAATTGCAAAAAGGTAAAACACAGAATAATTGTACTTCAGGTCCTTGCCGATATCTGCTGCCCAACTTTTCCAAAAATTTGCTGAAAGACATGAAATACATGAATGCCTTTCTAAAGCACATGTGGATAACCTATACTTCTGGAGCATCTGTGATTTATTTTCAGAACAATCCAAGTTATTAGAAAGGTAAATATGTGGGTGGCATTGTTTATAACTTCCCCAAACAGAATTGCCTTTACTATGCTTTGACATTATGCTCTCAGCTTATATACAGTAATTCTATATGAAACAGCTCCCGGCTTACACAACCTGCTCTATATCTACTACAGAGTTGTTACTAAAATCTTGGTCAACATATAACTTACTATTTCTTATATAAAGATGCCTAATGGATTTAGATTTCATAGACATATCCCCAAAAGCATTTCTTTCAATACCAGTTTAATGAATTGAACTTTCATACCTCTCCTCCTCACTTAAATCAACCCAGGGTAAAGTGGTACATTCTGTTCTTACATACAATGAAAATCACATAACTAATTAAAGTTAGCATTTATTTTAGTTACCAAGGATGTCAGAGTCAAATTAACAGCTGAAAATGAATAACTATGTAAGACCTTAAGGTTTTATATCTCTTCTTTTTTTTTTATCACCTTAATTACTGCAATTTTGATTTCTCAGGTAATGATAATATTATTTTCTTTTAGTTATCTGTTTTAATGTGTGACCTCATGTAAATGTCCTCATAAAATCAGAAGTGGAGTAAACAAATAAATAAATAAATTTCTCTACTTTTTGATTATTGGGTGAGTGTATATGGTTGTTTTATAAATTTATTTTAAATAGGATACTAACATACAGAAAAATGTATCATCTAATTAGCTATGAAGATAAAAATCTAAACTATAATGATGAAATATTAAAATGTCAAGATGACAGAAGAAATTTTTCAGTTTATATAATTATAGATCAGCTTAATTCCAAACCACTTTGTTACCCTGTTGCTATTTTTATACTCTAAATAGTGTCCCTTATATGACTAATACTTTTTGTTATCTCAGAGATTGGAAGTGTTAATCGTCCACCTTGTTAGAAGACATGGTAACCATAGGAATTTAGAAAGCATGATAGCCCCACTCTAATGAATATATTCTAGAATGAGATTGTCACAAAGCAACTGAAAACAAGAATTTCCTATAATAACTGAGCTCAGGATTCTTTTCAGAGGAAAATTTAGCTTGCATAAATTCTTGCCATCCTGGCTCTAGTTGACTTCTTGCTGTCAACTGTTGCAAAGTGAGATCACCTTTACCTCTTTAACCTATTAGGCCAACATGTTACTTTCAACTTTTCAGGAAAACCTACTTTTTGTTTGGCTGAGGTTTGATTACTGTTCCTTAACTAAAATATTTTAATATGGCTGTGCTTTTTAATTTGAATATTGCTATTGATTCAAACATTGGATAGCATATCTTTCTTTCTTTTTTTTTTTTGAGACAGAGTCTTGCTCTGTCGCCCGGGCTGGAGTGCAGTGGCCGGATCTCAGCTCACTGCAAGCTCCGCCTCCCGGGTTTATGTCATTCTCCTGCCTCAGCCTCCTGAGTAGCTGGGACTACAGGCGCCAGCCACTTCGCCTGGCTAGCTTTTTGTATTTTTTAGTAGAGACGGGGTTTCACTGTGTTAGCCAGGATGGTCTCGAACTCCTGACCTCGTGATTCGCCCGTCTCGGCCTCCCAAAGTGCTGGGATTACAGGCTTGAGCCACCGCGCCCGGCCGGGTAGCATATCTTTCAAATGTGAAATTTTAAAACATGTATTAAATACAAATATAAATTAGTTTTGGTATAACTATTTTTTAAGATAATCCAATGCTTTTGTGACTTTAGATGATGTTAGGTAATTAGCTATATTCAAAAGTCAACTCTTTATTTTTTAAAAAATGAATTCCTATGTATTTGAATGCTATTTTTATCTACCCATGTCTTTTTTGTCTATATACACAGTTTTAATCATTGTTTTGAGGGGAGGAATAAGAATGATTTTGAAATTTCCCTAAGAAATATATGCCCTCTTCCTAAAAATACATATATACAGATGTTTTGCTCACAGCTCAGGTATTCATGGATCTCTGGAAGTTCATTTTTATAATCCCAAGGTAATCCAAAGAGCCTATTGAAAAATCTGCTGTAAATGAATGGTACATGATCTCATTCCCTGTTTTACAACTAAGTATTGAATGGCTTAAACTCCTACATCTTTTTTTTGTTTTTGAGATGGAGTCTCCCTCTGTCGTCCAGGCTGGAGTGCAGTGGCTCGATCTCTGCTCACTGCAACCTCTGCCTCCCAGATTCAAGCAATTCTCCTGCCTCAGCCTCCTAAGTAACTGGGATTACAAGCACATGCCACCGCTCCTGGTTAATTTTCTTTTTTTTTTTTTGTATTTTTAGTAGAGACAGGGTTTCGGCATGTTGGTCAGGCTGGTCTTGAACTCCTGATCTTGTGATCTGCCCACCTTGGCCTCCCCAAATGCTGGGATTACAGGCGTGAGCCACTGCGCCCGGCCAACTCCTACATATTTTAAAGCCACCCCATTAGCTTTCTATTTTTTTCCCCCTTGGAGATCTTTCGTTAGGTCATTTTTACCATCTGATATCTCAAAAGTAAGCCAAGGCTGAATGTGCTGAAATAGGATTAGAGAGTACAGTAATAGGATAATTAGATTTGATTAGAAAATGACTGTGTGGGATTTTGTCAACAGTGAAGAAATGATCTAAGTACGTGGACTCCTAAGTGAATTGAGCATGATGACACTTTAGTGTAGTTAATGATCTAATGCTGGTCTGGTTGATGAGTCCCATTGAAAATGAGATGCTATGTTTTCTGGTAAACTTGTCTGCAAAGAAAAATGTACTAAATGTTTCAGTTCAGAGTGATCTATTTAAATGAAGTTTCATTTAATTGCTTTTAGTTTTACTGCCCATAAGCCTTCAATTGTTTCATTTAAAGTGTACTTTAAGCCCTCTACTATATTTACTGTTGAATCTAATGAGTATGAGAGGGTACCTTGGGTACAATTTCCACGAATGTGCAAGCCATAACTACAGTATAATGTATAGAGATTAGCTTAAGTTATTTTGTTCTGCTAAAGATAGAGAAACAAGAGCAGTTTTCTTTTCTATCATAATGTATGTTTCTGTAATAGGATTCAGTTAAAAATAATTGGCAAATAGGAATGTCAATGGAATGTGGAAATCAATTGTTTTATACACGATTTGCCCCAGTACATTAATATTTTGATTACGAAGTAAAAGCAGTTGCACTCTAAGTCCACTAACACAGCTGAAGGTAGTAAGCTGTGGAGGAAAGTAGTCCTATATGCAACACCCATCCACGCCTCCTTTTTCCTCTTGGCTTAATTTGACCACATGCTCTTCCTTGAAAACGCTTATTGCACAATTCTTCCTGATCATTGTGCATTTGTCCTTGTTTTTGTAACTCAACCTTTGTTTTATTTATCCCATCATTCTTTCTTAACTCAAACAAATTTATGAAGTAATAACTTTTATTTTTAATTGTGCTAGCATTTTCTTAGCTTTGTAAATGTTTTTGCAGTGCTATGGTTGTGATGTTATGTAAGTTTTACACTTTTTTCTCCAACATAAAATTTTCCCTATATCTTGCCAGTTATTTTTATTATTGGATAGACTTAATTTTTTTTTTTTTTTTTTTTGAGACGGAGTCTCGCTCTGTCACCCGGGCTGGAGTGCAGTGGCCAGATCTCAACTCACTGCAAGCTCCGCCTCCCGGGTTCACGCCATTCTCCTGCCTCAGCCTCCCGAGTAGCTGGGACTACAGGCGCCCACCACATCGCCCAGCTAGTTTTTTGTATTTTTAGTAGAGACGGGGTTTCACCAAGTTAGCCAGGATGGTCTCGATCTCCTGACCTCGTGATCTGCCCGTCTCGGCCTCCCAAAGTGCTGGGATTACAGGCTTGAGCCACCGCGCCCGGCCTGATTTAATTTTTTTAGAGCAGTTTCAGGATGACAGAGAAGTCAGGAAGTACAGAAAGTTCCCGTACATCTCCCACCCCTTTTCTCACAGTTTCATTTGTTATTAACATCTTACAATAGTGTGATACATTTGTTAACAATTGATAAAACAATTTTGTTACATTATTATTATTTAAGTACACAGTTTACACTAGAGTTCATTCTTTGTGTTGGTCAGTTCTATGATTTTTGAAGAGTCTATAATGTCATATATTCACCGTTATATTTTCAAGCAGAATAGTTTCACATTTCTAAATATCCTCTATTTATCCCGTCCTCTTCCCCTCACAAACCCCTGGAATCCATTGATCTGAAAACTGTCTTGTAGTTTTCTCTTTTCCAGAATGTATGTATAGAGTCATATAGACTCTGTTGCCCTTTCAAACTGGCTTCTTTCATTTAACAACATGCATGTAAGCTTCCTTCATGGCTTGATAGCTCATTTATTTTTTATTGTTCAATAATATTTCATTGTATGGATATACCACAGTTTATTTATCTATACATCTGTTGAAAGATATTTTGGTTACTTCCAATTTTTGGCAATTATGAATAAAGATACTATAAACATTTGTGTGCAGGCTTTTGTGTGGACATAAGTTTTCAATTCATTTCAGCAAATAACTAAGAGCATGATTGTTGGATTCTATGGTAAGACTATATTTAGCTGTGTAAGAAATTGCCATACTGTCTTCCAAAGTGGCTGCACCATTTTGTATTTTCACCAGTAATGAATGAGTTCCTGTTGCTCCATATCCTCTTCAGCATCTAGTGTTGTCAGTGTTTTGGATTTTAGCCATTCCAATAATATACAGTGGTTTCTCATTATTGTCCCTATTTTGAACTCCCAGGACATCTGATGTTAATGATAATTTCATATGCTTATTTTCCATTTGCATATCTTCTTTGTTATGTGTCTGTTTAGATTTTTCCACTCTTTAATTGGATTGCTTGTGCTCTTATTGTTGAGTTTTAAGAGTTCTTTATATATTTTGGATATAAGTTCTTTATTAGATACGTGTTTTGCAAAGATTTTACTCCAGTCTGTGGCTTATCTTTCCATTTTCTTAAGTTGCCAGTTATTTTTAATGTATGGTTTTGTAGAATGTGAGTTATTTTCCTTTTTCAGGGTTCTGTGCATTGTTAAAGAATAAACACTTGCATACTTGGTATCCGATTTCTAAAACTAGGCTAGCCAAATAAAAGCCACACCTCTCATATTTTAAGCAAAGCTAAACTGAAGGAATGTTTATCTGATGAGATGCGAAGACACTTTAGGCAACTATAGGAGACACTCAGAAAGAACTAAGGAGGGGCCTTCTTTTTCAATATTACCTAAAAGTCAACATAAAATAAATTGAAGTTAGTGACTATTATCTAAAACAGTACTTACAAATATGAAGATTTTTGAGGAGAAAATACAAGCCTAATGTTCTGAGGACTGATGAATTGTAATAATGTTTTAGTCTTCAGTAGTTCTACAGTAGTTCTTATGTGACTGTCCCCAGGACATTAGACAATGCTCAAAGCAAAGGCACTTGGGAAGAATAAGGTTTGATTTTTCAGAAATGTTGTTGATACTAGTTTCCAGAAATATTCAGAGTTCTGATGCAGAAATCTGGTTTGATGCACATGGACACTTATGCAAGCCTACATTTGCTCTGTGACATTGGGACTGTCAGAGCATCTAGACTGACAGTATTACCATGCAGTCTCTTTAGTAGCCCGAATGATATTGCAAGGAACTCACAATTGAGATTTGTTAATGGAGTCAAGAGAATAAGGTAAGTCACAAGTATTTTTACATACTTTATCTTATTTAGAAGTTCAGGCATTTTTAAATCTAACACACACAATGAATGAATGGATTCTTAAAACAAAACAAAATGGTGACCAGGTTTGAGAATCCTCTGAGCAGCCAAAACCAGTTAGGCCATGGAAGAGTAACTTAGGTTATTTCTTGTAAATACCTCTGACAATTCTAAGTAAAACTTAAGTTGTTTTCCAGAAATGGTATAAGATGATGATTTTTAAACCAATCCGTTGTCTGAAAATCTCCACGGTAATGACAAATCACCGTAAAAGTTAAAGCTTCATTTTTGCTTTATAAGCCAGCCTATAATGCCATGCCTCTGAGCTTCCACTTACCATTTTTGGTTTGAGATCTCTCAGTTTGTAAGTTGTTGTTTCCTATGTGTAATTTACACCTTTTAAAACATTTGACCTGATTTTATTTTTTACAGCACGATTGCACACATAGGATAACTGCCTCCTTTATACGTGGGTACCTCAGAAAGCATGCCAAATGATTTAGAAACTGTGCCAAATATTACCTATTGACACTCAGCATCGTTTTCGCTCTTCTGAGTTCTCTCTCCTATGAAACATTTCTCAAATTCTGTTGCTAATAGTATTCCAACCTAAATTCTACCAAGGAGAGGCACTGTTACAAAATTTGCAAGGAGGAAGGCAAAGAGAAGCCATCAATTTCAGAAGTGGCTGCAGGTAACTTTGTGGGTATAGCAAATGGCAGATGGTATGTTAAGTCAGCAGATTCTGGAGACAAGGAAGTCTTGAGACTTATCTTGTTGTTACAGGTCAGAGGGATCATTGGCCATGGTTCCTTGTGACTCATGCTCTTCCTAATATTTCAAACTGCAGCAATAGCTCCTGGACCTTTGCCCTCTCAGCCTTACTAATTGCTGTATAAGCGTCTAAGACTTTATGCGTTAAATCCTTTCCTAGAGGAAACATCTATAGAGTTTGACTGAATGAAAAGCTTTCTTTTCCTGACTGATAAAAATACTAGAAATGAAAATCAGGGAAATATATCTTGTTTATATACATACTGCATTTTGCATACACACACATATATATTCTGCATGTTTAAACAGTTTGTGAATTGAAATATGACATGAAATCACTTCAATCTACCATTTTGCAATACACCATGAAAAAATATCACATTAGTATACTACTGAAAAATCATAGCTTTCAACAAACTAGGCTCATAAGCAGCCATCAGGAATGGTGTGACCCTTGAGGAAAAGGGCTGTAATCCAAAAACAATTTTTGGATTCTGTTTAGTTTCATTAAATGGAGGACCACAGACAGAAAAGCAATGGCAATGCCTAAAGGCAATGGAGGTAATTTTTCACCCTACACACGAAGAAGTTTGGATGTGGGTAGTCCAGGGCTTGTCCAGCGACTTTATGAGGCCATCAGTGTTTTAGTTTCCTGTCTTTCTCACCTGTCTTCCTTAGCGCGTGGCATTTGTATTCATACATGTTGACTCTTGGTTTCAAGATGGATACTTCACCCTTTAGCCTCACAAGAAGGCAGGTAGGCAAAGAGCTTATTAGGAAAGTAAAAACCCTCTGAAAATCCCTGATGCACTACTCCTTATAACTAATTCGATAGAGCTGTGCCTATCTCGTCACTCCCAGTATTTCAGGTGGGCATGCTGCTACCCTAAACAAAATCGTGGTTCTACTAGTAAAATTAAAATGGGAGAATGAAAATCACATTAAAAACACCTTTCAGTGCTCTACAGCATAAAGCAAAAGAGAAAACAAAAGCCAATATAAATGATGTCTTCAGAAAAATTCTTCTTCTTGTAATTCTTCTACATTGTAGAACTATTAATATTCTGTTGCTGAATCCCATTTCTGTATTTTTCTATCTTCCTCTCCACTGTTTTGTTTTCTTTTTTTGTTTTGTTTTGTTTTTTTGAGATGGAGTCTGGCTCTGTCGCCCAGGCTGGAGTGTAGTGGCGCTACAGAATACATTCTGTAATTCTTCTACATTGTAACCACATGTAGACAAACTATTGAAGGAAATAAGTCATTTACATTAAAAACAGTCACTAGGATTGTGTTCAGCTGTGTTTAATAGCAAGCGACCAAACAGCAGCAATTGATCAGGATAGAAATGTATTTCTTTCTCTTGAAAATGAGTCTAGGGGTAGGAATGTCAGGGTTGTTATTGTGGCTTCATGGTCATCAGAGATCTGAATTTCACATGTCTGTTCCACCATCCTTAGCAGTCAGCTTCCAATTCATGGTCCAAGAGGGTTGTTGTTGTTTACAGACATCATTGCTCCATTTCAAATTAGCAGCAGGAAGAGGCAATAGAGGACAAAAGGGCCATTCTTCCGGCTAAGTCAGTTTCTTCTAAGGAAACTTCTATATGGTCCTTACAACATTTCTGTTTATATCTTATTGGCCAGAACATAGTCACATGGGTGCATGTAGCTGCAAGTGAGGCTAGGAAATGTGGGCTTTCAGTACTATTCATAGCTACCATAAATAAAAATTTTCTATCACCAAATAAGAAGAGGAAGATAGATTATGTCAGTTTTCTCTGTCATCATCATTTACAGGATTATCTTCAAATATGCAAGACAGCATGTGGACTGAACCTTATAATTCATCACTCTAAGAATTTGATTTTCTCTTCTAAATGTTGTAATTGAAAATTAAGAATGATGTGCCAAAAAAGGGCAATTATTTAAATTGAAGACAATTTCTGATATGAAACAATCATTTCATTAATACTGAGTTAGGGCCGGGTGTGGTGGCTTATGCCTGTAATCCCAGAACTTTGGGAGGCCGAGGCGGGTGGATCACCTGAGGTCAGGAGTTCAAGACCAGCCTGGCCAACATGGTGAAACCCTGTCTCTACTAAAAATATAAAAACTAGCTGGGTGCCGTGGTGTGCACCTGTCATCCCAGCTACTCGGGAGGCTGAGGGAGGAGAATCACTTGAACCTGGGAGATGGAGGTTGCAGTGAGCCGAGATCGTGCCACTGCACTCCAGCCTGGGCAATAGAGTGAGACTTCATCTTAAAAAAAATTGAGTTAAGATACTAAACTGAGGATATTTAAAAACATTGCCATATAATATCCATGGCTTTGGATAGAGTAAGCTCAAATTCATGGAATCATTAAACAGGAGGGAGTGGCTATGCCTATAGGAAGGAAAGTAGGGCAGAGCTCCTGAGAATTTGCTCTTCTGATCTATCTTTTCATAGTTACTGGAGTGAGATTGAGGAAAACTCAGGGTGATTTAAGTTAAGAAATTAGAAAATGGTTAAAAATTGAGACTCAAAGATCTGGGAATTATGCAGGTCTTTAGTCTTCAAAGAAAAAATATGCCCCAATATTGCTTACAAAAATCAAAAGTAATTCTGTCATTAGACAATTACCCTAGGATTATAAAGTTGAAAAATAAAATAATTATGTAAGGAAGTCTACCAAAACCCTTGATATTATCTGAATTATTTGAATAATTGAGGTAAAAGTGGAGTTTCTGCCTGGATTATTCAGATATTTGTCTTAATTCTAAACTTCACTTAGCTAGCTGGTAGAGACCTTTCTATAGGATGTATTTTTGGAATGCTAAATGCTAAACAAAAAAAAATGGACTCCTAAAGTAAGCAGAGCTGTGGTGTAATGAGGGTGTATGGGGGGTGACAGAGAGATAGGGAGGGAGAGAGAGAGAAAGAAGGAGGAAAAGAGAAAGAGAATGGTAAGTAGTTAACTGTCAGAATAAGATTAAACTTTACTTTCTATTTGATAGTAACCAATGTCCACATTTTCATCACAGAATGAACTTTTTATAAAAAGGGAAATACATATATAGATTTCAGATATAACCCATAGTATTTTAAAAAGTTATGAGTTCCTTTTTAAGCTTTAAAGAAATAACTTTTTACTTTGTAAAGTTTAGAAACTTCATGCCTTCAAATCCAGCAATTTAATTTATATAGTGAAGCAAATTGACTTAAAAATTATACTATACTTTTTGTTTTACCTCATATTGTTGGTCTTTGTCTTTTAATTCTTAAAGACAAAATAAATTAAAAAAAAGAAGAATGATGACATTCTAGTTGCCACTCCGTTCTCTTCCTCATTGGTAACAGAACCCTGGGCAGTAAGCCCAGCCCCCAGATTATTTGCCAACCTCCCCCACAGCTGAGTGTGTCATGTGACTAAGTTCTCGCCTATAAGTGGAAGTGTTGTGTGAGACTTCTGGATAGGCCCTTCTTTTCCAGACTCCTTCTGACCCACAGTGCAGACAAGGTTCCTTGATCTCCAGCAGCCATCTTGGGTCATTGGGCAACCTTAAGAACGGAAGCCTTACACTAGGATGGTGAAAGATTAAAGTAGCAGGAACCTGACTCCATGATGACTGTGAAGCTACTCTATATCCTCTGGGATGCTCCTTCTGCATTAATTTTACTTAAGAGAGTAAAAATGTATATCGTGCTTAAGATACTATTATTTCTAGTTATTGTTACTAGCAGATGAACACAATTCCTAAGTGATACATATATTAAGGCATTAATTGAAAATATTTTGTGATTTCTAGGATTAAATGTCTAGATATGTGTAATAGCTTTCCCCTACCCCCACCACGTACACACACATAAACATGCATTCTAATTTGTAAGAAAGAAAACTAAGTGATTATTTGAAGTACCAGTAATATATTTTGTGCAATTGCACAGGATAATGCTTTTGCAATATGAATCATGTGAAAATAAGAATTTGAGCATTACTTAAGAATTTTTCAAGGTACCTACATGCACTAAAAAATAGATAAATAAATAAATAAAAAATAAAATCAAGGCCAGGCGCTGTGGCTCACGCCTGTAAACCCAGCACTTTGGGAGGTCGAGGCAGGCAGATCACAAGGTCAGGATATCAAGACCATCCTGGCTAACACGGTGAAATCCCGTCTCTACTAAAAATACAAAAAAATTAGCCAGGCATATTAGCGGGTGCCTGTAGTCCCAGCTACTCGGGAGGGTTGAGGCAGGAGAATGGTGTGAACTTGGGAGGCGGAGCTTGCAGTGAGCCTAGACAGCGCCACTACACTCCAACCTGGGCGACAGAGCGAGACTCCGTCTCAAACAAAACAAAACAAAACAAAACAAAAAAAGAAAACAAAACAGTAGAGAGGAAGACAGGAAAATACAGAAATGGGATTCAGCAACAGAATATTAATAGTTTTTTTCTTTATCTTTTGCAATTAACAGCAAGAAAGGAAGGAAAGATCAATCTATTGAGCAGTCAGATGGAATGGTAAAGATTAATCCTTCTCCTCCCTTCAGAAGTTGCCTTAATTCCTTGTCTTTTAAGATCCAGCTCTTTTATAAGGCCCTCACCAATTACAATTCCCTCAGTAGGAATTAACCTCTGCTCTTTATCAGGACTAGGGCTAAGCTACAGCGAGTGAGGCGTTTGTCTTGGGTACAAAATTTAAAACTCAGTAATCAAGATAAATATTTTAATGGAATATTTTCATTGGCAAACTAAGGCATGTGGGCCAGTCTCCTGTTTTTGTAAATAATGTTTTAATGATACTTTGCTTTTATTTGTATCATAGCACTCAAATAGTACTTTTTATATTAGTCCTCTCCCAACAGGGTTGTATTCATTTTTGTATTCCTCATGTACCTACTACTCTGTTTGAAGCATAAAGGCCTCTTAAAAAAACCTTGCACTGAGTTGATTAAAGGATTTTTGCAAGAATATACAGTACTAGTGATGGTGGGGTTCAATTTTCATCACTAAGTTCAACTACAGCAAAAGAATAACAGAATGATGACTACTTTGAAAGTACTTATAATTTAGTGCTGTGGGAAAAATCACTTGGCTTGTCTTTGACTAAAACCCTGCTAAGCTTAGGGAGATAGAGAATTGTGATATTACATTATGTTCATATAGCACTTTTTCCTACATAAAGTGCTTTCTCTTAATCCTCACCTCAATTCTATAAGGTTGGTATTGCTATCTTTATTTATTGTAGAGAGACTGAGAAGTGAGGTGACTTGCCCAGGGAGTTATGGGCAAAAAGAGGCAGAGCTGGGGTTTTAATCCATATTTTGTCTGTCACAATTGAATGACCTTTCTGCGATTATAAATCTTATGTCTCAGAGTTGAATTTATACAATTTATACAGCAACTACAATAGCATTCTCATCATTAAAATGTTCTGACTGTGTGTGTGTGTGTGTGTGTGTGTGTGTATATGATGAAGTAGCTGAACTTGGTATTTTTCGGTAGAGGGTAGGAAACTACACATTGAAAAGCCGAAGATGAAATTATGTTATTTGAGTATTACTTTGTAACTATAACTTTACCACTGATGTGTGTATGATATTCTGCAAAGTAAGTAAACTACACATGTTTGCTTTATGGAAAAAAAAATTTGTTTGGGAAGGCTTTTAAAC
Source organism: Piliocolobus tephrosceles (assembly GCF_002776525.5). NCBI lineage: Eukaryota > Metazoa > Chordata > Mammalia > Primates > Cercopithecidae > Piliocolobus > Piliocolobus tephrosceles. Next base: position 79,463,211 of record NC_045439.1, read on the forward strand.
TTTTCAGCTGAAAAAGGTTATGTCAATGTGAAATATTATAGTACTCAAGAGTTAGGAATTGGTTAAATTTAACCAGTTTCCTTTTCATACTTGGCGGAAAAATCTACGACTGTATTTTAAAACTCCATATGGCAATTAAATTTGAGAGTGTAGAACTATTTCACATAGAATTTCCATCAGTATACAATAAACAATCAAAACCTCAAATATCCGTTATTAGCCCATCTAGTAGACGATATTTTATAATTATAGATTCCCCACATTGATTGATGTCCAGAGAAAAACTGCAGTCTTCTCTTACTAAGCAGATAGCTGAGTTCCTGGGAAATCCTCAGCCCTAAGAACAAATACTTCTCAAAGAAATTCAAAGTCATTCATTTTGGTGAATCGCTATCAGTTATCAGTAACTCTTTATGGAATGTCCGAAGGGTGCCTAGGCATTTAAATGGCAAGAGACTTATATTTGCTTCATTCAAAGGATTTCTAAAGGGAGTCTGAGGACTTGCAAGAAGTCTCTAAAGATGCAAAGTGGTGTGTTCTTCTTTAACTGTCCCTACCTGGAAAGAATTGAACAGTCTGGGTGTTAGGGCTTTGGTGTCTAATCCCGCTTTGCAAGTGAAGACTCCACTGGTGCCAAGCGACAGGCGGGCTGGTGGGCAGACATGGCACCACCACCGGGGGCTTTCAGGACTGGTGCAGCCCTCCCAGGCAGGTGTAGGGTCGACTGCAGCAACAGCGGCCCTGACCCCCGCTCCCACGGCTCCCCTCCCCGCCGCACTCCCACCCCCCGCACCCGGCACACACCATCTCCCAGTAGCCCAGGCTCGACCGGTTCTCGCGAGATCCGGGTTACTGAGCGCTCGGGGCCTTTTCAAATCGGGATCCGTTACCGCTTCCCCAGCAGCCGCCATTGTCGCGCTCGGAGCCCCTCAGCTCAGGCGGCCGAGGCGGAGGCAGAGGCGGCGGGATGGCGGACGCCAACAAGGCCGAGGTGCCCGGGGCCACTGGTGGCGACAGCCCGCACCTGCAGCCCGCGGAGCCGCCGGGCGAGCAGCGGCGAGAGCCGCACCCCCCGGAGGCGGAGAAGCAGCAGCCGCAGCACAGCAGCAGCTCCAATGGCGTTAAAATGTATTGTCTTTTCCTCCGGGAACCGGGGCGAGGTGGGGGGCGGGGAGTTGGCCGGGGGGCCAGAGGCCGGGCTGGGCCTTGATGGGGGATAACCACCCCCAGGCCCCGGCCCGCCCCCGGGCCATCGGCTGCCTGAGGAGCAGGTGCAGCTGGGCCGCTCCCGGGCCCTTCCCCGCCCGCCCCAGGCCTGGCCGCCTGCGGTCCCGGGAGCCGAGGCTGGGGGCCCGGGGACCAGCGCTACTCCCTGATCTCTAGCCCGAGACAGCGGACTCCCCTCTTTTCTGACTTTGGTTAAAGAACCTTTGAGCAAAGCTCAGCGAACGCCACGGTTTGCAGGAAAATGGTCCCCCTTTAAGGACCAGTAGTTAGTGTTCATCACTAGGGAGTATCTAGGGATGACATCATCGGACATTTCCTCCTAACCACCAAGAACGTATTTAAAAGGAATATCTCTGGCTTCTTTCTGAGCTTCACAAGTTTAGTGTTTTGTTGTTTTCTAAAGTGTGTGTTCATTTTTAAACTGATTTATACCGAGAGGAAGTTTAATAATGTGCTGTTAGACTGTATGTATTGTGTTACTCTTGAATTGGCTAGACGTACTTTCAAAAGGGAAATGTGCGATGTGCGTGGCTTCCCTTCCCACTGGGTCATGTGCGTCAGCTGTGGAGAGTATATATATGTTTTTCAACTCAGTGTATGATTATCTTAAGTTTGGTATAATAGATGGTTAAGTTTTTTTTTTTTTTCCCCTAAATGAAGGAAAACTTTTAAGGTCGCAGCTGTCACCAGTGCCTATAAATAATTTAGTTGACCCCAATCCATAATAATTTCTGGTTCTAGGGAAATGTTATGCTCCCCTTTGTTCTTGATTTGTGGGAGGATATGAAGTTAAGCGCTTACTTTCATAAGCCTACCTCCTTAAACCTGAAGTTGAAAGTATGTTAATAATTTAGTGAAAACATCCTTTTCCTTCTCTGTTATGCCTCAGAGCAGAAAGCAATAGACATATGCTCACAGTAAAATAGGCAAGGGAAAGGCCTGTCTGACCTTTGTATAAGAATGTTTGAAATGGTATGGTAAGACCTGGACCAGTCTGTGTATAAGTTGGTGGCAGATAAGATGAGGGTAGCTCTCCCCAGCTCTTTGACACTCTTGCTCGCAAATGAGTTTGAATAGGAGCAGCAGCATCTTCTAGGAGAATAGAGGTGCAGGTGTAAGAGATTGGAACTTAGTGGAGTTTGTTCCTGGATGAAGAGTTGTTCACCTCAGTAACTGAGGAACTAGAAAATGAATGAAGCGCTTTCTACCTTGCTTGCCAAAATGTGGGCTTTCGAGAATTTGGCATTAAAAATAGAAATTAAAACCAGCGGAATGATAAACTGAAAAGTATGTGCTATTCATATCTAAACACGAGTATACATGCCATCTTTTCTCCTGAACAAAAAGTGCAGCCTTGAATTACAGAGAGAAGCCCTCCTGTACTTCGGTATGGTTAGTGTTGATATAGCGGAAGTTTGGTATCTAAACCTCCATCAGATTTTCTAATCCCTTCTAAAGTCTCATCATGATATAGCAAGACAGGAAAAAGAGAGAGGAGAAAGGTGGAGAAAAAATCCTTTTCTCATTTAGGAAGAGAAAAATGTAAGGTGAAGAAGTGAAGACATATTACTAGTAAATATAGATTATTTCCATATTGCTTATAATTCACCTCTATCCCTTTCTCTTTTTCCCAGAAGTTGAATCGAGTTCAGTTTTACTCTCAGGGATTTCACTTACTGTCTACTCTGTAAGAACATATGTGATGATCCAGCATGAGTCCTTCAAACTTAGTAGCGACCTAGACCTTTTTATTTGACTTCGTGAACTAGTAGGAGTGGGTGACAACCCCAATACATAAACCTTGAGTTGATTACCTTATATCTTTAATAAAAATAATTCATTGTTGATTATAAAAATTATCATGATATTGCCCCAAATTATATGTTGGTTGGAATTGAACAGAGTACTGCTTGTCATCAGGATTGAAATAGTATTTGCTGAGGTTAATCCATAGTTTTTGAGGGTGGGAGACCACTATGTCTTATTCTTCTTTGTATTCTTAAGGCCTAGTAAATATTTGTGGAAGAAATGCAGAAGTGAACTTTTATGCTTCTGAAACTCATATACAGGGAATTTAGTTTACATGTGCACACCTTTAGAAAAGATCCGTTTTCCAACTATAGTCTTCTTTTTTTTTTTTTTTTGAGACGGAGTCTCGCTCTGTCGCCCAAGCTGGAGTGCAGTGGCCGGATCTCAGCTCACTGCAAGCTCCGCCTCCCGGGTTTATGCCATTCTCCTGCCTCAGCCTCCTGAGTAGCTGGGACTACAGGTGCCCGCCACCGCGCCCGGCTAGTTTTTTGTATTTTTTTAGTAGAGACGGGGTTTCACCATGTTAGCCAGGATGGTCTCGATCTCCCGACCTCGTGATCCGCCCGTCTCGGCCTCCCAAAGTGCTGGGATTACAGGCTTGAGCCACCGCGCCTGGCCTAGTCTTCTTTTTTTAATGCCAAATGGTATACTGGCTCCCCTTTTCTTAAAAGTAAATAGGTGGGAAAAGAGCAGTATTATTATAACGTTATTATTCATGTGTAATTAAGTATAACTTTGGAGTAGGTAGAGATTGAGAGTTATATTAGGGTATTATAAAATTTTAAGCATTGGAGCAAAGTAATGTGTTTTTTAGTTGAGTGATTTTTATCAGGAGTAAAGACTGGAACTGTTCTCCCAAGCTTTATTGAGGTAAATTGACAAAAATTGTATATTTTGAAGTGTACAATGTGATGTTTTGTTATACAAATAAATTGTGAAATGAGTACCACAATCAAACTAATTAACATATCTGTTACCTCACGTAATTACCATATTTTTTGGTGTTGAAAATACTTAAGATCTACTCTTTAAGCAAATTTCAAGTATACAGTAAATATGTTAAGTATAGTCACTATACTGTGCCTTAGATCTACAGAACTTACTCATCTTATAACTGAAAGTTTGTGCCCTTAGAACATTTCCCCATCCCCTGCTGCCCTCCACCTCTGGTAAACACCCTTCTACAGGCTGCTTCTGAGTTTGACTTTTTTTAGAGTCTGTGTGTAAGTGAGATCATGCAGTATTTGTCTTTCTGGGTCTGGCTTTTTTCACATAGCATAATGTCCTCTAGGTTTATCTCTGTTGTTGCAAATGGCAAGATTTTGTTCTTTTTGTAAGGCTAAATGATAATATTCCAGTGTGGATGTGTTGTGTAAACACAAAATATATATCATGTTTCCTTTAACCGTTTATCTGTCAGTGGACACTTAAGTCATTTCCATATCTTTGGGTATTGTGGATGATGCAGTGAACATGGGAGTGCAGATATCTCTTTGAGATAGTGATTTCATTTTCCTTGGATGTATACCCAAAAATAGCATTGATGAATCATATGGTAGTTTCGTTTTTAATTTTTTGAGGACCCTTGATGCTGTTTTCCATAATGGCTGTACCAATATACATTCCCACCAGCAGTATCTAAGAGTTCTTTCTACACATCCTCAGCAACACTTGCTATCTTTTGACGTTTTGATAAGTCATTCTAACAGGGATGAAGTGATATTGCATTGTGGTTTTGAGTTGTATTTCTCTGACGATTAGTGATATTGAGCACTTTTTCATATATCTTTTGGCCATTGGTGTGTCTTCTTTGGAAAAATATCTATTCGGATCCATTTCTCATTTTTTAATTGGGTTGCTATTGAGTTGTATGAGTTCCTTATACATTTTTTATATTAATCCCTTATTGGATATATGGTTTGCAAATGTTTTCTCTCATTTCTTAGGTTGCCTTTTTATTTCATTGATTGTTTCCTTTGCTGTGCAATAACTTTTTACTTTGATGTAGTCCTAATTGTTTATTTTTGTTTGTGTTGTCTGTGCTTTTGGTGTCATATCAAAAAAAAAAAAAAAAAAATCATTGCCAAGACCAAGGTCATGGAGCTTTTCTCTTGTGTTTTCTTCTGGGAGTTACAGGGTTTTAGGTGTTATGTTTAAATTTTTAATCCATTTTCATTTTGTTTTGTATGTGAATATCTAGTTCTCCCAATACCATTTTTTGAAGAGACTGTCCTTTCACCATTGTATATTTTTGGTGCCTTTGTCAAAGATTAGTTTACCATATCCTTGGGGATGTATTTTTGAGTGTTCTGTTATGTTCCATTGGTCTGTGTGTCTTGTTTTTGTGCCAGTACCATATTGTTTTGATTACCGTAGATTTGTAATATAACTTGAATCAGGTAGTGTGATGTTTTTATCTTTTTCTTCTTGTTCAAGATTGCTTTAGCCATTTGAGATCTTTTATGGTTCATATGGATTTCAGGAATATATCTGTTTCTGTGAAAAACGCTGTTAGAATTTTGATAGAGATCACGTTGAATTTATAGGTCATTTTGGGTAGGAAGGACATTTTGACAATATTATTTCCTCTCATCTATGAACATGGAGTATCTTTCATTTGTATTATTTTCAATTTTATCATTGATAGTTTTTCAGTGTATAGCTCTTTAGCTTTCTTGGTTAAATTTATTTCTAGATATTTTATTCTTTCTGGTGCTATTTTAAATGAGATTGTGTTCTTAATTAATTTTTTGGATAGTTTATTAGTAGTAGTATGTAGCTATGCAGTGGATTTTTGAATGTTGACTGTGTATCCTATAACTTTACCGAATTTGTTCTAATAGTTTTTTTGGTGGTGTCTTTAAATTTTTCTCTGAATAATTTTCTATGTAAGATCACATCTTCTGCAAACAGAGATTATTTTACTTCTTTCTCTCCAATTTGGTTGCCTTTTATGTCTTTTATTTGCCTATTGCTCTGGCTGTGACCTTCAGTACAATGTTAAATAGAAGTGGTGAGCATAGGCATCTTCTCTTTTTCCTGCTCTTAGAAGTAAAACCTTCAAATTTTCACTGTTGAGTATGACATTAGCTATGGGGTTGTCGTATATGATCTTTATTGTGTTGAGGAACATTCCTTCTGTACTAAATTTGTTGAGAGTGTTTATCTTGAAAGGATATTGAGTTTGTCAAATGCTTTTCCTGGATCTATTGAGATGATCTTTGATTTTTAAAAAATCCTTCATTCTGTTAATGTGGTGTATAACATTTACTGATTTATGTATGTCATCCTTGCATCCCTGAGATAGATACCATTTGATTATGGTGTATGATCCTTTTAATGTGCTGTTGAATTTAGTTTGCTAGTATTTTGTTGAGAATTTTTACATCTGTGTTCATCAGGGATATTGCCCGTAATTTTCTTTTCTTGTAGGATCCTTGTCTGGCTTTGTTATCAGGGTAATCTGGCCTTATAAAATGATTTGAAAGAGTTTCCTCATATTCGGTTTTTTGGAAGAGTTTGAGAAGGATTGGTATTAGTTCTTAAATGTTTGATAGAATTTACCAGTGAAGCTATCAGGTGCTGGGCTTTTCTTTCTTGGGAGATTTTTGATTACTGACTCCTATCTCCCTTGTTATTGGACAGTTCAGATTTTCTAATTTTTTGTGATTCAGACTTGGTGAGTTGTATATTTCCAGGAATTTATTAATTTCTTCTAAGTTATCCAATTAGTTGGTATATAATTGTTAATAGTAGTTTATTATAATTCTCTGTATTTCTGTGGTATCTGTTATAAAGTCTCCTCTTTGATTTCTTTATGTATTTTTCTATTTTCCCTCTTTGATTTCTGATTGTTTCCCCCCTCCTTAATCTAGCTTAATCTTTGTCAGTTTTGCTTATCTTTCAAAAACCAACTTTTAGTTTTATTGACCTTTTCTATTGTTTTTCTAGTATATTTCATTTATTTTTGCCCTGATTTTCGTTATTTTCTTCTTTCTATTAACTTTGGATTTAGTTCTTTTTTCTAGTTCCTTGAGGTGTGAAGTTAGGTTGTTGGAGATCTTTATTCTTTTTTTTTTTTTTTTTTTTGTAGTCTTGATCTATCTAAAAAAAAAAAAAAAAAAAAAAAAAAGCAATGGTGCGATCTCGGCTCACTGCAGCCTCTGCCTTCTGGGTTCAGGTGATTCTCCTGCCTCAGCGTCCTGAGCAGCTGGGATTATAGGCATGCATGACTATCCCTGGCTAATGTTTGTATTTTTAGTAGAAATGGAGTTTCACTATGTTGGCCAGCCTCATCTCGAACTACTGACCTTAAGTGATCCACCTGCCTTGGCCTCCCAAAGTGCTGGGATTATAGGTGTGAGCCACCACACCTGGACTGGAGGTCGGTCGTTTTTCTTAATGTAGGCATTTGTTGCTCTGAACTGCCGTCTGGTAGTTTTCCTCTGGAACTGGGATTAATATTGGATCTGATACTATACCAGTATACTTTTAAAATCGTACGTTAAAACTATGTTTCTTCTTTTGATGTTGGAGGTTGATTTTTTCAGAAATTTATGTTATAATTTAGATACACATAGTTCAATTTTAAGAATAGATAACATTTTTATGACTATTTTAGAGTTTTTATTTTAAGTACATTGTGGGAGTGGTTGTCCAAATGAGCAGTTTGGGAATTTAGTACATGGAATTCTGGAGGTAGTACCAATATTTTGGAATTATGTAGCATCATTTCCTTAATAGTTTTCACTTATATTTTTACTTTCTCTTCCAAAGTATTTATGACTTGGAAATAGTTCAGAAATTATATAATTATGGCTCAGTTTCGTAACAGATCATTGCTGTAGCCTCTAAACTGTTATGCCTTTTATAGATTTTTTTTTTCTTTTTTTGTTATACACTGGGAAGAAACTTAAGGTAAATTTTAGTTCATACATCGTAGACAAGCAGTTTAGCAGTATTTTTAAGAGGCTTCTTATTTGGGAAAATGAAGAAATTACTTTCTTTGATCATCTTTGAGTAAATTTTTAAAAGAAGATATTATGTATAATGTTACTGCTTTTAATGGAATTTTCAGATTGTTGTAAGCAAATACTTAATCTGTGTAACCCCACCCAAGTCAAGAAAATAGAACATTGTAAGTACTTCAGAACTTTGTGTAATTTTCACAATTGGTTTAATCCAGGAAGAAAATAGGCAGGGGAAGGGATATTAATCTAGAGACTATATAGATATCTGTTTACTGAATAGAATCTCAGTTACTTTGCAAACATTCATTGAATTCATCTAAGCCTGTTATGTCAACAGGCCCTTTGGGGAATTAAAAAGAAAGGTTTGTTGTTCTATCTGTGGTACCCAGAAACCAGAGAAAAGGCCTTTGTGCCTTTTGGCTGCTTGCTGCCATTTTCAAAAGTGTTGCTCTGTTCAGACAGGTAGGTACTTTCTAGATTTAGGCAGTTGAGAAGACTCCCCTCTAGGCCATGCCATTTCTGATGAAGGAATATGTTTGATAGTAAAGATATCCCTTTCAAGGTCTAAAAAAATGGCAAAGCAAGTTTGGTCCAAATGTCTCTGTCTTTATTCTAGCAGTTTTTCTGGCAACATCTGTGCTCAGATGAGTATGGATTCTTAATTGACTGTTAATTCATTCAAAAATTACAGCACAGTGTTATATGCAGTCACTGTGCGAGGTGCTGGTGATACCAAAACAGATAGTTTTTGTTCTTATAGGGTTTGCATGCTATATTTATGGCTGTGTTACCTACAAAGAAGAGTAGTGTTCAAGAAGCTCCGTATATCCCATCCTGGCTAACACGGTGAAAACCCCGTCTCTACTAAAAAATACAAAAAACTAGCCGGGCGAGGTGGTGGGCGCCTGTAGTCCCAGCTACTCTGGAGGCTGAGGCAGGAGAATGGCGTAAAACCCGGGAGGCGGAGCTTGCAGTGAGCTGAGATCTGGCCACTGCACTCCAGCCTGGGTGACAAAGCGAGACTCCATCTCAAAAAAAAAAAAAAAAAAAAAGAAGCTCCGTATATTATGTAACAAATGACTGCGGTTAGAGGTGTGTGAGGAGCATTGCAATGTATGGGTCACCAGAATTGCTGGGCTTGGAAGATAATTTAGAGCCTGGCTCATGAAACTTGATTTGTTGTCAGAATAATCCAGAAAGCTTTAAAAAAAATTTAGATTCCTAGGTGTTATCCACAGTGATATTATTAGTAATGTTTGTGAAAAATTGCTTTAAAATTGAAGTTTTGTTATTAAAATAGTTTTAAATTGACTAGAGCACTTAGTTATTTAAATAAGAAATCTATTGGCCAGGCACAGTGGCTCACACCTGTAATCCCATCACTTTGGGAGGCCGAGGTGGGTGGATCACCTGAGGTCAGAAGTTTGAGACCAGCCTTTCCAACATGTTGAAACCCCGTCTCTACTAAAAATATAAAAATTACCTGGGTGTGGTTGCAGACACCTGTAATTCCAGCTACTTGGGAGACTGAGAAAGGAGAATTCCTTGAACCCAGGAGGCGGAGATTGCAGTGAGCCGAGATCTTGCCACTGTACTCCAGCCTGGGTGACAGAATGAGACTCTGTCTCAAAAAACAACAACAAAAAACAACAACAAAAAAACACTATTGTTTGTTCTGTAAAAATGACTTGTTTTTAAAAGTAAACTGCATTTTAAAATATAAATCCAAATTTTTATCTATAGGGTTTAAGTGTATGCCTGAATCTTTTGGATGGTTGGCATATGACATCATAGAGTTGCACTGTGATTACAGTGTTATAAATTACTTTTTTTTCTAGTTAAGGCCTCATTAAAAATCAGATTTGGCTGGGCGCAGTGGCTCATGCCTGTAATCCCAGCACTTTGGGAGGCAAGGTGGGTGGATCATGAGGTCACAAGTTCAAGATCAGCCTGGCCAAGATGGTGAAACCCCATCTCTACTAAAAATACGCTGGGTGTGGTGGTGGGCACCTGTAATCCCAGCTGCTCAGGAGGCTGAGGCAGAGAATTGCTTGAACGTAGGAGGTAGAGGCTGCAGTGAGCCAAGATTGTACCACTGCACTTCACCCCTGGGCGACAGAGCAAAACTCTGTCTCAAAAAAAAAAATCAGGTTTATAAAATGTTGGCTTATGTTGCTTTTAGGTACTGCTCCTGTCCTACATTACCCATTGTAGGTAATATTAATGAAACTGTATAATTTGATGAAGTACCCTATTCTAGTTTATAGGTTAAAATGTAACATAAAATATTAGGATACTTTATAAGCTTTCTGTGTTGATCAAAACTGGGAATAGAAGAAAGTTTGAGAATCTTAATATAAGTATATACATATATAGATGTGGAATTATAGACATAACTTTGTATTTTAATTATGCTTCTAATAAGGGAGGAGAAAGTTCTGAGAAGAAAGTATTAACCTTTAAGAGATGAACTTTTTTCAGAGTATCATTGTGTAAATTAGTTTTTTAAAAAAGTTTTTAATGATGCCCAGAAAGTTAATTCTCCATCAAAGGTGGCAGTTTTAGATACCTTAGAAGTAAAATTATCTGCTCTTCCCTCTTTCCAGTCTAATAGCATTTATTAATTAAGTAGTGTGGTGGGAAAAACTGGGTGATTGTTTGGATGCTTACAACTATTTAATGTGGGAAGAAAAATGAGGACTGTTAAATGAGAAGCCAAACTCTTGCTTTGAAATAGCACTGGGTAATTTCAAAGCTCTCAGGCTGATTCTCCAGCTACTTTGCTGAGGTCTAGCTTAGTGGAGAGTTTTGTGAAGTGATAAATATGAAATATTTGTTTAATATAGACTTCCATTCTTATAAGCACAACTGAGGGTTTTTGTTTGTTTGATTTTTTTTTTTTTTTAATTCACAGGGAGAATGATGAGTCAGCGAAAGAAGAGAAATCTGACTTAAAGGAAAAATCTACAGGAAGTAAGAAGGCCAATAGATTTCATCCGTATTCAAAAGACAAGAATTCGGGCACTGGAGAAAAGAAGGGTCCAAATCGTAACAGAGTTTTCATTAGCAACATCCCATATGACATGAAATGGCAAGCTATTAAAGATCTAATGAGAGAGAAAGGTAACTATCTCTGAAATAACCCACTGTTGGATAATCTTCATATAGACAGGGGAGGGAACTACACAAACATTTTTATTCCTCTGAGCCACGCAGACTCAAAAAATTGATTTTTATTTCTTGACATGTGAATTAATCTTTTCCTCTTCTTTCACTTGACACAATTTCATTACAAGGTAGTATGGATATTTTTCTTTTTGCCATTTTAGTGGGATAGTAGCGAGCCAGCATATGCATGCCACCAAGAATTTTGTTAAAGTGATTGCTTTGTCTAGTTGAAGTTTTTACAGATTTTAAAAGGGCTATTGCATCAGTTAAGTAATACATTTAGCGTGTTAAAGAATGAATAATAAGGTCTGATTATTTTTTTTCCAAAAGCTGTTTTGTTATTATCTTGGTGGAGTCTGGAATCTGGCTGTGGAATTTATTTTGTTTGCATTGTCATGACTGCCATGATGCTGTCTTTGCAGTTCTAAATTAAAATTGCATTACTGCTGTTGCAGTTTTGTTTTCAGAATAATCTGAAAACCTTCATCTTATATACATGGTTGGTTTTGGGGAAAAATAATTTCAATACTTGATCTTGTAAAAGCTAGTTTTGTTATCTCTTGAAAAATTGAGTTTCAACAGTCCTGCAAACTATGTACTTGGCTTTGAGGCTGATCTCTTCTAATAAATTTTTTTTAAAAAATTGCATTGGTGTGTCTGTTGTAAGGTGACAACTATTTGATTGGTTTTATTCATTGACTTTATTTAGAAAGTGTGTGGCTTGCTGTGAAGCATGATTTGTAAATTTAGTTTACTGATGGCAAACATGATTGAAGACATTCAGGTAGAAAGTCACCTTAAAACAGCTGTTGTGTGTAGGCTGACCAAAGTTATTTGAAAAGTGCTAATGTTGATGTTTTTTAATATGATAGGTTAAGGGACCATTTGTATGTATATGTGCATTTGTTCACCAACTATATCATGCTGGCCAAAATATGATCTGTAGTATGAATTAGGTTAATATGGTTGTTAGCTTTTTTTTAGAGAACGTGGATGATGTACATTTCTGAAAATTAGTTAAATTTACATAGCCATTGATAGGAGGTATGTTGGTCTGGTTTTGATTGTTGGTGAATAATAGGTGCTTCTCTGTAGAGTTGTGCACAGGTGTGCAGTAAAGCAAGATACTGGTGTTTAAATGTATTGTTTCTTGGTATCTTCCTTTTGTATGTCTTATGTAGTTGGTGAGGTTACATACGTGGAGCTCTTTAAGGATGCGGAAGGAAAATCAAGGGTAAGTGCTGTGGGCAATAATCTGCTTGAGGTTTAAAAGTTCCTCAGCAGTTTACTTTTTGTATAATACTTGTACCAGTTTTTGGAAACTTAAGTTTCATTTTGTTTTACTTTATTATACAAGATTTGAGGCTCTATACCAGCAAGTCTGACACTTATACAAACCTCGCTGCCTGGAAGGGATGGGTTTTGTAAACACTCAAAAAGGGCATTCACTTTTCCAATGCTCTAAGGTAATACTTCTTCTTAGCCAATAAGATTTTAGCATAGGATTTTTTTTGTTGTATTTTGATGTCTTCAAGGATACTTTAAAAGTCACTGAATTGATAATATTCCTGAGTTTTTTGAGGGGACTATAGCTTAAAGGTGTTAGTTCAGAATGTATTTTTGAAATTTTACTGAAAAGCTCAATTTGGTAGCCTGCAGGACTACATAAGAGGCAGTGCTCTGACCAATTGGTATGAATGACATTTACGATTACATTGACATAGAAGGAATTGGTTGATAGTATATTTTGATTTTTAGCAACAAGAATGCAATATACTGAAGAATACAATGGAAAACTCTTAGCAATGTTTAATTATGTTAGTAAAACCAGTTGGGTGCATGATGAATAAAAACTTTGTCATTACATTCAAATGGGACTTTGAATGGCAATCACAGGGAATTTTTTTTTAAATAACTCTTCAAATTAATTTATTACTAGTTTGTAGGTGATTTTTACATACTTCCAACTGGGTGCTGTTAAATGTGCAGCCAGTTTTAATCTAATAGAGAACTTGTTAAAAATAAAATTAATATTCACTATTTTGATTCTAATAGAATTGAAAAATATGTCGTAGATAATACATCTTTTGAAAATATTTGTAACTATAGAAGGATAGGTATATTGGAGCCTTTAGTTATTTCCTTGAATTACTGTTGATTTAATTTGTGCAGTGACATTAGTTTTAACTTAATGAAAAGTCACCTAAAAGTAAAAACTGTGCTCCAAGCTTGTTACATGTTAGATTCTACTGTTTTTAATAGATATATTTTAAAATTTAGAGAAAATGTGTGGTTCCTCGCCTGTTATGTTCTGGAGATATAAAAGGTGAAGTGATTCTACCATATTATTAATTGCCTTAATGACTGAAATGTTAGAACTGATTATTCATGTACTGATCTAAAACTTTTTCTTTTGCATGTTTTGACAAATCTACCTGGATATAGGGTTGTGGGTAAGAAATTTTTTCTTCCAGTATCTTAAATTAAATTAAACTTTGGAAAAAAATTAGCACGTAAACATTTCCTATAAATTTTTTCCCTGTTAAGTGTGGTTGAATTCAAAGATGAAGAATTTGTAAAGAAAGCCCTAGAAACTATGAACAAATATGATCTTAGTGGAAGACCCCTAAATATTAAAGAGGTAAGATTTCTTATATTTAGAATTTAAACATTTGACTATAAAGACACGCTTTCCTTGGATTTTCAATTTGGTAATATATTTGCCTGACTACAACTTTTTTTTAAAGCATAGATGTTTATTAAAGCATTATATATTGATGATAATTTTACTTGTACATGATTTTATATTTGCTTTCAAGCAGTTATCCTATATACTTGATTTGTTCCAAGTTGTTAAAAATAAAAGCACATAATTTTTATAAATTTGAGGACCTAGAAATTCAAAGGGGATAAACTTTAGGTGCTGAGTTTATTTGGTACAGACATTTTCAATTTTTAGATTTTGTTATTTAATTTGAGAAATATAACATCCTTGTAATTGATGATTAAAGGTTAGTTGATGCAAATATGTTATGGATTTGAATAAAACTGATACTCACTTTTTATCAGAGTTACTTGGAAACTGTACTAGATTAAAATTTAAGAAAAAATTATAACTCTATTAGTGAAATTTATAAATAGAAGTTGGAATCCCCTAAAATGGAAATGTCCTCTTTGTACAAAATTGTAGCAGTGTAAATAGGTAGACAAAAAATGACTAGAAGATACAAACAAATCATTTACAGTTTAACCTTGAGAATGATTGGCTTGAATATCCCTCATCTTCGTGGGTTCCTTTATTTTGTATTGTTAATCTTAATAGTTTGATTACAGACCTGTTACATGCATATACTTGCTAAAATCTGTTAAAAGAGATAAATAGTGTAACTTTGGGACCCTGAAGATTTTGTACTACTGATGCTAATCATTAGTTGTAGAGCAGTACTGTCAACATTTAATTGTATAGTATTTAATTGTATAGTAATGATTTGATTCCTGGCTTTATCACTTTCTAGTGGGTGTCTGGACATGCTACTTAATTCTCTAAACTGAAGTGATTGTAGTAGTACTGCTAATAATAGAGACATACCTTGGAGCTATTGCAGGTTTGGTTCCAGACTACTGCAATAAAGCAAATAAAACAATAAAGTGTGTCACATATATGTTTTGGTTTTGCAGTACCCATAAAAGTTACGTTTATACTATACTATATTCTATTTAAAGCAATAGCATTATGTCTAAAAGCACAATATACATGCCTTAATTCAAAAATACTTTATTGTTGAAAGTGCTAGTGATCATTTGAGCTTTCATTGTAATCTTTTTGCTGGTGGAGAGTCTTGCCTCAGTGCTGATGGCTGCTGACTGATCAGGGTGGTGGTTGCTAAAGTTTGGGGTGGCTGTCGCAATTTCTTAAAATAAGAACAGTGAAGTTTGCTGTATCAATTGACTCTTCCTTTCATAAAAGATTTCTCTGAAGCATGTGATGCTGTTTGATAACATTTTACCTATGGTAGAACTTCCTTCAGAATTGAAGTCAGTCCTCTCAAACCTGCTGCTGCTTTATCAACTAAGTTTATGTAATATTCTAAATCCTTTGTTGCCATTTCAACAGTGTTCATAGTATATTCACCAGGTGTAGATTCCATCTCAAGAAATGACTTTCTTTGCTCGTACGAGAAGCAACTCCTAATTTGTTTAGGTTTTATCATGAGGTTGCAGCAATTTAGTCACATCTTCAGGATCCACTTCTAGTTCTAGTTTTCTTGCACTTTCAGTTATGTTCACCATTTAAGTCTTGAAGCCCTAAAGTCATCCATTAGGATTAGAATCTGTTTATTCCAAACTCCTGTTAATATTGATATTTTGGCCTTATGAATCACAGATATTCTTGATGACATCTAGAATGGTGCATTCTTTTCAGAAGATTTTTAGTTTACTTTGCCCAGATCTATCAGAAGAATCACTGTCTATGACAGCAGTAGCCTTACAAATTATATTTCTTAAATAATGAAAGTTAAAATTATTTCTTGATTCATGGGTTACAGAATGGATATTGTGTTAATAGGCCTGCAAACAATGTTAGTCTTCTTGTATATCTTCTTTCGCACTCTTGGGTGACAAGTGCATTGTCAATGAGCAGTAATGTTTTGAAAGGATTTTTTTTTTTTGAGCAAGAGGTCTCAACAGTGGGCTTAAAATATTCAGCCAACTATTCTGTAAACAGACGTGCTGTCATCCAGGCTTTGTTATTTCATTTATAGAACACAGACAGAGTAGATTTAGCCTAATTATTAAGGGCCCTAGGATTTTCAGAATGGTAAATGAGCATTGACTTCAAGTCAACTTAAGGTTACCAGTTGCATTAGCCCCTAATAGAAGAGTCAGTGTGCCCTTTGAAGCTTTGAAGCCAAACACTGACTTCTCCCTTCTAACTCTGAAAGTCCTAGATGGCATCTTCTTTCTGTAGAAGACTGTTTCATCTACACTGAAAATCTATTGTTTAGTGTAGCCATCTCATCAATGATCTTAGCTAGGTCTTCTGGATAACTTGCTGCAGCTTTTACATCAGCACTTGCTGCTTCACTTGTATTTTTATGTTATAGAGATGGCTTCTTTCCTTAAATCTCATGAACCAGCTTCAAACTTTTCTTCTGCACCTTTCTCACCTCTCTCAGCCTTCATAGAATTGAAGAGAGTTAAGGCCTTACTCTGGATTAGGCTTTGGCTTAAGGGAATGATAAGGCTGCTTTGATCTTCTGTTCAAACCACTGAAACTTTCAGACCACTGAAATGTTGTAAGCACAAACAAGTGAAGTATCTTAATAGTTCAAGAAGCATCTTTTCTGTTGTGTTATCCTTCCCCAAAGGTAACAAGTATCTTAAATGTTGTGTTTTTACCCGTTTTTGAAATAGCATTAAGGCTGTTTCACTTTCTCATCATTCATGTGTTCACTGGAGTAGCACTTTAAGTTTCCTTCAGGAACTCCGATGCAAGAGGCCTGGCTTTTCACCCGTCTGAACTTTTGACATGCCTTCCTCACTAAGCTTAACTATGTCTAGCTTTTGATTTAAAGTGAGAGACTTGCAACTCTTTCTTTTACTTGAACACTTAGAAGCCATTTTCGAATTATTAATTGGCCTAATTTCAATATTATTTGTGTCTTGGAATAGGGAGGCCTGAGGCAAAGGAGAGAGATGTGGAACGGCTTGGTTGGTGGAGCAATCAGAACATTTATTGATTAAGTTCTCTGTTTTATTTAGGCACAGTTGATGGTGCACCAAAACAATTAAAACATCTAAGATCACTAATCACAGGTCACCATGACAGATAATAATGAAGAAGGTTGAGATATTGCATGAATTATCAAAATGTGATACAGAGACACAAAGTGAGCACATGTTGGGGAAATGGTGCTGATAGGCTTGCTGGACACGGGGTTGTTACAGACTTTCAATTTGCAACAAGTGCAATATCTGCAAAGTGCAGTAAAGTGAAGCACAATAAAACGAAATGTGCTTTTATTTACCCAATAGGATTTTTTATGAGGATTAAATGAGATACATGGTAAGAAGCTCTGGCATCAGAGAACCTCTCTAACTCAGGGTAAATTACTTAAACTTTCTCCTTTGTTTTCGTATTACTAAGATGGGGGTAATAATAGCACCTACCTTGTAGTGCTATCGGGACTCGAAGAGTTAATATATGTAAACCATTTAGTGTTGGCTATTTATTATACTTGTGATATTACCATTATACAAAGCACTAAGCACAGTGCTCAAAATATTTTAAACTACATAATCAATGTTAGCTGTAGTAATAATGATTGTTATTCCTGTCCAAGAGTCTCTTGTTCCTGAGTGTGAGATAATAGCTTGAAATTAAAGGCCATGCTACCAACGTATAACATGTATCCCAGGTCCCTTTATTTGAGTTTGCTTCCAAATTATTCTAGTCCTGTTTATGTCTGGGGGTTTATTATTTAAAAAGTTATTAGCGGGAATGTATAGAAAAATTTTGACTGTTGTGATTTGTGTCAGCCAATTATTTGGTGGTTTTTATGTATAAGCCAGGGCCAGTGCTTCAGAAATATGTTGGTATCTTAATTTTCTTTAAATTATAATAATCAGAATGATAATTTTGAGGATTATGTTAGGTTGGTGCAAAAGTAAATGCAGTTTTTGCCATTAAAAAAAAAGCTTTGAATTAAAATAATGGCAAAAACTGCATTTACTTTTGCACCGAGCTGACAATTTTCTGTTTTCTCTTTCTCTTCAAAGGACAAGTACTACAGATTCTTAGTGTCTTTTTCTTTTATTGGAAAAAAAAGTTTGTTGGATGCTAACTATCAAAGCCATGTTATTGTGTTCCT
Organism: Piliocolobus tephrosceles; assembly: GCF_002776525.5. Lineage (NCBI taxonomy): Eukaryota > Metazoa > Chordata > Mammalia > Primates > Cercopithecidae > Piliocolobus > Piliocolobus tephrosceles. Next base: position 79,481,257 of record NC_045439.1, read on the forward strand.
TTAAGTTTCAGCATACTGTAGATTCTCAGTAATATTTCAGAGACCCTGCAGTTATATAATCCAAGTTGAAAGAGGATGCCACCATTTTTAACTTTTTTTAAGAGAAAAAAAAAAAAGGCTAAATTTGGCCCAGCTAAATGATGAGGGATTTATTCAGTTGACTTTTTTGGATTAATGTCACTTTGGCAGTCCCTTTCCTGGGATATCTGATTTATAGAGGTGTGGGTGGAATGAATGCTTAGAACTGCTACTGAGGAAAGTCAAAGGAAGGTGTATTTCCAATGTTCCTTAACAGACTTTAGAATTACATTTTTTGTTTCATTTAATTAAATGCAGAATAGTAGCGGTTATAAACTGCTACTGTAGGCCAGCAAGGGGAAAAGAAGAGTAGAAGTCATGTTATATAGTAGGTGGTTTGTTTTATATACATTTTATTTTATATATGTTTTATATATGCATGCATGTATTGTAAGTGTGTATATTTCTGTCATATACATGTGTATAAAAGATGAGCACAGCAATACATCTTGTTAATGTTACAAGCGCAGACAACTGAAATAGCTTACTATACTAGTTCAGGAAACATCTTCTCTTCTGAGTTATCTTTCTTCCCCATAGGTAGCCACTATCCTAAATTTTGTATTTTTACCTCTTTTTGAATCCTCGGACCTAAATAATTTATTATTTATTAACATGTTTTGAAGTATTCTTTGATACTTTTTTTTTCTTTTGTAATCCTTTTTATTCCTTCATAGTGAAGAAGTATGTTGGAAGCCAGAATGGTTTTATTATTTCATCTACCTTTTCATCTTTTATTCTCCATCCATCCTAGATAATTTATTAAAGTCACCCAACTTCCTTTTTATTAGTACTGTATTCCCAGACTGAGGCCAGCAAAGTAGATTTGATGGTTGCCTTTACACTTCATCTTAGCCTAAAGATGGAGAAGTAATGATGATGATTACCTTTAACATAATCATTTGGCATTGCAGATGATAGTCTATCAGTGTGTTTATGTGGTTTTTGTTTATTCATTTTAGTTTTTTAGTATTACACCTACTGGGGTGAGTGAGAAGGACATTTATGTTTGTGTGAGTGCATGTGTGTGTGCGTGTTTGGTTTTGTTTAAAGGGTAGGGTGTTTCTCTTACAAAATTAATGAACCTAACAAAAAAACAATGTTTAATGTAATTTCTCACTTGGACACTTAGCCCTCCTTTATCTCTCCCCTCCTCCATCTCAGGTTATAATCATTGTTGAAGAAGGTAAGAGTTTAGAAGGTGGGTAATTGTATTTTGTTCAGGAATAAAATTTACAGATTACAATCGACCATCCTATCCTCTACCCTAGTATTTGGGTTTTATAACAGTCTGTTCCACTATTGAAAAGCTTTGAATTAGTCTGAATTTGGCATTCCATTGGGCATCCAGTAGTGAGAATTCACCATTCCTACATTTTGGAAGGAAAAGTCGCAGTGAGTACTTCGCTCTTCTTCGAGTTAATTGTATGTATACTTGTACCCTAGTGTGAGAGCAAAATTAAACTAATTTCAAGTTCTTAAGTGGCTTTAGTGATTGGAAAAAAATATTTAACTGACATCTCTGGAGGCTGAAATCTTTTGTCTATCCACAGGTTTTTATGGGACTCAGTTCTCTGGATGAGAAAAAAAGCTCACTCTTCAAGAGGGTCAATAATTTGAGTCAGAAGGGATAGCTACTGTAGAATTTAAGTTGTTATTGTAATTATATAGAACTGATGTATTTAGTGGAATTTAACATTCAATGTGTGTTATAGGATCCTGATGGAGAAAATGCTCGTAGGGCATTGCAGCGAACAGGAGGATCGTTTCCAGGAGGACATGTCCCTGATATGGGATCAGGGTTGATGAATTTACCACCTTCCATTCTCAATAATCCAAACATTCCTCCTGAAGTCATCAGTAATTTGCAGGCCGGTAGACTTGGTTCCACAATTTTTGTTGCCAATGTAAGTTCAAGCTTTAGTCTAAAACTTGTCATTCAGATAGATAGATAATTTGATTAAATAAATGAGTTATTAGGTTTATAAAACATTTTGCTTGTTTTTATTTATTTTTTATTTTTAACTAAAGTAAGTGAAACAGTAATTATTGTAAACTCAAAATCAGTTGACGTGTATACATACGTATATATATATATACACACACACAGACACACAAGGTTAGAGTTTAAATACAACTATTTGGATTTTTTAAACACAGAACTGTGCAATTTATACACATTCAAGCAGTTCTTGAAATTGTATGTGTTGTGGTTTATATTGGTAAATGGATTTCTTTTTTGTAGCCTTGATATTTGTGAATATGCATGTCCTAGTTGGTTTGTCATTTGTTCTAAGCATTTGAAAGTCAGTGAAAACAATACTTTTCAAAATCTGGATTTCTCTTGGTAAAAATAGATGTGCAAGTTTCAAATGTAAAAAACAGGTTTGAGCAGTTTGAGAGATGATTTTGGAAATTAAAAAAAATAAGGATAAGGAACAATGTAGATGTAGCTTAAATGATTTTAAACAACTGAAGATGTTTTTAAATTTGAACATTATCAATATGTTGTTGAACTAGAATTATAGTTCTTTATGGTTTTAAGAGTTTAGAAAAGATTCTTTTGTATTTGCAGATGGGGAGAAGGATTTATTAGGTATGTAACTATACAATTTTATGTTAAGCTTGACTTCAAAGTTGGTTGGAAGAAGCTAAAGGAAGTGTTCAGCATAGCTGGAACTGTGAAGCGGGCAGATATTAAAGAAGACAAAGATGGCAAGAGCAGAGGAATGGGCACTGTCACTTTTGAGCAAGCAATTGAAGCAGTTCAAGCAATTTGTATCCTGATTTACATTTCAGCATTGGTTATGAGGTTGAAGAAGCATAATACCACCTTTTTTTTTGGCAGGGGGTAATTGAATTTAAGGTTGCCTGGCTTAGAGATGTGTGTTAGACTTTAGTCTCCAGCAAATAAAACCCTTACTAGGTCCAAGTATTAAAGTCACTCTTAAAACTTGAGTTGGCCATATTGTACAGGGCTGATAATGAAGTTTTTTCTTTTCTCTCTTCCTACCGCAATTAATTGTATACATGCATTTAACAATTGTGTAATCCGTTGTATATTAATGAATTTACTTTAAGCGAAGGCTTACAAGTTTACTTTTTTCAATGGTTGAATTAAAAATACATCTTATTGATGAAATAAAACCATAAAGCAAAGAATTGAATATTTTTTTGAGTATGTTTTTTTGAGTGGCTAATACCAATAAGTATTAAAGATGTTAATTAAAATATCAGAGATAGTTGGACTGTAAGATTATTAAAAATTAGTTTGTGTTCTGGTATAATTTTATAGTTATCTTAACTGGCTTTCCTTGACTGAACCAACAGCTATGTTCAATGGGCAGTTTTTATTTGATAGACCTATGCATGTGAAAATGGTGAGTTCCTGTATATCACTTCAACCTCCAACCTCTTCAAATCTTTTATTGGCTCTCTTCTACATTACAGTTCTTTCTGGTAATATGTTAACCATATTATAAACTTTCTCGCAATTAGGATGACAAGTCTGTTCCTCATGAAGAGTACCGTTCACATGATAGTAAAACACCGCAATTACCACGTAAGTAAAAGCTATTATGAGAAACAACATAGACTTTTTTGGGTTTGTTTTATTATGTGCTAAGCAAAACTTTGTTTTTGTGCCTACATCCTAGTTTCTCACAATTTGGGATTAGTTTGGAGTTATGAAGATAGTTTGACACTATTGGTTAAGAAGACTGTTGTGTGCCATCTTTGTTTTCTTTTTGGTAACTTTTCCTGACTGATCAGCAATACATTTAAAAATGTTTGATAAATGTATACACTTGAAGGAAAAAAAGTCCTCTCTCATTTCGCCATCTGTGGTTAACCTCATTATAACATTTTTATGTATTTTCTTCCAGCCTTCTATGTGTATTTTTTACATAGTTGTAAATAATGTAAAATATTTACATTATAAAATAATTTTGAATTATTTTTTGTTTAACATTAGAGTACAAGCATTTTCTCATGTTGAAAATTATTTTCAGATATTTTTATTGGTAGTATAATAGTCCTTTTTTTTTTTTTTTTGAGACAGTCTTGCTCTGTCGCCCAGGCTGGAGTGCAGTGGCCGGATCTCAGCTCACTGCAAGCTCCGCCTCCCGGGTTTACGCCATTCTCCTGCCTCAGCCTCCCGAGTAGCTGGGACTACAGGCGCCCGCCACCTCGCCCGGCTAGTTTTTTGTATTTTTTAGTAGAGACGGGGTTTCACCGTGTTCGCCAGGATGGAATAGTCTTAACATAGATGTTCCATAACTATTTCGCTGTTCTGTATTTTAGGCGTTTTAACTTTTATTTCCTTTTGAGTAACCATAGAGTAACACATGCCTTTTTGTTCACAAATCTTTGTAATGTTTTTGGGTACTTCCTTCAGACAGATATTCTGAAGTAGATTTACAGTTCTCATGGGTTAGTATTATCAAATTGTTTTCCAAATGACTATAACAGTGTCATATACTTATTGTATTATGTGTCTCAGTGCCTCCTTTGAAAAGTGGGGATAATAATGGTGTCTACTTCGTGGGGTTGACATGAGTAGTACGTGAATTAATATATGTAAAGCACTTAGAATCGTTTTGCATAAACACTCAGTAAATATTAGCTATTGTTTTTACTATTTCACTGCATCTTCTCTGGTTTTTAAAGTATTCTTATAAGAAATCTTAAATATACAGACAAAAGTAAAATTACTCATACAGTTATCATATGCCATATTTGTTGTAGATTTTTTTCTTTAAAATGAATAAAAGTTTACAGGTAAAATGGAGCTTCCCCATCTCCCTTGCCCATCTTTCAACTTATGCCTTACCCAGAGGAAACAACTTATGGATAGAGTATTTATCATTTAGGTTTTAATAATTTGACTGCACATTTGTACATCCATAAACATAGGGAATTGTTTTGTTGGATTTAAAATTTTGTTTGAGTGATATCGTAATGTATTATGTAACTTGCTTTTTTTGTTTAAAATTGATTTTGAGATTCATTTATGTTGATAGATGTAGCTCTAGTTTCTTCATTTTAACTGCTGATACCACATTTTGTACATTTTTCTGTTTTTTAGGTTATTTTAAATTTTAGTTATTGTGTATTAAGTTGGAAACTATTTGCTCTTTTTTATCAGAATGATATATTCTCTTTATATTTGCTAGAAATTATGTTTAAAACTGGCCTTCATCTGTTGTTTCTGGGAAGTTTTTAACTACTGATGGCTTATATTTTCTATCGTTTTTTGAGTCAATTTTTGTAATTTCTGTTTTTCTAAGGATTTTTTCTATTTTTGTTCATTTTCAAATATTTTGGCATAAAATTATCTCTAAGTTTTTGCTACATCTGTGGTTCTGTTTTAAAAATTCTGAATGTTTACAATTTTTAATTTTTTCTTGGTTAATTTTGTTAGAAATTTGTCAGTTTTAATGGTGTATTCAAATAACTGAATTTGAATGTTTTGTATTTTTAATTTCTGCTCTTAGCCTTATTATTTTTTTCCTTCTCTTTATTGGGGTTTAGTTTGTTTTTGTCCTAACTCCTTAAGTTGAATGATTACTTCAAATTGGTAGCTTTTCCTTTCTAATATAAGCAGTTATGACTATAAAGTTACTACATGGGTTTTGCTATGGAGCATTTTTATGTTGGGTCAGTTTTTAGAGTATTTAAAAATTACCATTATGGGCTGGGCATGGTGGCTCACACCTGTAATCCCAGCACTTTGGGAGGCTGAGGCAGGTGGATCACTTGAGACAAGGAGTTCGAGATCAGCCTGGCCAAAGTGGCGAAACCCCGTCTCTACTAAAAATACAAAAAAAAAAGTAGCCAGACACGGTGGCGCATGCCTGTAGTCTCAGCTACTCAGGAGACTAAGGCAGGAGAATTGCTTGAACCTGGGAGGCAGAGGTTGCAGTGAGCTGCGATCGTGCCACTGTACTCCAGCCTGGGTGACAGAGGGAGACTCTGTCTCCAAAAAAAAAAAAAAAAAAAAAAATCACCATTATGATTTCTTATTGAGCCATGTATTATTTGAAAATAGAAGTTTTCAATTTCCAAATGTATGAGTTTTTTTTTCTTTGTACTTTTTCGTTTCAATCTAGTCAGAGAACATGGTTTATATGTGAGAGTGATTCTTTGGAATTAATTTGGACTTATGGATGGCCTACCCTATGGCACATTTCTCTTAGTATTCTGGGTATAGTTGGTGAGTGCAGTGATCTATATATGTTAATCAAATCAAGTTTGTTAATCATTTTAATTGTCTTAGATCCTTACTAATAATGTTTTCAGCTGTAACACTATTTTATTATCTTATGTGTCTAGTAAAATTGCCCATTAGAATAGTGGATTTTTCTACTTTTTCTGGTTTTTACTTAAATGTTTTTAAGCTAGCTTAGTAGGTACATCTAGATTAGAATTGATATATTTTCCTAGTGAATCAAAAATTTTATAGGGTGATTTTTTTCTCTAGTAATTACTTTGAGTCTTTGGTCTAATTTTAATGTAAGTAAGGCAGCTTTATTTTGTTTTGTACTTGCCTGGCACATTTTTCCTATTTTTTTTACTGTTTTAGGCACACCCCTTATAAACGGTGTTATTGCTGGGCTTAGATAGACTTTTTAAAAAACTTACTTCGATAGTTTTTTTCTCCATAAAATTGAAGAGTTCAGTTTCTTCACATGTATTGGTTCGTTTGGATTAATTTCCATTATATTATTTTGTGTCTTATTTTTCTGTCTTACAAAAACTTATTTTTCTCCTATCTTGGATTGTTCTGGATATTTTAATATTTCTATGAAGCCTGAAGTTAATGTAATTATTCTTTTATGTAATAGTAGACTGACCTTTCGATGCAGTCACTTTCCTACTGAATTATACTATCATTGCTCAGCGTTTTGGTTCTGTATTATTAGTTCTGTACAATTTTTTTTTCTGTCCTGCAAATTAGACAGTGTTATTTACCATTTTCTTGTGTCATCGCTCCTCTGCTTTTATGGACTCTGGCGCTAATTTTTTTCCTCTGAAGCATATATGTTGGAAGCTCTTTTAAGTGAGGATCTTTTATTTGTAAATTCTCTCAATTTTGGTTTTTAAATGTCTTCAAAGACAGTTTAACTTGTTGTATAGTTTAAGATTGATAATTATTTTCTCTAAGCACTTTGAAAGTATTCTACAGTCTTCATGTTTACACTGTTGCTATTAAAGTCAGCTATTTGTTGAATCGTCCTTTCTTTATAAGTAATCTGTCCTTGTAGCTGATTTTAAGACTTTGGTCTTTGTTGTGCAGTTTGACAACAAGAACCCAAGTTTTAAAATCAGCTCCATGTCATTATGCAAGTAACCTAAGGTCTCAAAAATTTCCTCTTTTATGGATAATAGATGTGGAAACACTTAAGGTGCCATATAAGTATAAATAAATATTTATATCAATGAGAAAACTAGGTAATGTAATATTTGCCTTATTCAATGTTATACTTTTATGGTTATTGACTTTTTAGTTTGATTTGAACCATTTAAAAAGTAATTATCAAATTTTAAGTGGGTCTACAAATTTGGGCAAGATGCTCATTTTCAGATATGTGTGCCGTATATAAGGTGATAAGATATTACTCAAAATCCTCTAGGTATTTTATTATTCCTTTAAGTGCACCTTTAAGTGGGGTATAAGGTGTACTTTATAGTATATCATGTTTTATTTGATAAAACACTTCTCATTAATAAATGGTTTTATAGTCGGGCTTCAGTGTGCTACTTTCTAGATAAAAATAAGAACCAGTGCTCTTACTTGAAAATTTGCAGAAATTGTAGAGATACTACTACAGGTATATAGCTCTTTAAAAAAGTTTATTGCCAATTAGTTAATCATATATGGATCTTGGTAATAATTGTTCTCATTTTTGTTTTAGGTGGTCTTGGAGGCATTGGGATGGGACTTGGTCCGGGTGGACAGCCTATTAGTGCCAGCCAGTTGAACATAGGTGGAGTAATGGGAAATTTAGGTCCAGGTGGTGAGTATTCTAACTTTCTTTTTTCTTTTTAAATGATACATATGCTAGCTAATAAAGCCTCCATTGATGTGGTCTGTAATAATGTTTAAAGGACTCTAATTAATAGTTAGATATGTGTGATGTCACTTGATTCTGAAAAAGGGATGAAACCTTGAGCACAGCTGACATGAAAGAGATAGGCAGAAGTCAGGAGAGTTTCTTTGGGGCCAGCTGTGTTGTAGCTAGCCTTTTAGCACTTTGGATTTTGAAATGTCTTTAAGGCAGAAGGAGAATATATCATGTATGTACAGTATTTATGGAGTAGCTGAAATGCTACCTTATCATAGGCAACTGAAATTTGTTTATCCAGTTGGGAAGGTAGCTTTTCAGTTAGTTATTTGGCTGGAAGAACTCACAGTTCATTTTTAGAGATTGATTTTTAAACTTTGATGTTAGGACCCTTTTATATCTTAAAATTTGTTGAGAACCCAAAAATGTTTGTTTATTTAGTTATAATTACCAGTATTTAATGTATTATAAATGAAAAATTAGAAATTAAAAAAATTACATATTAAAAATGATAAACTCATTATATGATAAACTCATACTTAAAAGCTTTAAGAAAATAAACTGTTTTTCAATGCAAAAAAGAAATTGGTGAGGAGAGTGGCATTGTTTTACCTTTCCACACATCTTTTTAATGTTTGACTTAATATTGCTCTTATATCTGTTTCTGCATTTAGTTTTTTGTGATATTGTACATCATATAGTCTTTGGAAGATTACACCTTAAACTCAAGAAAATGAGGGTAAAACGTCAAATAATGTCTTAGTAGTGTTTGGTGACTTAAGTAGTTTTGACCTATTGAACCCTAAAGAGTCCCTGGACCATACTTCATGAATTACTGGTTTAATTGATGGACTAATAAATGCTATCAGATTCCTATTTTTGTCGAGATGCTGTAGTCACACTTTAAATTATGAGGCTCATTATCATAATCATTCTGATCCAAACAAGTTTTCTCCCTTAGCCTTAGACTCTCACACCTACCTACCCTCTCCTAAATCATACTATTTATATTTTTAAAATTTCTACTGCTCTTTTTAAGTGCCATGGTTAGAGAGTCCTTACATTCTGGCCTGATCTCTAAATCTGCTGTAATGATATTTCTGTGTCTATGCTGGAAAAAAATCATTGATAGTAATATTTCTGTGTTTATTGTGGAAAAAAAGTGAATGATTACCTAGTTCTAGATATTCTCTAACTGAATGTTGTGGGGTTACTAGTGAATTTTGCTTTCTTGTCTAATAAATGTTCAAAGAAACCTTTTTGAAGACTCATGATTAGGCAGCTGCTATGGCATAGCACTTTAAACCATGCCTCCTGTACCTTACTGCTTCTCTAGTGTTTCATTGTGGTTATACCAGTGGTATCTATTTTGCTATAATGCATTATATCATCTTTTAGTCATAAAAGTAAAATATACTTAAAGTACATACTGTGTATTTTATTTGAGGTATGGGAATGGATGGTCCAGGTTTTGGAGGAATGAATAGAATTGGAGGAGGTATGTATAAAGATTTGTTTTTTTGTATGTACCCATCGCCATTTTTAATAAACTAGAAACTGTGTTGAGAATTCCATGAAAAAGAAAGTCATGGTTTATTGTTGGCTCATGTTCTAAAGGCTGCTAGCAGAAATTGAGCCTGGTACATACTTAAAGGAAGGTGATGTATTAAGAAGTAGCTGCACAAGGTAGGGTGGATATAGAGCTTACTGGTGAGACTTAACATTTACAAAATGTACCTTTCAGCTACATCACTGACAGTCGGATCTCAAAATGAATCTTTATTCCATAGGAATAGGGTTTGGTGGTCTGGAAGCAATGAATAGCATGGGAGGATTTGGAGGAGTTGGCCGAATGGGAGGTAGGTAAATGTATGCAGTGGGAAATGTGGGCACATTTAGTTTTCCCTATTATTAAAGTTTCCCCCCTATAACTTAGGAATGGGTGCTAAAAATGTCTTCAGAAGGCATGTAGGCACTAGGAGATAAGGACAGGCCTGGTGGGAATGGGGATGATATGTGTGGCATGTGAGGTAAATTGGATAAATGACAGACTATTTTGTTTTTGTGACTTATGCTGTTTTTTTTTTTATAATTTAGATACATTCCTGAATGTTTTCGTCATGCATTGATATATTTGAAAAAGGTTAATTTGTTGCACAATTTTTTCAGAGCTGTACCGTGGTGCGATGACTAGTAGCATGGAGCGAGATTTTGGACGTGGTGATATTGGAATAAATCGAGGCTTTGGAGATTCCTTTGGTAGACTTGGTAGGGCTGGCTGCATACTTCTTTTCTTTTTGTAGGCTATAATTTTTGCAATTTGGTTTCTCTTTTTTTGTGAAAAATCAGAAATCAATGTTTTATACAACTTATTACCTGAAGAAAACACTTTAAGGATTTTAATATGCTAGCTCTCTTTTTCAACATCTTACATATTTGAAGTCTATTTTCAGAAGACTTTATGCTTTTCAATTATTGTAAATCAGAGCACATAGTACCTTGGGAATTTTAAAGTATGATTATTTAAATTAATTAGTATATTATCTTTCCATCCTTGTTTAGGCAGTGCAATGATTGGAGGGTTTGCAGGAAGAATAGGAGCTTCTAACATGGGTCCAGTAGGATCTGGAATAAGTAGGTTTAAATTTTACTAGAATTTATTCAGTAATATTTGAGTGCTTGCAAAGACTTTGCAAGAGTAGTTATTGTAGTATAGTAATACTTTGTTCTTATATGTTAATGTGTCTTGCTATAATTTGAGAAACCTTGATAATTGAGTGAAGCCTTTCTGTTTGATTATTGTTTGAAATTTCTAACTTTACTGTTTGAATTTTACTTCTTTGATATTTCTAAACTGTGTGTTAACGGCCAATCCAAGAACCTTCTTTCCAACTAGGGAATCTGGGAATTTCTCTGATCATGTGTCAGGAACAAGTTTTGCTTTAGCACCAACTTTGTTTCCTTTCTTATTTTCTATAATAGCTATTAGTGACTAGCTTATTTTATTTGTAAACATATATGTCTTTTGGTAAATGCAGATATAACACTCTTAGGCATCTCCTGAGCTTGAGTCAGGCTAAGGTTGAAAGAGGTACTTATTTCTTTTCCTCTTGAACCTTTCCCGTAATAGCATCAAGAGTGGTTGCAACACTGGGGAATGCCGAATCTCCCATCTGTCCATTTCCACTACTACCTTTTAGGCCTTACATTAAGCCTGAATACATGGATTATTTATTATTATTTTTTTAACCTCTTTTGCTTACTGGGACATGTCTCTGAGCTCTCCATACTTTATTGACTTCCTTTAATTGATGAAATTTCACAAACAGAAAATACAACCTATTTAAACTATTCTAAGAGTAAATTCTAAAATCCTGTCAGCTGAAGACATCTACTTCCATTGTATCTTGCTCCTCATTTTATTCTTCCTTCCATCATCTTTGAGCCTCAGCCATTTCCTGTTAGTCCTAACTTCTGTATCTTCCTCTTTTATCTCAGTGTCTGTACTTCTGTTTTCCCTGATTTTATATTGGTTATTCACAAAAAGCCAATTTGAGGGTGATGTTGAGTTTTAGAATTTCCATGTTTGGGGATATTACGTACAAGACAAAAGGTTTGATAATGAGTAAGATGGGAGTAAATGAAAAGGACAGGAAATCGAGTCGGTGCATAAGAATGACGTAGGTATGAGTTCGGAGCTAAATTCTTAAGCTCTGGCTAACGGGGAGTGATAGCATTTTTTGTTCCCTTGACAAGTTCTGTATAATATTGAGATTAAAAGTTATGTTTTGCTATAATTATTGAATTACCATGAGAATAAAAACTGGGAAACAGAGGTGAAGATGCTGAGGTGAAAGATAAGCTAGGAAAGGAATATTTGTAGGAGAGTACGGTGAGAGCGGCTTGAGTGCTAGAGTTGTAATAATTTGAATTTATCTCTGTGTATCTTTAGCAATTATTATGCTTGATATTATTGGAAAATAAAAATAAGGATAAGAACAACTGTCATGTTATTGGAAGCAGTGATTGGTAGAGGATTTATATATTTATATATTTAATGATCAGAATATAATTTTATACAGTTACATATGTATAATGTATTTATACAGTGGCTAGAATTTCTCAGCTAACTAAATATATACTGAAGCAAATTCTGTTCTTTGGAAAGTTATGTTATCTGTATGAAAATAATTTTATGTTTGTATATTATTTAATTATATAAACAAATTAATTTTCCCCCTTCTTTCTCAAAAATGATTATCTCCTCTTCTTTTCCTCCTTTCTCCTCTTCTCCTTTTCCTTATGTTTTTGAAACAAAAACACAAAATTCCCAAATTCCCCTGTCCTTTCTTGAAAATCCAGGTGGTGGAATGGGTGGCATGAACAGTGTGACTGGAGGAATGGGGATGGGACTGGACCGGATGAGTTCCAGCTTTGATAGAATGGGACCAGGTATAGGAGCTATACTGGAAAGGAGCATCGATATGGATCGAGGATTTTTATCGGGTCCAATGGGAAGCGGAATGAGAGAGAGAATAGGCTCCAAAGGCAACCAGATATTTGTCAGAAATGTAAGCAAATAAATATTAAGGATAATTGAAATTCTTTTTTTTCTTGTATATGTGTTACTAATACCTCTTTTCATTCTAGCTACCTTTTGACTTGACTTGGCAGAAACTAAAAGAGAAATTCAGTCAGTGTGGTAAGTATGCAAATAACTGCAGATATGTTGATACTGATTATGGAGGAAAATTGGTTTTAAACTTTTATACGCTGTGTTTAGACCTTTGCCTGTCCAGATGCCTGTTCCTGGATAGTCTTGATAGTGGGCCAGGTCTAATTCCACTTCAAATAAATGAATTATTTCACTATCTTTTGACTTAGAGCAGTGCTATTACTACTAGGTAATAACAAGGTTTAGGTAACAAGGTTTAGGATATATCCTATTATTGTTTTCTGTTAATAAAGATAGGACTTATTTTATTACCTCATTTTAAAAAGATAAATATATTATAATTGTTTGCATTAAAATTTTTTTTTCTCATGAGAAACAATAATAAGTGGTGTATTTATTTCCTTGTTTGTAGTATAGTGCAGTGGATTATCAGCATAACCAACTGAGATGCTGATGTCCAATTGATAAGGGAGTTAATAGATGAGACCCATTCTACATACACTGTATTCCTTCCCAGCACAGGAAACCTAGGTGGTAGCATACAACCCACTGCTGGGAATGCCTTGGACATGGGTATATTTTGGTTGCCCTTCTTATTCTTTTATAAACTGTTCTTGACCATAATGATACTACTTATACAACCTTAATGTGTTCCGTAGGTCTGTGGAAGATTAGGTTGTTTATTACTTTTAAAAAAGAACTTTTTATATACCATACTTACTTTTGTTAAAAAATATCTTAATTGACTAAATTCTCACTTTTTGTTTCTTTTGCAATAATGGGAGAATTCATGTGAGTGTTGTAAAATATTTTTTGCTAGTATTAATATTTTTCTGCTATTCCATGGAATCTCAGAGACTGTAGTCACAATAGGAAGTTACGTAAGGTAGCATATATATAATTTCTGAGGTCAGGTAGCATATAGATAATTTCTAAGGTCATGTCACAAAATAACCTTTGTGGCCACTACAGAGATAATATTATCTCATATTTCTTTATGTCTACTCTTTTGTAGCTTTTATTTATATTAATAGTTATTTGTTCAAGTTTTCTTCCATCCTACGTGGAAACTCTTGAAGGCAAGAACTGTCTTTTTATCTTAGCTCCTTTTGTTGCCTCTGTAGTATAGTAAGAGTTTATGCAAAGTTTGTAAGTTAAGCATTCTGGGTAGATGTTCATTTATTCAGTAATTTATTCATTAAATCCACAAACATATTTTTGGCAGTCTGCTAGGCACTAGAATTTTGAAGGTGAAAAAAGTCAGATGCCCTCAAAGAACATACAACATGAATTTGTCTAGGATGTTCTGTTGTCTTACTTTCTTGATCATCCTTTTATTTTGCACTAATCAAAAATTCAAGAAAAAGTTGTTGAAAACAAGTTAACTGGTTAATAGTCACCATTAAGAGAAAGCAAAATAGTAAAGTGGCATTGAGGTATTGGCCTTCTTTGCAGGGGTGAGAAGATCTACCAGAATGAGTAAGCAGTATCTGGCAGCAGTGTCTGGCCATGAATCCTGTAGACTACAGAGGGAAGAATGTATATAGGGTCTTAGTGAAATACATCAAATGACAAGCAGTGGCAGCAAGTATAATCTCTGTTGATGTTGTTTCAGTGAAAAAAAAAATCTCCAAATGAGATATGACATTATGTTAAAAGTAGAAATGAAACTTAGCAAGATAAAGAGCAAAGCAGGACAAAGAAATGACAATGAAAAGGTGACCAATGTTGAGGTGACTGTTCTTTATTCTTTGTAGTCTGCTTTACTTTCGAGGTTAGATATGAGCAAGGCTTGCAGCAAACTTCAAGTCTTTGGTGGGCTTCTGGTTGGAGTGGCCTGATGACCTGAGGACATCAGCAATTGCAAGACATTTTTTGAATGGAAAAAGCATTCTAATCTACATAGAAAATTTTTACAATATTTTAGCCATATAAAATAATGGTTAAATTATTATTCTTTACTTCACTATTTTAGCTCTATCCTTATAATCCTTTTTTGATTATAATCATATTTTAAGATTAATGATTTTTGTTTTATCAATTCTTTTGTAAAAGTCTCTGACTCTTAGATTTTATATTAAGATAATACCATATTTACACAATTCCCTATATCTCCCTTATTTTTAACCTTGAACTACATTGATGGGAAAGAAAGTTATAATAATACAGAATTAAGTGTCCAGCTATTGACAACTATACAAATTATCTAGCTAGTATGAACTGAATCATCCATTTTTCTGCCATGTCAGTTATTTATAAATCTTTTTCTTAGTATGAGACATTTCTTTTTAACATGCTGCAAGCCAGTAATGGCCTCTTGGGCAGTAAAAGGCAGTCTTCTGTTGTTATTCTTCTTCTTGTAAGCCCAAAGAGAGTAAGTATATTCTCTTGCTTGCTTCTTAGTAAGAATCTAGTAGTACTCCATGCATCACCCATAAACAATGTCTGTCAGTAAAGGGTATCACTGGCAACCCCTCTGCTTATAAATTATCTCTAGTGATTAACTGTTTTTGGTGGAGTAATTACAAAGGCTGAGTAAATGTTATTTTATGGGTTATATTACCTTCAATAGAACATTTTCTCAACCTTTGTGATTCAGAAAAGATTGCTTTCATATCTTTCCAAATATAACAAGATGAGAAGTAAGTGAATGTAACTGCTATTTTCTAATTCCATCAAGCCCCTGAAGGTAATGTTTTTGACCCTAGCTGGTAAGATACACGTCTTTCCTGTAGCAAAAGAGATCTTTCTTTTTATCTTGCCTTGTATAATTCCTCAGAGAGATGCATTTTCAAAAAGGCTGAGTATAAATAAATTAACCTATTTAGTATAGGACCCCACATCATTTCAGTTTGTACTAATGGGGTCACATGGGCATAGTCTTTTAAATGTGCTCCCATGTCATCTGTATACTTTAGCTGCATTCTGGCCTTCTGGCTCAGTATGATGCAAGACTATAACATTTTAGAACTTCAGCACAAGGAAAACCCATTCTCAATTATTCTTGCTATAAACCATATAAACAGATGTAACTTTGTTCCACAGATTTCCATTATGTAGTATTTCTACATCAGTATGCTTGTTAACTGCATGGAAAATGAAGGCTTATGGTAGATTTTATTGATTAAAGTACTTGCTGCTTCAAGCATTTTGAGTGGACTTTAGAATAACTTAAGAGTAAAAATGCAGTAATAGTACAAATGATATATGATGAGCATTCATTGATAGGCACTGTCTTTCGTTTGTAAAGAAACAACAGAAACCTTTGCTTTTCTATTCCTTATATCCTTATTATGTTTTCTTATGGTAGAATGTCTGATTTTCCTTTTTTCATCCATGGTTGTGTTAACAGCTTCATGTAGGCAGTAGATTTTATTGAACATTCTTTAATTTGGTCTATTTTTACATGTGTTTTTTAACCAGCATATCCCAAAATATACCCCACAAGATGTCAATAGGCTGGGTTAAATAAAACAGAAAGGTTTCTTTTACTGTGGGACGAATCTTTTTATTACTAGTATATGTAACAGCAATATGTTTGATTATTCTGTGATACTGATTTCTCATGGCATACTATTTTGTCCTGTGCTATTGCCAAAATAGCAGTCCTGTTTTTGTTTTCTTGGAATCGCACAAGATTATTAGATATTTAACTTAGTTGAGGAAGTTCTCAGAGCATGTAAAAAGTCAGACAGGTCTGATTTTAATCTGCTATTTGAAACTAATTTTTTTCTCCTGAATTATTTATCTTTAGAAAAGAAAATATTTCAGTTGTTGTTTTTATAGGATCAGGAAGAAACTTAGAAAATTTATAACTGTTTCTGGTTCTGTCCTGCTGGGATTCTTTTTGGGGGAGCAGTCTAACCATGAAACAAATATTTATGGGCTACCGTCCATATAGCTTGAACATCAGAACTGTAAGAAAGTTCAAGTATCTTAGCTGAGGGACCTTGTCAACTAGAAAATTTTTTAGGTCATTTGCGAGGTCAGGAATTTGGAGGTCTGAGTGCTGATTTCTAAACTGAAAGAGACAATTTAAGAGAAAAACAAGAGAAACTGTCCTGAAAGATTGAGAGACAGATTATGCAAGAAATAGTGACATATTTTCCTTTGAGGTATTGAAGAAGATTTCTTGCTTAGGTGAACTTTACTATTGCTAATAAACCTATGATGGGATACTTAAGAAAAACTATGTTTTTAGGTAAAATTAGGATAAGGAAGAACCTTTAACCTTAAAAGTCCTTGAAAATCCTCCACAGTTCTTTTCAAAATAACTGTAAGGTGCTGTCCTTTACCAAGAGCTTCTTTAATTAAACTTGCTTTTTTTCAGGTACCAGCATTCAAGATATTAAGAGGACTCTGGAAATTGTGCTGCATTTATCTTTAAATTGTTTTAAAATGTGTTTTCCAGTTTCATTTTATGATGTTTATTAGACAGTGTGATTGCTGTGTTTTTGCTTTTTTTCCCCATTTCGTTCCAGTTGTGGGCTAAATATTATTTGGATCTACTTTACCCATTATCATGTAATTTCTCTGGAGATTAGCCTATTTTGTAACTTTTCAGAACACATTTAAAAACTATCTGGCATGTGTAACAAGATACTGGTTTTGTCTCAGTATGACATGTATTATCTTAGACCATTTAATTAGTGTTTAGTAGGTGAGCAGTTGACTACCAGTTGGTTTTCAAAAAGAAATGCAGTAATAGGGAGTGGATGAAAAAGTGAAAGTATAAAGTAGTTCATCATGTTATAGGTAAGAGATTATTCAGATCAAGATTTCCGCAGAAAAAAATCTTCCTTATGGATTGATACTAAAATTTGATCTTACCTTCTGGAAAGGGCTTATGCAGTTTTTTGACAGGCCCTCTTGTTTTTACCTTTCTCCTTTTTTTCCTCCTCGCTTTATAGAACTAAATATGTCTGGCTGTCTGATTTGGTTGCCAGACTAAAATTAGCCCATAGTGATCTGGCAACTATAATATTTAAAGTCTTCTAACTTGATTTGTTTTGACATGTACATCTAGTGGGGAGGGAAATGTTTTGGTAAGTAGTCACGCCCTAAGTTTATGACCGGTTTGGATTGAGTGACCATGTATCCCAGTTTGCCTGGGGATAGTCTCACTTTACATCTGTTACTTATGTGTAATTATTGATAACTCCCCTTTTACTCTCAAAAGTGTTCTGTTGTGGTGATGAATTCTTGTGGTCACTTTGTATTTTGATAAATGGTATTGATTTACTTCAGATACCAGTCTCTAGAGTTAGCAATGATATAACTGCATAAGGACAGGTTTCTGGTTTTCTTCCTCTTTCCTGAAGCTTCTCTGAGATTCTCCTTGACATCACTGTTTTTACCTTTATTGATTTAAATCTATGCTATCTTTTCCCATGACTATTTCTGTAGCATATTTGGTGCCATTCTTAGACTTTGAGCTCAAATTGTGATATTGAATAAATGGCTTTGGCACTGTGGTTGCAAAGCAGAATTAGTGGGGCCCTTTGTAGCCTGATAGAAATTAGATTTCTGGTCAGTTGCACTTGTTTGCAGGGGATAAAGGAGTGAAATGAGGATAAAAGGGAAGGAAGAGAGAGATTAGGGAGACTGGGCAGTAAGCAACCATTTATTCTAAAAATAGTTTTGTTTAAATGTGTAAGTTTATTATAGGGCATGGTGAGTTGGTGGCATTTTGTGCTAGCTTGACTTATTGCTTATAAAATTAACCTCAGGAATTAGAGATTTAACATAAATAAAATACATTAAATCCTAAGAAAATCTTTCCTGATTCCAATTTTGTATATTCTAATAGCTATGTATTTATTACTTTATATGAATTGTATTTTACTCCAAATATAATGCTTATATTATTTGCTATTTTAAAAAATGATGTTTTTAATCAAATTATCACAATTGGCTATGAGGAATTTCAGACCTATAAAGTGAAATATAACTCATTTAAACTGACTAGTAATTCTGTAACTTTTATTTTACAGGTCATGTAATGTTTGCAGAAATAAAAATGGAGAATGGAAAGTCAAAAGGCTGTGGAACAGTCAGATTTGACTCACCAGAATCAGCTGAAAAAGCCTGCAGAATAATGAATGGCATAAAAATCAGTGGCAGAGAAATTGATGTCCGCTTGGATCGTAATGCATAATTTCAAGCCATGGTTGGAACATTCCTACATCTGTTTTGCTGAATCTCCTAGTAAAAGTCATTTTTTTTTAAGTAATATTGTATGCTTACAAAAGCTGTAAAAATGAACTTTTAAAACTCCCACCAGCTTTTAACAGTATAATGTTAAAAATATACTGTAAATTTTTGTTAATCTCAAGTTTGGGTTTTTAAAGACAGCAAGTCTGGTCATTCAGTTTAAATGAATGGTTATACCGTTTTTAATGAAATAAGCCATTTTCTTGTTGTTTTCAGTACTACATAGTTGGATTTGTTCTAGTTTCTCCAGTTTTTGTCAACTTATTGTATGGTAAAACAGATTCCCCCCCCCCCAAAACTTCTGTTTTATAATATGTAATTGTTCATGAAAAGAAAGGGCTCAGAAAAGTTAGGATATGATTTTGGTTGGTTTTAAATTACTGTAAGTTTTAGATTCTGAGGTTCAGGATTTTAAAAATTTGATTTAAATGAAGAAATCGATTTTTCTGTCTGCCCCTCCCTGCCATTCATATTTTCTGCATAACACTATTAATAATATCAACCTCCACAGCCCCTTATTTTATTATTTCCAATAATTCCAAGTTCATATAGAACTGATAATGTAGCAAGCCCCAAGTATGATAATAGGCAGACTGTTCCCAACTTTCTGTCTAGTTTCCAGCCATTGAAGTGAACTGCTAAAAAAAGAAAAATAATTGAAATGTTGAGAGAGATGGTTATGTAAGTTAGTCCTCTGCTGTTTACTTCTATAGGAGCTGATCCATTTATAAATGCAGTTTTAATAAACCATGGAATACCAAGGCACAACATATCAAACACATTGGATCCCACGATGTTAGACATAGCCATATCTCCTTTCCCTACAAAAGAAAAGCATATTGTTAAAATGTGCTTACCAATACTGTATTTTATTAATCTTCATAAGAAAAGAAACACTGGATACTTTTTTGTTGTTGATTCATTTTGGAAAATTGTTAGAGCAAAAGTCTTACTGAATTTGTATTTTTAAATTTTTCTTGGGTTAGTATTTAAAGTCTTAACATTTATTTAATTATATTTATTAAACCATTTTTCAATAAGGTATATAGCTTACTTGTTGCTTTGCATTGTAATTTAACATGGTTAATTACTATTTAATGCACATTTCAAATGAATATTATTTGGGGGATTAGATTGTGTGAAATTAACCTGCTATTAAATAGTAAACTTTTCCTCTTGAGTCACTTTTTTTTTCCCCTTCAAAGTATGTTACTGAGGAAGTAAACTCTTTTTTTTTTTTTGAGACTGAGTCTTGCTCTGTTGCCCAGGCTGGAGTGCCGTGGCGTGATCTCAGCTCACTGCAACCTCCGCCTCCTGGATTCAAACAATTCTCCTGCCTCAGCCTCCTGAGTAGCTGGGTTTACAGGCGCATGCCACCATGCCCGGCTAATTTTTTTATTTTTAATAGAGACGGGGTTTCACCATGTTGGTCAGGCTGGTCTCAAACTCCTGACCTTGTGATCCACCCGCCTCGGCCTCCCAAAGTGTTGGGATTACAGGCATGAGCCACCACACGCGGCCGGAAGTAAACATTTTTAAAGCTACTTTTACTCATTCTAGCCATGTAGAATGACCATTGCAGCTTGAGGGACCTAGTTCTTACCTTTTCTTGCGACCAACACACTTGTAATTGTGTCTGGTATGCTTGTTCCTGCTGCTAATAAAGTAAGGCCCATTACTGTATCTGGAATTTCTAGTGTTTCCCCTGTAATAAACAGATATTTCAGGTTACAAATCTTAAAGATTCACTAACCATCCTTTGCAGTTATTTTGAGTATTTCCTTCCTGAACAAAAATAAAATAGGCACTTTTAGAATTCAGAGCCAATATGTGCTTGCTTAGTTTTTTAGCTAGCAACATATTTGAATCAGGCTGATAATTTGGGTAACCCAGGTAGCACAGATTTTTAATGACATATCTAAAGATGTGTAACAGCCAAAATTCTGCCAATGAGAAATTTTCCTGTTTGATATTCTTACAGAAGATGTTTATGTCCACCATTATCTCATCAGGGCTGTGCTGAATATTTGCTAATGAGACTGATCATTCCTCTTTTTCTTTCTTAAAAATTTTTATTAAATTAGAGTTAAGCAAATTAATTATAGCTATCTTTAAGCTATAAATGTGTTAACATATATATATACCATTTATTATGTTCTACTTTATTGATATACCTTAATTTAGTGGGCTTTGGCAGGGTGGGGAGGGGGAACATTCATTAATCTTTCAGGAAAACAAAACCTGTTTGTTTTCTACTTGAGTCTAACATATGGTCCCAATTTATTAATACTTCTGTTAAATTTGATGTCAGGTCAACATTTATCAGAAATATATTTATTCTCAGAAACAGAACCAGAGAGAAGTTAAAAAAATGTTAAAACATATGTAACTGTTCTTTTAATGTTGTAATTGAAAACTTGGTTTAGCATCTTTTTTGCTTTTTCTTAAAATGCCAGTTAAAATAACTTAATTAGAAAGTAGCTTATTTATTGCATGCTTACATATTGATACTGGAATTGGAATTGGTTAATTTCCATTACTGGCTTTGCTAGAATTCATACGTGCATAAATAACACTAATATTTATAATCTTGGGGGCTGTTCTGTGATCTATTACATGATTTTTGCTCTCTTTTTATTTTCTTAATATCAAATGTGTTCTGGCTGAGTGAATTTGGATAGATATAATATGCAAGCTAATTGGACTTTTTCATTTTTCTCATTAAAAAAGGAAGAAATAGTCTGCTTTTTGCTAGCATACTATTCTAAGATTTACACTAATTTGGGAAGAGTCATGGGTCAACAAATTTGTGTCTGTGAGGGGCCAGATATTAATTATTTAGGCATTGCAGGCTGTATGATTTCTGTTGCAGTTATTCAGCTTTGCAAATGTAGTGTGAAAGCAATCATAGATAATATGTAAAACCTTACTGATAAAAACAAGCTGGGGCCGGGCGCGGTGGCTCAAGCCTGTAATCCCAGCACTTTGGGAGGCCGAGAGGGGCAGATCACGAGGTCAGGGGATCGAGACCATCCTGGCTAACACGGTGAAACCCCGTCTCTACTAAAAAATACAAAAAACTAGCCAGTCGAGGTGGCGGGCGCCTGTAGTCCCAGCTACTTGGGAGGCTGAGGCAGGAGAATGGCGTAAGCCCGGGAGGCGGAGCTTGCAGTGAGCTGAGATCGGCCACTGCACTCCAGCCCAGGCGACGGAGCGAGACTCCGTCTCAAAAAAAAAAAAACAAAAAAAAAACAAGCTGGGTTATTTTGGCACACAGGCAGTAGTTTGTTCACCTCTACTGTAAGTTAATTTGGGTTAACCTTTGTAGGAGAAATTACAGATTATTTTTGTCTTTGTTCATAGTTTTTTTGTTTAGAGACTATAGTGGATTATGGCCAAGCAGCAGTAGTTAGTTAAGTCTTAATCATGAAGGTAGTAGAAACCTAGAAAAAAACTTTTATACCCTTTTCACTCATTTCATAGTGTGTTTGTAGTGCCATGTTGAAAAGCCAAATAAAATATAATCCAGTTAAGCAGTGAGCACCCATTGTTTTCCCAAAATAGAGCTCCTTGCTTTTTTTTTTTTTTTTTTTTTTTCCATTATGGAATGGAATTCAATATAAAGAGTATTGTGGACCCCATGGAATGAGATTAAATTATTAGCATAATAAAAAGACCTCCTATGAATTTGATTTCATTTATAAGATCTCTTGAATTGTACCCCAGGCTGAATAACAGTGGAAAATACAGTTTATATATAATATGCAACTCACAAACCCAAATGATCTTGTTACAGTAATACTTAATCATTTTGTAAATGGTACTAATCTTCAGTCTTGCTGAAAAGAAATTTGCTGTGTAGCTAGACTATTTTGAGTGAACATATGCAATTCGTTAATATATGAATATTTTCAAGTTGTGCTATTGTACTTAAAATACATACCAGTTATTGTGACCATCCAAACCAGGATATATGTAAATGCAGATATCCATATTGCAGACATGGAAAAGGTTATTACAAAGTAGTTTTTCCAAAACTTTGTTCTACAATCTGGTGTGGTTAGAAAAAGTAATGTAATAATAGGAAGGGATAATACCCAAAAAATTCTTTTTAAGTCTGCTTCAGGCATGTTGAAAACACTTGGTGGATCTGTTGTGGAAAAATTAAACACTTTTGAGTTTTCTCAAATGGCTAATTAAGTTATGCCTATTTAGAAAGCTATATTGAAATAAATTAGCTGTATCAGTTTTTAAAAGGCTGTTTAAAACATTTGAGTACCTCATTACTGATATTGCTGGTGAAAGAAACTAATTGAAACTTTAGGACAGACAATGTAAGATGTGATACTCAGCATTTCTTTATTTGGGACCTTAAAGCTATCAAAATGTCTTGGACCATTTGCTAAATATATTATAGATAGTGTTTATGAAGTGTCAGTTGGACATCTCATGTGGATTGTCTTCAGTAACTTTTTGCTTAAGGGATTAACCTGGCTTCTAACTTGGCAACTCCAGTTGTCTCCACTTCACAATATTGATGATGCCTCTGCCTGCCCTATGTACCAGATAATGTATACTTAGAGAATATAAAATAATTATAGCATAATTTTTTTTATTAAGTTGCATATCCTAATTCTTATTGGAAGTTGTTTTTTTTTTTTTTTTGCCCTATTTCATTACTGTTTTATTTATTAAATTCAGACTTTACCACAGTTCATAGAAAGAACCTTAAAATAGGAGGTAGTATATCATCTAAAATATAATTTATGAAAACTGAGTATATTGCTTTATTCAGTTTAATTTAGTAGAAGGATAATGATAATATATTGGATAAAAATTAGAATTTACTTTAAAATTGTTCAAAATTATTATGGCATTTACAAAATAATGTAATAATTGGATCAAATCATGTCAAAACTAATGCTAGTACAACAACTCATAAAAAGTTGGTCAAATTTCAACCAATGTGCCATTAAGTACTATTGGATATAATTTTAACATAATCAAAGAATCTGGATTGGTTTTTTTTGCGTTTCTTATTGTAAGCTTAATTTAGAGATGTGTACCTCTTACACCTGAAAGAGGAGAAGCTAAAATTTTTGTAAAAAGGGGGAAAAGTCATGTTCTTAATTTTTAAGTAGTATATTAGAATAAGTACCCTCTTAAAGGCTTAATTAAAATTAGAATCTGATTTGGACAACCACTTTATAAAAAGGTAACCCATGAACTTATAATTCTGACCATAGCTGGATTCGACTTCCTACTGAACATAGTTACCTAAATGTTTTGCTACTGCTTTAAACAATGGCAAACCTCAACTGTTTTTCTTCTTTCTTCCAAACCAGCCCCTTTTCCTGAGTTCCCAGTTTTAATATGTGGTATTCCCATTTTCTCAGTCAAGATTAAAACATAGGAGTTGTCTTTGTTCCTTTTTCTGGCCCCATATAGTCTGGGTGATGCTTCCTTCATGTAGTCTCACATCTGTTCTCATTTATTCCCACCACTTTCACTTGGTCTAGGCACCTAGTAAACACATCAGCTGTTGCAACAGCCTCTTAGAGACCTCCTTGTCTCTTACTTCATATTTTAGTTTGGTGAACATCGTTTAGGGTAACATTACTAAGATAACAGTTCTAACAATTTCTCTCCTCAGAAACCTTCCAAGATTTTTAAAATAGCATTTAAGATTCTTCTTATCCTATTCCTTTCTACCTTTCCTCTCCTTCCTTACTATGCACATACTGTGCTATATGTGTTTTATCTCTGCATCATTTGTGAAATAAAGACCTCAGTAGCTGCTACTTATTGGTCATAACATCATGTCGTAGTTAAAATCTTTCCTGTCAAGCAAGGCCCAATTTAAATGCTCCCTTCTCTGTGAAAATCTGTCTGTCCTCACCACATTTTGACACTGTCCCATTTGTGAACCACAGTCACACTTCATTTCTTTCTCTTTCTATGGTACTTACTTAACGTTCATATTTTAGCTATTTTGTATTTCCTGTGATACTGGAAATTCCTTAAAAGTAGGGACTTAGTCTTTATCATTTCTGAGTCTTCACAGTCTTTTTTACATAAAAAGCACACAATACTTGCTGAATTGAAATGAAATTTTAAAGTTTTTCTTTTGTGAATAGACTTAATAATGGGCAAGATTTAGTGATTACCTTCAGAAACCTGACTAAGACCATGTAAACTTATAGAGAGCTGAGAGTAGCCAGAATCTTCATAAAATATTCCACTATCAGTTCTTGATTGCCGACGAATGAATGGTTGACCTTCATCTTCCCATCCCATTAGTGGCTGTTGTTCACTTCTTTCCATAGCTTTGGCAAGACAGGTGCAGCAAGGACTGCATTTCTTTATAATATATTGGTTAATTTTAATGTCAAAACACAGCACCAAAACATATAATCCATATATCAAAAGCAGTAAAGTTCCTTCATACCTATAAATTAAGAGAAATTTGTGTTTTTAAATTAAAAGTGAAAGTCATTTTATGGTTGATAGCTTTTGGGCAGTATTGATTGAATGATTTTTCTAACAAAAGTAGCCATAGAACAATCAAACATTTCTAGATATTTTTTGTTTTGTAGATTTTTTCCAAACAGTTACAGCATTATTATAAGTTTATTGATAAAAGCTGGACACTTCTCTCTCTCTTTTTTTTTTTTTTTTAAAAGATCAACAAACTTTTTTATACCTACCAAATAGTAGGTATAAAAATGCAATGAAAATGATAATTGGAGATTTTCAAAATAAATGTAAAATTAATATATAGTGGTGAACATTTTCTACCTCAGCTCACTGGCATAATACATTCCCCAAAATACATAATAATTATAAAATAATATAGTAACTGTTAAGTTATTTCAACTGTTCAAGTTTTCTAATATAGGAACTTTGTGTAAAATATTATTCAGAATATGGGAGGCTTTGGCTGGGATTTTTCAGTTTGTCATCATTTTTAATGATTTGAATGTAGCTGAATTTGGCTTATGGTCACAAGAAAACAAGATGTTCTAAAATATAAAATTATACCCTGGGAACCAAGAACTGTTTCCCTGTACTCTGGCAGTTAGCTAATGCCATCACATTTGAACCTTGCATTTACCTTTTATAGCCAGTGAATCTGTCTGCTGCATCTTCTGATTTCTCTAATTGAGGAAGCATTATCTTGGATACTTTCACAGCCACTGTCCCTTACAGACAACTGCTGAATTCTAGAAGGATTTCTACTCTACCAACACAGTATCTTAGGGAGACAGACTAGAAGACAGGATGATTAGTTTAGAAATTATGCTTCTGGCTAGGTTTGAAGTTTCTTGATAGCAGATATTATGCTGTACTGCAGAGTTGTGGTTCTCCAGATGGACACCATTACTTTTTTTTTTTTTTTTTTGCCTATTTTTCTGGTGTCCTCTGGAAGTTACGCAATGTGTAACCTGTGTAGCTGTGTTTTGCATTTCATTATCCCTTATATCTAGCATAGTGATAAGAACCTAGTGGGTGCCTGCTACTTACTAGTTGAAAAAGTTTGTATCTGTCCACTCAGTCACCACCTTTTTCATTTTCTTGGACCAGCTAGGCAGAGAGATTACAGGGAAAGCAAACAGTTTTTAATATTAAAAGCTAAGCATTGTTGGTTCTTAGAGGAAGGCTATAGTTTCTCTGAGCATCAGAAGTTTGGAGGAATTTAAAAAGACTTCCTTTACTTCCTCTACCATCCTTCTCCAGTCTTTTGTGACCATGACCACTTCTAACCAAGGCAAGGTGAACAGTAACCCTGCAGAAGGAAAAGTCAAGTATTGTGGCTTTAATGGACAACAGAAGTTGGGAAACTTACTGAATAGGCAGCCAGTGGGGAGGAGGAAAAGTGATGGTCTCCAGTGACTAGTAAGGGAAAAAAGGAGACTGTGAAGTGACTAAAAAGAAATTGCAAACTAGTGAGAAGACTACAATCACCAATTGTGATAAGGTTAACTAAGAGACCTGTTGGAATATGGTATAGAAGTGGCAGATTATATGAAATAATATTTCTGAAAAAAATATTACTGAACCGTCAGAAATTCATAAAATCTCTAATTTTTACATAAGAATTATTTTCAAGCTTACCAGTAAACTTGGTTGTCATATATTATACCAAGAACCGCTGCTACACTAATTGCGTACGCTGCACAGTCTCTGAATAGGGGCCAACATGATAGTGTTGAGACCTGTAATATGGTAAGTTATTTCCATTACATTGTAACTTCTTCAAGTACAATCCTTAGTGTAATACTAAAATTGTTTATATATTTGTAGTTAAATGTTGTTATCTTTTGCATATTGCTTAGAGAAAAAAATGTAAAATTGTGTTCTAACACATGGACTTTCATAAATCTGACCAAGAGCTATTTGTGGATTAACATTAAATTGAATACATGTTGTTTTTCTACTGATTAATAAATTGATTGCACATATTATTAGTGCCCTGTTGTCCATCCCAGACGACGAACAGTTATCTTTAGAATTTTTTAAGACAATAAATTTTGTTGACTGGTTTTGTTACATACCATGTTAGATAGCAAGCCACAGGCAGCACAGATGCCAAGGAGATTATAAATTGCAGATCCAAGAATGGTGCTAATGCCAATATCGCCCTTTGTGATAAATACACCTATGTGCAAGATAGTAGCAGCTAAGTTAGTGTTAACTTGAAGAAAATAAAAATCACACTGAGTAAGCAAAAAGTATAAGGAGTATAAGGAGCAATATTTACCTAGGAAGGCAGTAACTAATTCAGGAGCTGAACTACCCGCTGCCATGAAAGTTGCGCCTGCAACATCCTGAGACAGTCCAAGGGCTGAACATAAATGAAATGATTGTTATGCCTAATAAAGTGAAATAGTATGTCTTCACAACTAAACACAATAGATACTCAAAGCTACAGCTTCAATAAAACCACTAATATTTACTTAAACTAGAAAAATAAAATACACAGATTAAAGAGTCCAGTGTTTTGCTTCTTTATGACGTCATTACTTAATCCTTCTATAGAAAGGGTGAGGGAAGGCCAGGAGACTAAAGGGAGTATCCTGAGTGCCAAATACAGGGTTATTTGGAACCCAGAAAAGCGTTTATAGCCGGAGGGCTTGTAGGCGAATAGCAACAGCATGACTTTGAAAATTAAGATAATTTGGAAATCCTAACCCAACTTCAAAGAAGAAAAAAAAGATAGTAGTTTTTTAGATGTATAATGCAGCTGAACGGAGCTTGTTCACACATCTGTTAAGTCATTTCAACCGTCCATTCAAATTTTCTGGTATAGGAACTTTGTGTAAAATATTATTCAGAATATGGGAGGCTTTGGCTGGGATTTTTCAGTTTGCCATGCAGATAATTTTTGATGATTTGAATGTAGCTGAATTTGGCTTATAATCACAAGAAAACACGGATATTTAAAAAATTTACAGTTTCAACCTTGTCTAATTACAAATGAGGGAAATTAACTAGATTTAATATTGTATAGTCTATTGATTTAAAACATGGATCTATTAAAATTTTCCTCTAGAATAGGAATATAAAAAAATACTGTAATACTACAAATAGTTTGTGTCTATCCACCAGGCTTACAAGCATGCAAGTTCATAAACTTTAGTGACTGACAAGATGAGAGTCTTAAGAAGTTTTTTGTCCTTTCAATTTTAGGGCCAAGGGACCTACCATGGGAAGGAACAGAGAAAGCCTTAGGCTGAGATAGATTTGCATAAGAAATAATCTCCAACCAGGCTTTACTGATAAACGAAAAACTAGCCAATAGAGGTAGCATGCCATACGTTAAATTATCTACCCTAGGTCACAAAGTATCAAAGTCAGAACTAGAATTTGGGTTTTCAAGACCTGATGGCAACTCTTTGTTGATGTTTATTGTCGTTTACTATACCTATTGGTTTTTGACGCTTCAGTCTTCCCAGATACTCAAACTCTGGTGTGCTTGGTTGAGTCCTTGTCACAGGTGGTTGGTATTTCCTTCTTATTCTTGTCTCTGGGACCACCTGTTGCCTGCACTCAGGTTGACCTTGTTCTCTAGTCTGCTGGGACTGCATTTGAGCTTATTGATTCCTTTTTTGTTTCTTGGTGTTGCAGATTGTATATTATAGCAATAGTTATGGTATTTTTCTGCTCCACATAGATTTCCAGAACCCTTTAATCCCCTACATAAAAGGTGATACAACTTCCTTAGTGTAATCACAGAACATTTCCCTTAAGCTACGACATGGTAAGTCCTGCTACTTTGTTGAAACCCCCATACTGGAGAAACCTCATAAAAAGCCCATGTAGAAATAGAGATGTCTAAGGAATTGCTGCTGTTTCAGTCCCCAGAGTTTGAAACTTCACAGCCTAGGCACCAGACATGCGAGAGAGTGAGCTCTCAGATGATTCTAGCTCCATCCTCTGACCATAGCTGCACAGAAGACCCTGAGTGAGAACTACCTAGAGTAGCTCAGTAAATACCCCAAACCATGAAAAGTAGTTGTTGTTTTTAGCCACTAGTTTTGGGGTGATAGTTAAGTCAGCTGGTGGTTCATTTATTTGTTGCGTTTATTGAGTACCTACTATACGCCAGATGCCTTTTTAATGTGCTAGTAATATGGCAGTGAGCAAAACAGACAAACATTCCTGCTCTCACAGAGCTTTACTTTTAATAAGGGAAAGCGGATAAGATAAGGAAAATAGGTATGATGTTAGAGATAAGTTGCAAAGAGTAAAGGCAGGGAGGGGAGAGAGAGAAAAATGTCCGAGAGGAAGGATTGAAAATTTTAGATTGGATAACCAGAAAGGACTTAATTGAGAAGGTAACTAAAGACTTTGAAATGAGGAACTAGTCACTTGTCTACCTGGGCTAAAAGTATTCTATGCAGAATAAATGACTGCAAAGGTTCTGAGGTAGAGGCTAGCCTGTGTGGTGTAGAAACAGAAGACATGCACGTCTAGAATGAACAGTGTCAAGGGAAAGCAGTAGGTGATGAGATTAAAGGTAATAGGCAGATCATGTAAGGTCTTGTGGATCCTAGTAAGGACTTCGGCTTTCATTTTGAAAGATGTGGCAAGTACTTAGAAATCTGTCATCCATATACTGTCTGCTGATGATACCAGCTCCAGTCATTAATTTTATCCCTTGGGGTAATTTGGTCTGAGAGATCCAACCAGCCCTAATCTGAGCTATTTTGACACCTGAAAACCCATTGTGAAAAGTTCTCTTGGGGTGGTTAGAATTATTTAGGCCAGGCCCTCTATTCTGTTTGCCTTTGGTCATGTTGCTTGCTGCACGTCTACCTGCAGTGACTAGTGAAGGGTGAGAAATAAATGATTTGTGTAGTTTACATTGTATCCTAGTGCTTTTTGTGTTGTATAAAGGAATACCTGAGACTGGGTAGTTTACAAAGAAAAAAGGGTTTATTTGGCTCATGATTCTTCTGACTGGAAAAGTTCAAGATTGGGCATCTGGTGAGGGCCTCAGGCTGCTTCCACTCATGGTGGAAGATAAAGGGGGAACTGGTGTGTGCAGAGATCATATGGTGAGAGAGGAAGTAAGAGAGAGAGGTGGGTGGTGCCAGGCTCTTTTAAACAACCAGCTCTCTAAAGGAACTAAAGAGGGAGAACTCACCCCCTAGGAAAGGATTAAACCCCATGATCTAAACACCTCCCATTATTCCCCACCTCCAACATTTGGGATCAGATTTCAACATGAGGTTTGGAGTGGACAAATACCCAAACCATAGCATATTTCCTAGTACTTCTTTTCCTGATCAGAGTGATTACATACATATACATGCATATATATAATCACTCTAACCAGTATGTGTATATATGTATAGACACACATATATACTATATTCTTATTACAATTCTGATGTGTACAACTGACCATAATATTTAAAACATAGAACAAAAAAAAAAAGGAGATGGCTCTGTAATTAACTGTTTTTCATTTTAGAAATGAAGTAAATAATATATTCATGGTGTACAATGCACTCCCATATACATAATTTAATATCAACTATCATGAGATATGAGTGGTGGTATTCCATTTTACAGATAAACAGGCCCAGGAGGTAAAATAATGTCACATGGATTGCAAGGATCTTAAATGTTGAGAGTTAGGGCATAAACCCTGAGCTTGTTGATTCTAAGCCCGATGCTGTTTTTATTTTACCACAGAAACCCAATATAAGAATGGCACTTAGGCCAATTATAACATGGTGGGTGATTGAATCTTTTTTGTTTACACGTTGTGGCACTGGCACCGTAATCACCCTCATTCTATTTTTTCCTGGTGGAAAAAATAGTTATTTGGAAGTTTTCTAGCACATTCTAGAGAATTTATAGATTTAGTGCTACTGGATATTACCATGAATTGTCTTTCCAAATCAAATCAGGGCTAGATAATATGTGGAAGAAATTGAAAGAAAACGGAATGCCTTATCATAAAATAACTGCCCCAACAGTGCAGCTGAATACTGAACAATCTTTGTTTAGCTTTAGCTGAAGAATGCTTCATTAGAAAACTCAGTCTCAAGGTAGGACAATAGGTGGTTCTTTAGAAAAGTTTCAGTCTCAAAAGGCAGTAAGAATAAAGCTTGTTCCTATTCACTGCACTCAAATTATGAAAGGAAAGATTTCGTATGGATGGATGGGTAAAACTTAAAGATATTTTAACAAATTATATCTTAATGTTCTAAGAATATTTTATAAAATGTTTTATACCTCTGAACTTTAGAATAGATTGGCTTTGTCTTCCTTGACCTTTTGGGTAAAATTTCTTTCTGCTATAGTTTATTATTAAAGATAAATTTTTCTAGTTTTTTCCTCCCACAGCTATTATTCTTTTTTTCCTCTATTACTCTAAAGGAATAATCACAGATCCTGGAAGATATAGTAAAAATGTTCAACTTGAGTTTTCTTTATAGTTTTAGGTACCAACACGTTGTTTATATAAAGGACAACTTCATAGTAATGAGGTGATTATGAAAATTCATCAGACTTTTTCTTAAATGTGTTCTTTTCTGTGATGCCATGTTAGAAAGTTTATAATGGTTTTTGAAAATCTCCTTCTGGAAATATGATGTAGTAGGAAGAATTTTAAAAAAAATTTTTTTTTATTATTATACTTTAAGTTCTAGGGTACATGTGCATAACGTGCAGGTTTGTTACATATGTATACTTGTGCCATGTTGGTGTGCTGCACCCATCAACTCGTCAGCACCCATCATTTCATCATTTATATCAGGTATAACTCCCAATGCAATCCCTCCCCCCTCCCCCCCCCATGATAGGCCCTGATGTGTGATGTTCCCCTTATGTGGTCGATTTGGAATAAGTGCGATGTGGTGCTGAGAAGAACGTATATTCTGTTGATTTGGGGTGGAGAGTTCTATAGATGTCTATTAGGTCCACTTGGTGCAGAGATGAGTTCAATTCCTGGATATCCTTGTTAACTTTCTGTCTCGTTGATCTGTCTAATGTTGACAGTGGGGTGTTGAAGTCTCCCATTATTATTGTATGGGAGTCTAAGTCTCTTTGTAAGTCTCTAAGGACTTGCTTTATGAATTTGGGTGCTACTGTATTGGGTGCATATATATTTAGGATAGTTAGCTCTTCCTGTTGAATTGATCCCTTTACCATTATGTAATGGCCTTCTTTGTCTCTTTTGATCTTTGATGGTTTAAAGTCTATTTTATCAGAGACTAGGATTGCAACCCCTGCTTTTTTTTGTTCTCCATTTGCTTGGTAGATCTTCCTCCATCCCTTTATTTTGAGCCTATGTATGTCTCTGCATGTGAGATGGGTCTCCTGAATATAGCAGACTGATGGGTCTTGACTCTTTATCCAGTTTGCCAGGCTGTGTCTTTTAATTGGAGCATTTAGTCCATTAACATTTAAGGTTAATATTGTTATGTGTGAACTTGATCCTGCCATTATGATATTAACTGGTTATTTTGCTCGTTAGTTGATGCAGATTCTTCCTAGCCTCGATGGTCTTTACATTTTGGCATGTTTTTGCAATGGCTGGTACCGGTTGTTCATTTCCATGTTTAGGGCTTCCTTCAGGGTCTCTTGTAAGGCAGGCCTGGTGGTGACAAAATCTCTAAGCATTTGCTTATCTGTAAAGGATTTTATTTCTCCTTCACTGATAACTTAGTTTGGCTGGATATGAAATTCTGGGTTTAAAATTCTTTTCTTTAAGAATGTTGAATATTGGCCCCCACTCTCTTCTGGCTTGGAGAGTTTCTGCTGAGAGGTCTGCTGTTAGTCTGATGGGCTTCCCTTTGTGGGTAACCCGACCTTTCTCTCTGGCTGCCCTTAAGATTTTTTCCTTCATTTCAACTTTGGTGAATCTGGCAATTATGTGTCTTGGAGTTGCTCTTCTCGAGGAGTATCTTTGTGGTGTTCTCTGTATTTCCTGAATTTGAATGTTGGCCTGCCCTACTAGGTTGGGGAAGTTCTCCTGGATGATATCCTGAAGAGTGTTTTCCAACTTGGTTCCATTTTCCCCCTCACTTTCAGGCACCCCAATCAGACGTAGATTTGGTCTTTTTACATAATCTCATACTTCTTGCAGGCTTTGTTCATTTCTTTTTCTTCTTTTTTCTTTTGGTTTCTCTTCTCGCTTCATTTCATTCATTTGATCCTCAATCGCTGATACTCTTTCTTCCAGTTGATGAAGTCGGTTACTGAAGCTTGTGGATTTGTCACGTATTTCTTGTGTCATGGTTTTCATCTCTGTCATTTCATTTATGACCTTCTCTGCATTAATTATTCTAGCTATCAATTCTTCCACTCGTTTTTCAAGATTTTTAGTTTCTTTGCGCTGGGTACGTAATTCCTCCTTTAGCTCTGAGAAGTTTGATGGACTGAAGCCTTCTCTCATCTCGTCAAAGTCATTCTCTGACCAGCTTTGATCCGTTGCTGTCGATGAGCTGTGCTCCTTTGCAGGGGGAGATGCGCTCTTATTTTTTGAATTTCCAGCTTTTCTGCCCTGCTTCTTCCCCATCTTTGTGGTTTTATCTGCTTCAGGTCTTTGATGATGGTGATGTACTGATGGGGTTTTGGTATAGGTGTTCTTCCTGTTTGATAGTTTTCCTTCTAATAGTCAGGACTCTCAGCTGTAGGTCTGTTGGAGATTGCTTGAGGTCCACTCCAGACCCTGTTTGCCTGGGTATCAGCAGCAGAGGTTGCAGAAGATAGAATATTGCTGAACAGCGAGTGTACCTGTCTGATTCTTACTTTGGAAGCTTCCTCTCAGGGGTGTACTCCACCCTGTGAGGTGTGGGGTGTCAGACTGCCCCTAGTGGGGGATGTCTCCCAGTTAGGCTACTCAGAGGTCACGGACCCACTTGAGCAGGCAGTCTGTCCCTTCTCAGATCTCAACCTCCCTGTTGGGAGATCCACCGCTGTCTTCAAAGCTGTCAGACAGAGTCGTTTGGGTCTGCACAGGCTCTGCTGCTTCCCCTGTTGTTTTTTTAGCTGTGCCCTGTCCCCAGAGGTGGAGTCTACAGAGACAGGCAGGTTTCCTTGAGCTGCTGTGAGCTCCACCCAGTTTGAGCTTCCCAGCGGCTTTGTTTACCTACTTAAGCCTCAGCAATGGCGGGCGCCCCTCCCCCAGCCTCGCTGCTGCCTTGTGGTTAGATTGTAAACTGCTGTGCTTGCAAGGAGGGAGGCTCCGAGTCCGTGGGACCCTCCCGGCCAGGTGTGGATATAGTCTCCTGGTGTGCCCGTTTCCTTAAAGCGCAGTATTGGGGTGGGAATTAACCGATTTTCCAGGTGTTGTGTGTCTCAGTTCACCTGGCTAGGAAAAGGGATTCCCTTCCCCCTTGCACTTCCCAGGTGAGGCAATGCTTCGCCATGCTTCAGCTCTCGCTGGTCGGGCTGCAGCAGCTGAGCAGCACCGATTGTCCGGCACTCCCCAGTGAGATGACCCCAGTACCTCCGTTGAAAATGCAGAAATCACTGGTCTTCTGTGTCGCTCGCGCTGGGAGTTGGAGACTGGAGCTGTTCCTATTCGGCCATCTTGCTGGAACTAGGAAGAATATTAAACTAAAACTAAGACCTGGATTCAGCCCTGCCAGTAACTTGATATGAGACTTAACTTATTTAGACAAGCCTCATTTTGCCATCTGTGAAATGGAGGATCAGACAACACAATCTAAGGTATTATCTATTTTTTTCAATCTTTAATCAAAGTTGTAGAATGTGAATTCTATGTTTTAAGACTCTATACCACTTTTTTATTTTTAATTAAAGTTCTTTTATAATACCTACCCCCTACCCCCAAGTCTACATTACCAAAATTTAGACAATGAAGGGGAAAAATAGAGGAATACTGTTATCATTGTATTTTAACCACTGCTATCATTTTAATGTATCTAGTCCTTTTCACAGTGTACATTTTAATATAGTTACAGCCATAGGCTATATGCAATTTGGTGTCCTCCGGCATCATTTTAAAAAGTCTGCAAACTTTTGTGCTTTGTGAATGGATTAGAGTTTTAGAAACAATCAAAAGTCTATCAGATCCAACTCTAGCGACTATGGTGAGTAGTCATGCTGAGTCATACAATTTAGAGTCCAAAACGAAGTGCAACAGCAAACTGATGTCTTTTTTATGATTTGCAAAACTGGTTCTGAAATTAATTTCAAAGGTATTCCTAGAAATATTTTGAATGGAACAAATGCCTAGAGGGGAGAAATAGTTACTGAGAGTCAGGAATACATGACTGCATGTATATGCTCTGGGATGTTTTTAACAAGAAATAAGATAACTTGATTACCTTAATTTACCAACTCATAAATTGAGCAATGAAAGAATGAATTCTGAAACCTGTAATGCTTTTAAAGGCCTGATTCCACCGAAAAAGACTCTCCCTATCCCCAATCTAACAGCTATAATATTACAGTGGATTTCCACCTGCCCTTAGCCTATCATATGAAACATACTTCTTTTATACAAG
Organism: Piliocolobus tephrosceles; assembly: GCF_002776525.5. Taxonomy (NCBI): domain Eukaryota; kingdom Metazoa; phylum Chordata; class Mammalia; order Primates; family Cercopithecidae; genus Piliocolobus; species Piliocolobus tephrosceles. The sequence goes on from NC_045439.1 coordinate 79,517,283, forward strand.
ACACTTTACCTCCAAACCTAACAATTACTTCATTGTTTGTTCCATAACTTTCCCAAGACCACACAGGTAATAAATGCAGAGGTGGGAAGGGAACCTAGATCTTTTTGAAACCAAGAAGCTGCCCTTTCAGCTATCCATGTGGGCGAAGTAAAGAGATAATACATAACTTTATTACTATTTCTTGTTCCTGCAATAGCATCTTGGTAAAATACTGAGTACTTAGCACTTATTTAGATCTATATGCCTGGTATAGATTTAGATGCAATCCAAAGGGACCACAATTTAGATCAGAGAAAAAAGACCAACAAGGAGGAAGAAATGCTCTTAGGAGAATGAGTGTATAACAGGGAGGAAGCACTATTCTTAGATTCTTTGTTCTTTAGTAAAGCTTTTGCTTCTGTAAATTTCATGAGGATTAAAAATCAAACAATCCCCTGAAACTGTAGGCTATCCAAATGCCATACTCACAGAATTATTTGAATCCCAATTTTTTCAATTTAGAAACAATTCTACCTGGAATTAAAACTTGCATTTTTTTCTTATTGCCTATTTCTGAAACATAAAGTAGAACATAAGCAAATATTAGTCCAAAGCAGAGTAAGTGAAAATTTTTTAAAATAAAAAGTAAATATTTAAGTATATTTCCCCCAAACCTTATTATGATCATTTTCATGTAAGAAGTGTTGTAATTCAAAGGTATCAGTGTGGTAGAGAGGTTATATCTAATTGAATGGTATATTAGTGTAAAATTTTTTTTTTAAAGTTTCGTAGCTGGCTCACTGTGGAATTTGGACTCTATCAAGTGACCAATCTTAAGGAGTTCTCAGAGTTTTCTATGTATATAATTTGGAAAAATATGAAGAAAGCTGCTCAGAACAGTGGTTCAACACCTCTGAGATCCCCATTACATACCAAAAGGATATTTTGTTTTCATTTTATCTCAGCTTGTGTGTTTCTAAAATTAAACTGCTTAAGGAGATTAGACATACTGGTCCTATTTGGTCTTTCAGTAAATATAGTTTATATTATATTTTTAATTTGTATTATATATTGGCTTGTATTTAAATTCATTTAAATTTTGTTTAAAAGTGACTTTTTAAACAATAAAAGATGAAGTAAAATGGTATAGATGCTAATGTAAATGAAATAAAAGGAACTTTAAACAGAATATTTTTAAATTTTAATTTTTATATATTTATTTATTTTGAGATGGAATCTCGCTCTGTCGTCCAGGCTGGAGTGCAGTGGCATGAACTCAGCTCACTGCAAACTCTGCCTCCCGGGTTTAAGCGATTCTCCTGCCTCAGCCTCCCGAGGAGCTGGGATTACAGGCCAGGTGCCTGCCACCACACCCGGATAATATTTGTATTTTTGTAGAAACGGGGTTTTACCATGTTGGCCAGGCTGGTCTCAAACTCCTGGGCTCAAGTGATCCACCCACCTTTGCCTCCCAAAGCACTGGGATTACAGGCGTGAGCCACTGCTCCTGGCCTAAACAGAATATTCCAGAGATATTTAAGGTATAGTTTAAAGTTGTCACATAGCTTATTAGATAAAATAACTGTTTTAATAAGCTTACTTCCTACCTTGTCAAGTAGACCTTACTTTTATTTACCTTAAATTTGGTGTTCAAGTTCTAGCAGCTGCACCATAGATTTGGTTATTTGCTCCAAAAATACTTAAATAGGCTTTGGTATTCCCCATCTCCACTTTCATCTTTCCTGAGTAAAGGATTCTAACCTCTGTACTCTGTTCTTATGTAATAATGAACATTCACTGAATGTTTTCTATGTGCTACGTACTTGTGTAAGTAGTTCACTTGTGTTTCTTCATGCACTTGTCACACAGCGCTATGAACTGAAAGTTGTAATCATCCTGTTTCACAGCTGAGATAACAGAGGCAGAGGGAAGTTAGGAACTTTGCCCAAGGTCACAGTGCTAGCAAATGGCAGAGCTGGGATTTGAACCTAGGCTGTCTGGCTCCAGGGTGGACACTTTCAATTGTCTCTCTACAGGAGTGTGGCACTAGAGCATATGATGGCTGTGTCCTTGCTCTCCAGCTGTCCAGGGATTCTCAGCATTTGTCATAGACCATTCAGCAACTATATCAATATAGAGATAGAAAAAAGTGGAAAAAGCCCCAAGTAAACAATACCAGATATGACTACAAAGTGACATAACTAAGTTCGCAAACTAAGCAAGGGAATCTTAGGCACAGGTTTCTAAGTCAGGCTTACATGAATGATCAGAGACGACAAAGGCTGCCTCCTTTTCCTTAGTCATTTGGATTCCTCTCTCACTGTGTCTCTGTCTCTCTTCCTCTGTCTCACACACAACCCTCAGGGTATCCATCCTGGTAACATTCTAGAGTAGCACAATTGGTTGGGGATGAGGACGCTGTCCTTAGGTTTATTCCTCACTCCATTGCCTCTAGCTCCTTTAGCTCTAACTTGGGCTTGGATAATGCTCCTTTTCTGAACACATCTTTAACTCTTTTCCTGGAATCTCCCTTCTGTTTCCCAGCACAGAAGCCAAGGCTTTTCTCCAAATGTGAAATGCCCTGGACAACTAGAGGGTGATACCTTTGTTTCCCCTCTATAACACCGATTAATTTCATTTCAGCCCTCTGTGTTCAGAGAATTATTAACTTCTTTTCCTATAGAACCTAAATGGAAAGAAAAAAGAAGATAGGATTGGAGGAAGGGGGCATAGCAACAGCATTTTCTTTTATTGGCTCCATACAGTTAAGATGGTGGTAAAGTGTCTGAGGTTGCCTAGTAGAGATACATGTTTTTCCAGCTTTTCCGGTGTTCGAGGGTAGAGGAGAGGGTGTGTGACTTTTATGATCATGAGCAGAGCAAGGTGAAGGAAGAAAAATCCTTGTTGAAAGCCTCTGGTGGAGGCAGCTGTAGGAGACCAAGACCAACATATGTAGGTCTGAAAGAGAAAGAGCACTGGTTTGACTGAGCGGGGGCCCTGCCAGAACACCAGCAAGAGGCTCTGCCCCCTACCACTTCCAGCTCATCCTTGCACGGAGATGACAATCCTGAGCCTCTTCTAGTCTTCACCTTGCTAAAGATCCTGCTGTTGGCCAAATGAGCCACTGTGGTGATTTGAGGAGTGAGTGGGACTGGGGTGGGACAGGGGCCTGCCAATCCTTCCATTGTATTCTAAGTTGGAACTCAGTATCCTTCCATTGTATTCTAAGTTGGAACTCAGTAAACATACCCCACAAGACATTATAGCCTCATCTATGATGATTAAGTTCCACAGTACCATATTATGATCTCATGATCTTGGACAAATGTTCAGGCCTGGTAACTTATTATGGATAAGTGTCTATAGCATTGATTTACAATCACATATAGGTTGCCAAAGGTCCAAAATGATTTTTGTGAATAATTCAATGTATTCTCTTTATTTTGTAATATATTTCTCCCATAGTAACTGTGGGTATTTGATATTGTTTGTCAAAATTTTCAGTGCTCTCGAGAGGAAAATTTCTTGTAAGATGGTTCAAATAGAACAGTTCTGAAACATCTATATTCTGGCAGCAAATCTCAAACAAGGATGTGTAAAGTTTTATCATGTAGCAGTTGAGATCATGCTTGAGTTTTGGCATTAGAGAGATCAGGACTTTCTCTGTGTGGCTATGTGGTCATGAGAAATTACCCTCCCAGCCTTGGCTTCCTCATCGGTAAAACCCAAACATTAGTCCCTATTCTGTAAGGTTTTTGGGAAGACTAAGTGAAACCATATATATATATACACACATATATAATGTTATATATATTATATAAACCATATATTATTATAAGATATATATCGTTCATCTATAATTGTATCATAAGTAACTGATAAAAAATAACACTGTAGTACATTGTGGAATACTTAAGTAAACTGTTTTGAGGGTTATGTTAATAACTATTAGTTGACAAAATGGGTGAAACTATTATGACTCAGTGCTCATCAAGAAACTGGGGAAAGGCAAAGCACTTGCAGACTTTTGAAGCCCATTTCTGCAGATGTAAACAAACTTCAGGAAAATTGTTTTTTATTGCTGATGTCATAATTTAGATAAGACCATGCTAGACCTTGAGAAGAGAATTAATTTATAAGTATTTAAAAATGAATTGAGCTAGCACTATTTCTATCTCATTTTGTTGCCAGTATTTTCAATGCTCTAGATGAGGGTCAGTTTTTAACAGCTGAAGATTTGGCTGTGGCATGGATATTCATCAATCGCACATCTGTAAGAACTACTGTATTTCGGGGCCTGAGAGACTCACTTGAGAAATGCATGTTTGCTGATGGTGTTTCAAAGTAATTTCACAAGGAGCACATTGGAAGTCATTTAGACATATTAAGTCACTTAATGAACATTATTTTGAAGTCATAATCTAAATTTTAATGCAGTAGTGTTTTCTACAGGGTTAGAAAGGTTTTTAATTTATTTTTTACTTCTCCCAAGATAAATTTTTATAAATAAAATTCTTGATAGATTTAATTTTTCAGTCATGTCACCATTCAGTTAAGTCATTGGAAATGGAAATAATTCCTTACAATTTAAATGTCTATGTTTTATATGATTAGCATTTTTAATTTTTTAATTTTTAGTTTTTTACATTTTTCTAATTAAAAGTGCAGTATTGGCATAAGAATGAACAAAAAGGTTATTAGAATAGAGTTGGGAGCATAGCGACAGATCTACATCTATATAAGAACTTGGTGTATGAAAATTGATCAACTTTTGGAAAAAATAACGTTACATTCTATAGCAAGACAGATTCTTAGTGGAAGAAATAAATAAATGTAAAAAAGATCATGCATGTAGAATAGAATATGATGGTTTTTATGACCTATGGATAAAAATGTCTTTCTAGTTATAAAACCAAAAGGAGAATCATAAAGGAAAAAATTTACAAATTTACTTAAAATATTTAAACTTCAAACTTCAATGTGATAAACACAAAATGCAAAAACAAACCACAAACCATGAAAAAGCATATGATACGAAGTAATACTAGAAAAAGGGTTAATATCCTTGTATATTTCTAAAGTCTTGAAAATCAATAAGAAAAAGACAGAATACGCCTGATAGAATATGGGCAAAAAAACACAAAAGCAAAACCACAAAATTCAATAAACATATAAAATATTGACCCTCATGAATAATAAGATAAATACAAATTTTATAAAATAATGTTTAAAGCAACTAAGGATAGTTCACATATTTTTCATGGTTTTCTGGAATGGGTGCTGCTATACATTAAGGAGGTGTAACTAGGCATGCCTTTTGTGGGATGCCTTTTGCAAATATATATCATAAGACTTAAAATATCCACATCTCTACCTCTTAATCAGGAAGTGATCAGAGAAGTAAGCAAAGATTCTATACAATTACAGGGATGACATTAACACAAAAAACTTAAAAGAGGCCAAATGTCCAATGAGAGTAATAGTTTTAAATTTTATGATAAATTTCTACTGGGTGCCTACGACGTGTAAAAACCAGTGTCAGATGCTAAAATCATTTATAGAATCATGGACTATCATGGTATCATTAAAAATAATGTTTTTGAAGAATGTTTAATAATATGGAAAAATGTGCATAATAAAATATTATGTGAGAAAAAGGAAAGATCCCAAACTGTATATAAAGCAAGATTCAAAAGATTTAAAGGAAATATACCAAATGGTAACTGTGTAGATCTCCGGGTGATGGAAATATGGGTGGTTTTATCTTTCTCTTCTCTTTTTCTTGTATTTCATTAATCTAAATAAAACTGTTAATTTAATCTTTATTAAAGAAAATATCAATGTCTATGTAAGATGTAATGTCAAGATAAAAGTATAGGTTTGTATCTACTTAAGAAACATTGTAATAAATTAGGCTAATCTATTATATATATATTTTTTCATTAAACAGATAGATGTTGAGTGCCTCTGCAATCACCAGTTACTGTTTTAGATCCTGCAGATACTGGTATACTGCAGCGAACAAGGGAGAAAAGTCACTTTATGGCATTCAGCAGGGGTTGGGGGTGGGGTGATGGGAAAGGGGAGAGTTTACATTCATTCTCTTTCCCTTTATCAAGAAATGGCAGCGATGTGTGTGTGTCGCGGGGTGGGTGGAGGTTGAGGATGCTGCTGTTTCTGTGTAGTCTTGTGAATATGCAATAGGAAATCCAGTCCTTAACTTTGACATTGCTTTTTGCTGTAATGTGAGCACGCTCAATCAAATAAATAACCAACCATGAGACCAAGTCTAGAAACACACTGTTGCTCATATGGTACGAAACATAACTGCTATCCTGGTATTAGGGACCAGTGCACCATTGAAGGTTTATGCTCAGAATTCTGGGCAACATAGACTGCGGAAGGAACAGAGCTCAGAGGCTTGGACTGGCTGATCTTATTTTCAGAAACCAATAACAGAGCTCTTAATTTTTAATAACTGAATTTACAGTTATCTGATGCCTGCGGTCACTTAGGATGCAGGATTTATTCATCTATTTGTTTATTGGTTCTTAAATATCAATTAATTTCCTTAACGGTAGGATGCTGGGAAAGGAAGATAGGGAGGGTGGTCCTTAATTGCATTTGTTTATCACTTACCTCTTTATAAACAAAGTTATAGTGAGCTTAGAGTAAAAATTAAAAAACAGTTTTTTGAAGTATAAAATGGCAAATATTAGGAGTTTCCTTGTATTAGGAGCACACACAAAGTACTTTCAAGTGAAATCTTGGAACAGTTCTTATAACAAACATCCAGGCAGTAGACAAACTAGAGATTTCTGGAAATAGGCAGGAAAATAATAACTGCTGGGTTCTAATTTAAAGAAACTCCGATTCACATTAACTACCAAGAGAAACCACACTCGGCCAGTTCCTTAAGACTCGGGACCCCACAACACAGAAGCTGGTGCTCTGCGACCAGCTGAGAAGTACAGGACAGCTGCTGAGCTGTTTCAAAGACAGTCATATCTGTGTGGCACACTCTTCCAGAAGGTTACAGGGCAGCTTTCCAGCCACTTACATTCACTGATGATTTCCAGGGAGGGTAGGAAGTACTCATCACAGACAATAGATATGGCCATGAACATGTAAACGATAATTAGGAAATAGATTACGATGCCTCCGTCTCTGCGCTCTTGTCTCGTGAAAAACCCTTCGGGAAACTCTGATGATGGAGAAATAACACACTGGGTGCTATTTCCTGTTAAGGAAAAGGAGGTGAAAGTTTGAAGAGTTTGGAGTCACACATTTCAAGCCCACAGAGAGCTTCCTTAAGAAATCTGTAAGTGTGAGGTAACCGGGTGGAATTTTAAGAACTCACTGAAAATGTATAAAGCACTTCTGAATATAACACAGTTGTAGAGTTTAAAAAAATTTTTTGGGGGGACTGAAAAGAGATATCTTAATGAAATATGTTGATGACGGTGAAGAATTAAAAAGAGGAAATCATGAGAACACTCCTCCTTGTTTTTATTTCTGAATCTCTCCTCCCCAAGTAGAAACTGTATCTCTGATACATGAAGATTTCTATTATCTGTACAATTCCGTTTTCTCATTGCAGAGCCTAAATTGTTCACAGGCCTGCAAAAAATCATCCACCATTGTAGAGAGAATTTCTAAGATGAAAGATTTTTTTTTCACCAAAAAGTCTCCAAGAATAAAAACTGGAGACTTGGCCTACTATGATCTCTGTGAATTACTTTGGAGTATATTTAAGAACTTATTTGAAGGATCAAAAGTGTTTGATATCTTTTTAAATGCTAAAATTCAGAAGCATAAGTAAAAGTGAGCCCATTGAGAATTTTCCTGTTTTTGTCCCTTCATCTGCATGTGGTAGCAGCAGCAGCTGCTGCTGCAGCAGAGGTAACTGACCCCAGTGTCCACCTACCTGTGGCCCTTGGGAGACGCTGGGGCAGGGAGGCCCCTGGGACAGGCAGACGTGCAGTGGACCATAGGATGCCGAGCAGCAGAGCCCTTCTTGCCCATGTATGGCCCCTTTTCGTCTGCATTTCTGCTGTGCTCTTACTGCAGTGTGCAGCTTCAGGAAGGGAGAAGAGGAGGATTAAGCTGGATCATGTGAGGAGTCTCCTTCCTGCCCAATGCCCTGCCGAGGGCACATCTCAGCAAGGCCAGCACGGGAGAAAGGGTGAGTGCAGCCAGCCAAGCTTCCCTGATCAGGAGACCCAATCTCCAGGAAGGCTGGAGGAGACGGAGGAGAGCCAACAACCATTGTCTATAGCTATTTCCATGGCCTACAGTCTCTAAGGGCAGATCAAGGCAGCTTGTACTTTATGAAAATGCGTGGTTTTATTTAACGTCTTCATACTGGTTCTGCTTTTGACTTTCTCTAGATTTGTAAAAAGCTGGGTTTGCAACTGCTTCCCATCTCTCTCCAGCCCTTTCTCCTAGAAGTTGTTGGGGTTGATATTAATATATGTACATGCTTTGGCTAGCTTGGCATCCTTTCATATTTGTGTTTCAGCCTCTCATCTTCATCTTCAGTTAGGGCCTCCTTTCTTTCTTTCTTTCTTTCTTCTTTCTTTCTTTCTTTCTTTCTTTCTTTCTTTCTTTCTTTCTTTCTTTTTCTTTCTTTCTTTCTTTCTTTTCCTTCCTTCCTTCCTTCTTTCCTTCCTTCCTTTCTTTCTTTTTCTATTGAAATAGAAGCATTTTTTTCCATAAAATTTTTTGTAGTTTTGCAACTTTCATGGTTCTTTTGCTTTGCAGAAAAAACGCAAATATTGATATGCTTGGTAAGTTCTCTATTTAGACACCAGCTCTATCTGACAGAACAGAGTAAGTCGCTTCCTGATGTCTGTGATCTTGGGTCGGAAACAAGTCTCAAACCCTCCTTTGTTTTGCTGGGAATGGGTATCCCTTATAAACCTCTCCCAAACCGTCATTTCTAGGAACTAGATATTCAGATGTATGATGTGATTGTGAGGCTGGGATAATGAGTCACCAAAGCATAGCCCAGTATAGAGCAGATTCTCAACAAGCAGAGTCCCAGCTGTCTACACTCTCAGGAAGCAGCACCCTGATCACTGGAGAGTGGCCTAGGTGCCAGCTAGCTAAGACTAAGGGAAGAGGTCATTTAGTTTTGTGCTGAGTCGAAGTGTCTTGTGAGCCTCTCCTCTTCAACACACAGTACTTCAATCAATTCATAAAACATCAACAATAAATAAAATCCCAATAATATAAAAAGCTCAAACCCAAAGTGAAAACTTCCAATGCACATTGTCAACTAATTCAAGAGAGAGCGCAAGTGTCTGAAGGTACAAGCCAATTGCAATGGAACAGCAGAAGTGCCTTGCACATAGTTGGTTCTCCATCAACGTTTGCAGATTGATTACATTGCAATGATCTTGAAAACACATTGCCAGAACATGCTTGTTCTAAGCAAATTACCATTTAAACATGGATTTACCAAGAAAAGACAATTTAGGAGATGAATTAGATTTGCTTTACACACATTCTTCAGTTTGCAAAAGCATCTTAAAGATCTTTTTCTTGTAAAATAACACACAGATAAAGCTACATAAATGAATAGTTTATTATATTATTATTATTTTTATAAGATGAACACCCTTGTAAACATCCAAGGTCAAGAAAAAAAAATTTGCCAGCCACCCTAGAAGCCCCTTTGTGAGCCTCAGTCTCCTCTCTTCCCTTTCTGAAAGTAACCACTCTCCTGACTTGCAATAACTTCTTCATGTGTGTAGTTTTAATAGTCTGTGATCTAATTGAGTGCATCTTTAGGATGCTATAACTTAATTTTGCCTTAAAAAGGTATCTTTTAACTTCCTTTTAGTCTATAGGTCTCCCCTTTTTTTTGTCTTCTGTTTCTTATAACTTGTCTCTGGGAAAAGCCCAGGGCATTTGATCTGCAGAGTTTCCTACAGTTTTGATTTTAATGATGTGTCCTTGTGATACAGTTCAATATGTTCCCGTCTTCTATGTTTTTGTAAGCTGGCAGCTGGATGCAGAGGCTTGATCAGACTCAGTCCTATCCCTCTGGAAGGCTATAGGTGGTGATGTGTTTGTTTACAGGAAGCACACTGTGTCTGCTCATCTCTCTTTCGTAATGTGAGCAGCCACTCATGCTCATTACTCCCGTTAATTAACTCCCATTAATTCTTTGGGAGTTGCCAAAGGGTGGTGTATTACTCATGGTCCTCTAGAGGGACAGAACTAATAGGATATATACCTATATGTCTATCTCTGTAACATATATATATGTGTGTATGTATATATGGAGTTTATTAAGTAGTATTAACTCACATGATCACAAGGTCCCACAAGAGGCCATCTGCAAGCTGAGGAGCAAGGAAGCCAGTCGGAGTACCAAAGCTGAAGAACTTGGAGTCCAATGCTTGAAGGCAGGAAGCAGCGAGCACTGGAGAAAGATGTGGTCTGGGAGGCTAAGCCAGTCTAGTCTTTTCCTGCTTTTCTGCCTGCTTTATATACACTGGCAGCTGATTAGATGGTGCCCCACCAGATTAAGGGTGGGTCTGCCTTTCCTAGCCCACTAACTCAAATAAATGTTACTCGCCTTTGGCAACACCCTCACAGACATGCCCAGGATCAATACTTTGTATCCTTCAATTTAATCAAGTTGACACTCAGTATTAACCATCACAGGTGGCATTCTAATTCTAATTTATTCTTCATTCATCAGTGTGAATATTTTACAAAGAGATGATTTCGATCATCTACTCTTTGAATACCCAGGGGTACCTGGTTTCTGATTCTTTCTCTTTATTTATAGGTTTTCCAAACAATCAATTGGTTCCCTATTTTCCTCCATAAATAACCAATTAGATTCAGTTATTATGAATTAATATATTTAAATATATTTGATGGGTTCCAATCAATTGCAATTATTATCCATGTTGAAGCTCAAATTGTCTCATCATTAGCCAGTGGGAGCACCTTCAGTGTGATTTCTGAGCATCTTTGACATGATCTTAATCATCTTTGATAGCTTCCTCACTACCTGGTATAAAACGATGTTCCAGGCTCATCTTATATATGAAATCATCCATTTCTCCAAAATCTTTATTTTTTTTAAAGTGGAGTGTATTTCAAGACTGCGGTCTAAGAATCTGGGTTGCTAGAGGTGCTCATTGAAACTGGGTGGGTTATTGTCTCTAAATCTCAGTCTCTCTGTCTCGGACACACACACGAACACACACACAGACACACAAACACACATTCCTACCTCTTAATAAAATACATCATGAGTTATTACTGATACTTAGCATTCAAATTCATGATGACAACTTTTTATTTTAATCTGAACTTTTTCTATACTAACTCTGTGTCCGCTTTCTTTCATACCACACGTTATGGTTCCCAAGAACACAGGAGATGACAAAATAGGAATATCCAAAATTTTATAATTTATGATTTTATAATTTATAATTTATCAATATTGTTATTTCACATATAGGTAATGTGATACCATTACCTATATACCAGTGTGAAATAACAATATTGATACCACCACACCCAATATAAATACTGAGAAGAGTTAAACATTCGTGCATATGCTCTTCCATTCTCCCTCTATTCTTTTAAGAGCTATAATCTCTGTACATTGCTGCAGCATATAGTCATTAAATCTACTGTTTCTCCCTTTTAACCCACATTTTGCCTTGGTTCTATAAGTAACTATGTGTTTAATGCTTGCCATCAGTCCTTAGGTGGTTGTTTCTCTAGATATTTTGATACCTGCAACTTATTTTCTAGTAGATTGCTGGGAAGGGCCTCTGGGAACAATATTGTTTGAGTTCTGTCATGTTGGTAACAATTTGTCAATGATCTCTGTACTTGAGAGTCAGCTCTGCTGGATGTAAAATCATTGGTTTGCACATTTTTTCCTTTGAATATCTTAAATATGTTACTCTGGTTTTTTCTACCGTAAAGCATTGCTACTGACAAGTCAGTAATTATCTAAATTTTTTCTTTTACAAGCCACTTGCCCTTTTTTTCTAGATACCCAAAGGATTTTTTTTTTCTCTTAAACTTCAGTAATTTTACTAGAATATATCATAGTGTGGGTCATAGTAGGTCAGCGTTCTTAGGTCTGTAGTGTGCTCTTTCACTAAGTAATTTCAAATCCTTTTATTTCAGGAGTGTTTTCTTGAATTGTAGTCCTTAGTATTTGTTCTGCCCTCTTTCTCTGGATTTCTTGTTCCAAAGACTTCCACTATTTCTATGTTGGACTTTTTTTTAGTATCTTTGATATTGTAACTTGGTTACAAATCCTCTTTGTCTCTCTTTCCAATTTCTTTTTTGACTTAAAAATTTTTCATGCTTTTTCCTTTCTATCTCTGAAGACATTATCTGTTGTGTTTACTGCTCTTGCGTTCCTTGTAGCTGGATATTAATTTTTGAGATGGCTTTTATCCTTTATTCTTTTATCCTTTATTCTTATGAGAGTCCTACTACCTAATTTCTGAGTTTTTTTTTCCACTTCTGATTTAGGTTGTTCTTTATGTTCTGTATGATTTCCTTCACATTTTTTTTTATTTTTTAGATTTTAGAAGGTTGCAATTTTGATCTGTTCTGTGGACACGTCTTCCTGGCACACTTCTATTGTCTGAAGGGATGTAATTCTACTTCTTATTATCTTTTATTTTTTTTAAATTTACTCATTTTTATTGAGACAGAGTCTCACTCTGTCACCCAGGCTGGAGTGCAGTGGCACCATCTTGGCTCACTGCAACCTCCACTTTCCAGGTTCAAGCGATTCTCGTGCCTCAGCCTCCCGCGTAGCTGGGACTACAGGTGTGCGCGCCACCATGCCTGGCTAATTCTTGTATTTTTAGTAGAGACGGGGTTTCACCATGTTGGTCAGGCTGATCTCAAACTCTTGACCTCAGGTGATCCACCTGTCTCAGCCTCCAAAAGTGCTGGTATTACAGGTGTGAGCACCATGCCTAGCTCTTTTATTCTTACAATAACTTTGTGTGGGCTTTGACCTCTATGCCTTTCTTTTCTCATTTTTATAGAAAATTAATTTTTCTTGAACTTTTAGAAGAAAGTGTTATTCACTATGGCTTTTCTCAATTCGCAGAGCTCCCTCTTTTATTGTTTCTTACAGTGTTCAAAAATAACATGACTTGCTTTCTGAGGTTTCCTGACACAGTCCTCCACACCTGTGTTTATCTGGATCTTCTCTTTCCCTTTATTCTCAAATGTCTGTGTCCTGCTTAGCTTTTCTGCCATGGGTAACAGTTTCAATGTATAGTTTAGGACCTCCATGCACTGGGCCCTGTGCTGACAGGAGCTCTTGCTGATCAGTTTTGAGAGTTCATATGGGTCAGACCTTACTATGACCTCTATATTCACCTGCTGTTGGAATGAGCCAAACCTTTTAGAGTTGTAGCTATTGTTCTTGAATGATCTTATGGCACTTTAACAAATACCTGTTGTGTATTTTGGGGTCTCCAGTTCTCAGGTCAGTCAGATTCCCTGTGCCCTTCCTGTACTTCTCTCTCATGGAAGCTGATACCATGCAGAGATGGTGTCATCATGATAGTTCGTCCCCACTCATTTGTATCTGAGTTTCATAGGGATAGCTTGACATAATTATAACTCTTGTCCATGAGTCTTTGGATTTGCTATCTAGTTGCTTTGTCTATTTCTATGTAGGGATTTGGAGAGATTGGAAAACCATGTAACTGCTGTCTCCATCTTCAAAAAGCTTTTCGTTTTTAACCAAAAGCATTCATAGATGTATTCTTTAATCAGAAAATTATTTTAGTACATTGCACATGTGATTTGCTTTGTGAAGACTCTCATACATCTCTAATATAAGCCCTTCTGCATTTCGGCTTATATTTTCTTTTTTATAATTATGACTTTTCATTTACTTAAACATTTTGATAAACATATGTGTTTCTTTAAAAGAACTATACAAAAAGGACAGTTTTTTGTTTTGTTTTGTGTTTTAAGATGGATATATTGGGGCATAACTCTACCATAAATCAAAGAACATCTGTATTATGTAAAGTTGCATACAGCTAAATTGTTATACAAGTTTGTGCTGAGACCAAATGAAACAAAACTTTGCACCTGTTGGATGTTTGATTTTGGGAAAGTCACTTCACTTCTTAGGGCTTCCTTGTTCTCATTTGTAAAATGAAAGGTCTGGGCCAGATATGATTCTAAGATATGTTCTTAATTCTACTCCTCATTAACATTTGCTAGTATGAAACAATATTAAGCACTGAATGGCTTGTACTAAAAATGGAAATTTAAATAAATCAATCAATAAGCCATCTCTTGAAATAGCCAAGTAAGCTTACCCATTAAAATCAGGTGTGCGCGCCACCATGCCTGGCTAATTCTTGTATTTTTAGTAGAGACAGGGTTTCACCATGTTGGTCAGGCTGATCTCGGTGGTTACTGAGCTGTGATCAAGTTATGGACGGGCAGTCATTTTTTCCCCATAGGGAAAAACCATCAGAAAGATCTTCAGCTCTTACTTGCTCATGGACCAGCTTCAGGTTAACAGTCTTCCCCATATACCTGGACCTCTGATTCCTCTGATTAGCTAGACGGCAGCTGTGATGTTTGGGAATCAAAGCTAACATGTTTACTAAGCACAAGGTATTCATGTACACTATTCAGTGCAGTTCCCCCACAGACCCTAATGAATAGAGGAGTAGTTCTCACTGGCTGCTCACCAGATGTGTCTGGTGGCTTTTAAAATTACTGATGATTTGGTACTTACCCAGACCAATTGAATCACAATCTATAAAGATGGCTCAGAGATAGATATTTTAAAAAATTCCTATGTGATTTCAGGAGGGTGGAGAACTACTGGGGTGAATATTGCTAAGCCCTGCTTTATAGATGATTGATTGAGTCAGTTACCCAAGATCTGAGGATCCATAGCTTCTAAGTGACAGAGACAGGATGTCGACAAAGGTCTGTCTAAAGCCAAAGTGCCTATGAATATCCTTAACTACTAAGCTGAGCCAACTCCTCAGAATCTGTTTCATGAGGGCATGAAATCATGTCTACCTAATTTCCTACAGCACTTCCAGTGTACAACACAGTGTACACACGGTGGGTATCTAATAAACGTTGTTGAATGAATGTATAAAGTAGATAAGCTAGTCCACCTTGAATTTTATTTGATAACATCCACAGGACCCTGAGTTTTAATAACACACTGAGTTTGTTGAAGGTGTGACTGGCTGGGGCTGCCGTTGTGGGTGGTAAAAGAATTTACCAGGACAGTTATAGGTAAAAAAAGGCAGATTTGATAAAATTCAAAGATACATTGCAAGGGTGCAACAGGCAGCACAGCAGAGAAGGG
Source organism: Piliocolobus tephrosceles (assembly GCF_002776525.5). NCBI lineage: Eukaryota > Metazoa > Chordata > Mammalia > Primates > Cercopithecidae > Piliocolobus > Piliocolobus tephrosceles. Next base: position 79,532,632 of record NC_045439.1, read on the forward strand.
GTTGTCTGCAAAGAGGCAGGGGCTGGAGGGAAGTTTTATGGGGTCATATTGGAGGGGCTACACGCAGATAAGGTATGCAGATCAGGTCCTGCGACTGGGGCCTACATGTGAATGAGGTATTTGGAAACAGGATGTCTGCAGGTTGTCTGTGATTAGCAGTTTATCAGAATAATTATTCTCTCCGACCTGGAGCCCCTTCCTTATTGTTGCTTGCTTACCTTATTAGGACTCCGCAGGGTTTTTCGTACATTTGCCTTTCTATCTCATCCAAAAGGCCATCTGCCCGGTTCTTGAAGCACTTGTCTGAGCTGTCCCCTTACTCAGCGGCTCCATTAGCTCTTCAGCTCCACCTGCTGATGCTTCCGCACAGGTTGGGCTTTCCCACTTCCCTTGAAGGGAACACAGGCCAATGTAGTGTTAGGAGGCCTGTGAAATCTGTCATTGGAAAAGGCATTCTGACTCTCTGCCACTGAGTGAGGAGTTCGCAACGTTGACCACCCTTGTGCTTTATTGTCTGCTCCCCCATCCCTCGGTGTGAAGGTTTCCATAGGCGTCCCTGATCACTACGAAGACTAAGGCAGGGAAAAGAAGCAGATGGCTTGAGCTATTCTGTACTCTGACTCCAGCTTGTCAATATTACTTGTTTATTTTTTAATTTTTTACTGGAATACGTAATATACATGCAGAAAAAAACATTCATGTTTTGCAGTTACCTTTTGCAATCTAAACATTGCAGAGTCAGATCTCGTGGGTAACCCTTAGCAAGGTGAGTGAGTGATTGCTAAGAACGAAATGCCGAGTTGATTTTGAATGTAAATGCATTGTTATGTGGAGCCTTCATTGCCTCAGTTGCTGCTGTCCCACGGGCGGCTTTCCCTCAGGATCCTGGAGCAGGACACCAGTGTGGGCATCAGCTTGACTAAGAGCTTTCAGCTCATCTACTGAGTCTCATTTTTTTTTTTTTTTATCTCTAACCGTCACATGAGTTTCTAACTGGAGTCACATCCATCACTGAGTGTTGAATGGCATTTCACTCGATGGTTCACACATTCACAAGGCACCTGCCAAATTCCCGAGACCCTTGTCCGTTCCCAGACTCAAGTTGGGCACTAAAACTGGGGTTGAGCACTGGTTTAGCGCATGAGTGAACATTCCTAATTTTCGACCCAGTTCAGATTTGGTCTAATTTAACTGCTGTACGGCTCCAATGCCGTGAAACTTGTCTAAAATATTTTCAGTTCCTAGGAGGCCTTCACTGTCTTCTCAAAGTTATGCTTTTTATTTCCTTCACTGGAAGGCATTTTCTAGTCCTCTAAATACTAAGGGGGAGTTTAAATTATGTTGGCAGTAGTCAAGTTTTGCAGATCAAATATTATTTAAAATAAATAATATTTTAGAGTGGAAATAATTTTAGAGCTTGCCAAATCTGGGTTAAATTCTTCCTCCCCATTCTTTCTGAAACAGTCAATATGGATAATACCATATGCTTTTTAGGCTGTGTGATAAAAGACAAAAATATAAACCCCTTTTCCCTCTGTACTATAACTATATGAGAGCACATTTTATGTTAGTAGAACTTGGCAGAGTCCTTAACTCTCAATGAAACGGAATGCATTGGGCAGGCCATCGGCTGGGGAAAAAATGAACAGATAAGACATTTTCATTAGCTATATTTACACAGAATGGAATGGGATGTTCAGCCTTTGCTCTTGGATGCTTGTTGCTCTTACTTCGTTTGTGCTAGCCTTACTCTGCCTTTGTTCTCAGAGTTTGAATAAAAGCCTTCCCTGAGTGTTTTCGTATGTGGTGGTTTAAGGAGTGGTCCGGAAAAAGGCCTGCCTCTTGCTTGGCTTTATCATTTTCTCCCCTAGCTCTGTTTCGTCAGAGGGGGTGGCCAGTGAGAACAAGAAGTGGAGGGGCCCTGACTCAAATACAGTAGAGTGTGGAGATTTATTTCCTTCACTTTAATATAATAAACCCCTCAGGGTCTGAGTTAGCGCCATCATTTTTCCTTAGTCTGCTACGTGAAGCCTGCCATCTCTGTGTGGGGAGATTAATGCCTCCTTTACTATAAATAATCAGGATGAAGGGATTCATCAGGGATGCTTCAAAATTTGCTGGGCTTAGAAGTTCTCCTATAGGTTTGGAACTCAAAAGCCAAAGAACTGAACATACAAGACTCTGGTCCTGAAGAGAAAAAGCCAAGGAATGCTTTATTATAATTCTCTCTGTCCTGGGATAAGACATGCAAATTACTCAATGTGCTTTGAAGTCCTTCCTTAGCAATCAGAGAGGGAGGTTGTCATATCTCTGTTGTTGTTGCAGCTGTTGTTGCAGCGGATGGGGGTGCTGGTGTGGGGCTAGAGAACAAGGAGCAGAATTGACCATAAAGACTGGCCATTGTAATCTGAGTAGCTTAGTACATCATGCCCATGTGGTCCAGGACCGTTCCTGGGACTGGGACTATAGCCATTCCTAGCAAGTCTGTCTGTTGAGTGCATGGCCTGCAGAAGTCTTTGTGAAAAGGGTCCTTGTGTTCTGGCCTGCTGGGCTACTGTTTTAGATATGCCCAAGGAATTAGAACTATATTACTTTTTTTCTAGAATGTGAGAATACACAAATCTCCCCCTTTGCCTTTCTCTCCCTCGTTTTCCAGTTCTTTCTGAAACTATTAGGTCACTGTAGTCTACATGGACATGGGCTTCCCAGATCCCCCTTCAGGAAGGAATGTCACCCCAGCTGCTGCGAGTGCCAGCTGGCAGCCCTTCACGCACTTCTCAGCAGCAGGGAGCCACCTCACCTGAGGGCAAGAGGTTCACAGGGCAGCTCATGTCCAGGTAAGGCGGGGACATCAAAGCCTGGCGATTTCAGCCTGACACACGGCTCTAGTGGCTAATACTCATTTCGGAGCTGCCCTCTGGTTTAGCTGAGGCTTTGTTGGACTTAACTTTGAAGTTTGACTTCTCCCACTTCCCGATCCTTCTCCCTCTCACAGTTGCTGAGTCCAATAAATACCTTATACTCCCAACTCCATCTCAGTGACAGCCTTTGAAGATCTCTATCTTCAGTGATTTCATCTCCCTGATAGGCTCAGCCTGCCCAGTAGCCTGGTAGAGTTCTGTGCTCAGACTTCCAAACTTTACTCTTGATATGTAAACAGTGAGTTTTAGATTTTAGAAAACGCTTTTTTTTTCCTTCAACAAATCTTGGCTTTCAAAACTGTTGTCCTCCATAGATTGAAGGAAAAAAATTGCATTTGACACTTGAAGTTGGGGAATGACTCCTTTGTTCTAGGCTGCCTTTGGCCTTTACTTGAAGCAATGAATGCCATTGATTCAATGCGTGGGTAGCCGTAGGGCAAAAGGAAATGAAAAAAAAGTTGGAAGGCATTTTGAAAACATTATCTCCATTGTATCTCTATGAAAGAGTTTTGTAAACTCCAGAGCACCAGGCAAATGCTGGTTGTTACTGATGGCAGAGCACTGCGGCAGTGTACTGAGCATTGGGCTGGCCGCCTCTTAGTCTCCCTCAGCAGACCCTGCTGTTCCGCGTAGTATGGGGGCTGGAAAGTGTGGAAGGGATGAGGTAGCAGCTATGATGGTGGGATTGGCTGTTTTCTAGCTATAATCTTTTTATCTCAGCGACCCCCACCTCGTGTCCTGGGCTTTCTGCCCTCCTTTTGAGGCATATGCTTATTTTTGTGGCTCTGGAGGATCTTTCTAATGAGATTTTCCTTCTGGATACAAAGGGAACGAGAGGTTTCATTTCAAGGGCAGGCTGTCCTTCTGCGCCTTCTGTGCTTACCTTTTGAGCATGACTGCACAGCCATTAAATTGTCCTGCATGTGGAATCACACTCATATCATTGGTGTGGCCACTGGAGAACCTCAAATGAGTAGCCACCTTAGGTTTCCTTCTTAAGGGATGTGGTTCAACTGCAACATTGAGTGTCCGCACAGCACCCACCCCATTAGCAGACTTGGCTTCCTCTGCAGAGGATAGGTGACCAAGAGAAACACGAACGGGGGCTGCCATGGCAGTAGCATCTCTCAGACACTGAACTTCATAGACAGACCAGGTCTTTGCACCTAGGAGACAGAAGCAGAGCTCAGAAGTTTCAGCAAAGTCTCAAGTCTTACTCTCCTGAAGACCCACAGTTTTCTGTTAAAAAAAAAAAATCATGAAAGTCATTTGGCTCTTCCACGTGGCAGAGTAGAAGTTTCCTAAAAATGTATATTATTAATCAAAATAGCTCTTGTGAGCATGCACTGCTGTAAGCATTTACATTTATTATGATATTTAATTCCTATAATAACTTTAGGAGAAAGTCGTCACTAATATTCTCATTTTGTATATGAGGAAGGAGAGGCACAGGGAAATTAAGTAAAAGACACCCATTCTGGTGCAGTCCCTAACTGTTCATAAGGGGTTGCTAACTAGGTTTTCAGTTACTGAGTAACTATTCATAGAGCACCTGCTGTATACCAGATGCAGTGCTAGCGCTGGAGACAGAGTGCTGAGCAAATAAACATGGTCCCTGTACCGGTGGAAGACAAGGAGTGTGTGGACCTTGATGGGCAGTATCTACATATCAGTTTTTTGTTTTGTTTGCAGGGAAATAAAACCTCTTAAAAGCTCAGTTGGGAGAAACCAGGTTTCTGGAACATTTCTAAAGGACGTATTATATGTGGCCCGTTTTTCTTCCCTGTTTCCAATCTCAGTGAATGATGCCACCCAGGTTGTCAGCCTTGACTCCTCCTTCTCCCTTCCCTCACAGCATCCATCAATCACTGAGTCCTGATAACTCTGCTTCCCGAACTTCTCTTGAGTTAACTCACTCCTCTCCATATCCATCACCACCGTCATCTGTTGCCCAGAGTTCTGCGACAGCCTCCTGACTTGTCCCTTGTCGTCTCTCTTGCCACCCTACAGCCCACTGTCCTTCCAACAACTGTGTGTCAAGTGGGCGGTTGAATATAGGGGTCTAGAGATCACAGGTGCAGCCAGGCAGGCAAGGAGGAGCTGGCAAATGAATTTCAGAAATGGGATCACTGAGGTAGAAGGAAAACCAGAGGAATGTGGTATTTCCAGAGTAGAAGGCGGGCGGCTTTAAAGGAGGGAGCAGTTAGGGGCTAAGATGAAATATGAAACATCCCCTAACATTTGCCAGCACGGAGATCATGGGTGTCTTTCAGAGAAGTTTCAATGGAGTCCTGTGGGTAGATGTGAAATTGGAGTAAACTCTTAGAAGTGGAAATTAATTAATTAATTTTTCTTTTTCTTTTTTTACTGTATGTGAAAGAAAAATTGAATAGCAGCTGGAGGGGGGATGTTGAGTGAGGGAGTTGGTTTTTGTTGTTTGTGTTTGTTTTTACCATGTTAAACCTTACAGTATGTTTACGCATTGATGGGAACGATTCATAACAAGAAAGAGATTGAAAATGCAGCAAAGAGAGAGGAAATCCTTGAGGTGCTGGGGCTCAGGGTTCCAGAGCCTCAAGGGGAAGTGGCATTTATTGGATGAACTCTGCTTTTCCCACTGAAACAGGGGCAGGAAGAGAGATATAGATAAAGGAGACTTATGGATTTGGTGGGCAGGAAGATGCATACATACTTATCTGATGGTTTCTATTTTTCTAATCATAAAAAGCATTTAAAAATGTTTAATTTATATTTGAAGGAGGTTTGAGGAGAGAGACTACAGAAGATATAAGATAATCATTTTGAGGCTGGAGAGGCTAATTAACTAGGGAAATGTAAAGGAAGTGTTGAGTGTTTTGTTCAGATTTCCACTGTGGGTTTAAAGTGCATCTGGTCAGCAGGATCGTGTTTGTGTTTCCCCCCAGTCATATTCAGTTTTTCAAATGCAGGTGTGGATAAACTGGACTCAGTCAGACTTGGTTTTATTCCAGGCAGATGTGACAGAAGAGAGAGGAGTCAAGGAGGAGACGACGTTTTCAAGGAGGTGATTGGGATGATAAGCCCTGTGATCTAAATGAGTAAGAAGGAAAATAAAAACAGGAGCTGGCGGCTAGATAATGAGCAAGTGGTTGTTGGTTTGGGGATACCGGTGAGGCTGACGACTATGTCAGGGAGCCGGAGCTAGGAGAGGAGGTAGGGGTCAGAGATGGGGCTTTCTGAAACAGATTCCAGAGGTGGTGCTGATTGCAGTACCAACAAGGTAGTTTGTGATAGCAAGAACAGATTGGCTACAATGAAGTGAAGGGAAAAGCAACTGGGCATGAGACATTCAAGGATCTGCAAGCCCGGGGTTTAGAGGTCCTCTCATTGTGCACACATCTCAATATTTTGTGGTTGTTGGCTCATCTTTCCAACAAGCCTGTTATTCTCTGCAGGAAGAAACTACATTTATCTTGTCACTGCTCCCTCCCTAATGCCCAGCACAGTACCTGACCCACACAAATACTCAATAAATATTTATTGAATGAACAAGGAGCTCCATTCTTTTTTAAAATTTTACAAGTTATTCCTGAATTGACAGCTGCACTCTGGGACTCCATTGTCTTTACTCCGTATGGACCACTTTTTGTGAGCTGCCTTGTGGGTAGTAACATTTACTGCTGCTGTGGATGCTGTAAGAAGCTCTCCTGTTTGTATCTCCTTGGTATTTAATATAGGAGGTTGTTGAGGAAGTAGTTCACTCCTTACACAATGTTCCCTTCATTAGGACCCACAAGGGAAATTTTTCTAGGGTTTCATTGCTAGGGAGACCTGTGACTCTCCTAAGTGAACTGATACTTTTTTGTGACTCTCATAAGTAAATATGTTTTCCTCTTTGCTTTGACCGGAAGAGCCAGATTTATGGCCCCAGCTCAACCTTAGCAAATATGTAGAAAAATAGGATATCTATTTCTTAGGAATAATTCTACCCGTTGCTTTATCTGATTTTCCTGGCTTCCTCATCTTGATAATTTCTTCTCATGTTTCCTTTTTCATTCTAGAATCTTTCCCCAGAATTTAATGCTAAAGTAAGTTTCTCTGAAGTTCAGCTGGGTGAGATTTTCTCTTGATCACGTCAGCTGATGCAAGCTTCTAGTGCAAGCTTCTGGTGATCATGTGAAATGCAAGCTTATTGTTTTAAAAATCATAATAGTAAAATTCAGATTATGACCATTTATAAGTAATATATGTTTCTGAGGATTTATTAAGCTAATCTTTTTCAGCTAAGTTTAGAATTTCTGTAACATATAATGTTAAACATGTCACCTATTTTAGACGAAATATGAGACACAAAATTGCTTATGAGAAGTAAAGTATTTCTGAGCATTTATCAATTAAAGGCAACCTATCTGAGCCGTTATTAATTTAATCAAGAAACTTCATGAATTTTTTTGAACATGTATTTGCTTAGCCAAATAATATAAGAAATGTAAACATAACTAAATTATGAGTTAAAGACTCGGGAAACCTTCTAAAAATGCAAATGCAGTGCCAAAGCAGGGATCAAAATGCAAATATGAACAGAAGCCACTGCAGACAGAGAATGATTAACAGAAATGGGAAGACAAGTGAAATTCTGTGGGACTAACCACACAGGAATACTGGACACAAAATCTACATGGTGGAGAGGAAATAAAAGGAAAAAACAGAAGAAACATAGTATAGCTGTGAGCTCTACCATACACAATATTTGAGAGTCATTAAATACATTGAATACGCCCGTTAAGTACTGTCACGATAGGAACAGTTATTCCAGAACCCTGGTTGAGAACACCTACTATCTCTTACAAGAGTTGTTTTCAGCAAATACAAATACAAAGCCTGCAAGGACAGAGAAAGATACATGGGTACAGCTCAGCAATAGCTCTCCCACCAGTAGAGTGGAGACCACATCGTTGCTTGTAATTTGGTCAGGGACAACGGCACACTTCTCTCTCCGTTTTGATCACTAAACTCATGTAGTATTGGATATGAGGAGAAAGAGACTGTTCATTGAGTTTGCCATGAGATGTATGAATAAGCAAACAAAATGTATTAAAATTTTATCAACGACCGTTAAAATCTTCTAGAATGGTTTAAGTTATGTTGATACAGGTCGCTTTATGTATTTTCAGAAGCTGCCTCAAATTACTTCTTGTGAGAAGCTGGGTTATTTATTAAAGACTATATAAAATAAGACCATATCAAGTTATATTTTCACTATTAGAATTTTACAAAATAACTCTGGTAATGGATGAAGTCGTATTTTCACAATTAGATTTTTAAAAAATAATTCTGATAATAGAATATTTATAAGTATTATTAGAACTACTAGCTATTTGACATTGTGGGCTTCTCATATGCTAAGAAACATGCTAAACATTTTGTGCATTATTTATTCCATCCTTATAGTAATCAAATAATAGATGCAATAACTATTCCCATTCACTCATTGAATTATTATTTATGTGTTGGCCACTCTTCTAGAATGGATGAGACAAATTGCTTGTTTTCTTGATGATTTCCTACCAGTGGAGGACAATAAGCAAACAAACAGTCTTACAGAATATTGGTAGTAATAAATACCCAGAGGAGTGTTAAGCAAGACAGGAGATGATGGATAGTGACAGGAAGCACCATTTTAGACAGGGTGGTCTGGAAGTGCCTCTCTGAGGAGGTGACATTTGAGAAGAGACTTGTACGCAGTAAGAGAGAGTGAGACATCTTATAAAAGAGGTAATGTGAACTCAAAAAAAGGCTAAGTAACTTGCCAAGAGTTACACAAACAGAAAACGGTGGAGCTGTAATTCAAACCTAGGGATGTCAAACTTTAGAACTTTCACTTTCAGCTACTGTACTTCACAGCCTCAGTGTTCTGAGCTAATTCCACCGCAAGCCTAGAGGGCAGATCTGAATGCATGACCCCAACTCCTGGAATTTCAGCTACCAAGGTCAGGGCTTGCGGCCCACGAATGTTCAGTGGTGGTCTTGCTATGGCCACTGCAGTGTGGCTGGATTGCAACTTCACAGCAAATAGATAAACACGTATTTGCTTAGATCAAATGTGAAAAACAGCTGAGGCTCTGTTTTGCTGGGTAAAAATAGTGGGAGGGGAGTGTCTTTTGGAACTGTGTGGTGCAGTGTTAAGAACTTCTAAATACTCACATTGTTTAAGGGTAATTCACATTGTGTCCTCAGCCTGAGTCCTACATGATAAGGTTAACAGAAGCGGAAACGCACTTCTCCCTTTAATCTCCTGTCTTCCCATGTTTAGTTGCTCCTAGAAAGGAGTGCAAAGACTCTGTCTCCTTTACATTTTCCAGCCCTCCTTGTTTGACTAGAATTTCTGTAACCTTCTCCTCTCTCCATGGATATCCAAAATATGGATGGTAGACAGTACCAGGTTCCATGGCACTGTATGTATGAACTGGGTTTAATCACCTTCTTCCCCAGTCCAGGGATGAGAACTGGTAGTAGGTGTTTGTTCATAAAAAGGAGAGAAGAGTATTCTATTGAGAGGAGCTTGAATTTGGGATAAGGCCCAGAAGAAATCCTGGCCCTTAGATGTACAAAATGACAGTCTTCAAGTTGATGTAGGTTTGAGTAAATCTCTTAAATTTTGGAGACATCACAGATGGAGTCACCTGTTCATTCACTTGCTCATTTATCAAGTACTTATGAAGCATCTTTAATATGCATCATGGAATTCTTAACCCAGGAGATACAGAGAACACATGGATGGTCTCATGGGAGACACGGACACGAACAAGATCGTTGAATTCAGGCCGGGCGCGGTGGCTCAAGCCTGTAATCCGAGCACTTTGGGAGGCCGAGACGGGCGGATCACGAGGTCAGGAGATCGAGACCATCCTGGCTAACACGGTGAAACCCCGTCTCTACTAAAATACAAAAAAAAAAATTAGCCAGGCGTGTTGGCGGGCGCCTGTAGTCCCAGCTACTCGGGAGGCTGAGGCAGGAGAATGGCGTGAACCCGGGAAGCAGAGCTTGCAGTGAGCTGAGATCAGGCCACTGCACTCCAGCCTGGGCGACAGAGCGAGACTCCGTCTCAAAAAAAAAAAAAGATC
>NC_045439.1:79542755-79659825 GCF_002776525.5 Piliocolobus tephrosceles
AAAAAAAAAAAAAAAAAAAAAAAAAGATCGTTGAATTCAGTGTTATAAGCATTTCAAAAGAGACATAAATGGGGTGAGGTGGGAAAAACAGAGTGAATGCTGGGGAATCCACAAAGGTATCCCAGAGAAGGTGCTATTGGGGTGGACCTTCAAGGATAAGCAGACAGGAAAGGAAATAAAGTTAATGGTTTAAGATTGTGGGAATAGTGTGTCCAAGACTCAGAATTCAGGAATAGCCTAACTAATTCAGAAAAAAGCACAGCAACATGAAGATGTCTTAAAGGGAAATGGAGGAGGGATGGCTGGAGAGGAGGCTGGCCCAGATGAGGTCTGTGAAATGAAACCATGGATTTTTCTAAAAGAAGGGACCTTAGAGAACATCTAGCCAACAAAAAAACCTGAGACTCAGATGCTGACTTGGTTAAACTCGATTTTAAAAAACAATGTGATTTAGGGGGTTGTTGCCAAATAAGAATCTCCAGAGGATTTTTGTTTTGGTTGAACAAGTATATATTGCTTATCAACATAAACATTTTGTTTCAAAGCTGTGCTTGTGTGCAGAGTGATAGAAATGCAGAGGCCTCAGATTCTTACAGTCATAAACAGTTGGGTCTGCCAGTGAGAGTTCGTGGCACAGTTTTAAGAGGAATGCCGTGGATGCTCACACTGCACGGGGAGTCCAAGTTGGAACAGCTCTTCTGAAGGGCAATTTGGAAATTCACATCAAAACAACCTATGAAATCTGAACAGCTTTGACCTCAAATTCCTTTTGAAAGAATTTGTCCTGAGATAATGGCCAGAAATACATTTAGAGTATATTCATTCATTGTAGCATTACTAATCACATAAAAACTAGAGATGACCTACATTTTCTAATAAAATAATTGTGGTATAGTGGAGTGCTCTGTAGATATAAAAATGATTAAATAGAAGTTTATTTGTTTATATAGAAATATATTTCTAAATTAAAAAGTAGGTTAGAAAATACTATGTATAACGACTCTGTTCTTATAAAAATTAGGTATATATATGTTATTTATGTGTTTGCATGAAAAAAGTCTGAACAAATATATACCAAGATGTTAAAAGTGGTTATTAACAGGTGATAGTAGGCAATTCTTAATTTCTACTATTGGCTTATCTATTTAATTTTTGGGGTTTTTTGTTTAATATAAAGGTGTTTTACTAGATTACTGGTGCAAAATAAAGCTACGTATCCTTTCTCCATGTGTGTGCAGACTGGCTGGCTGCCTCTTCACCGCACCTATTTACAATGCTTCTATTGTTCCATTCAAGGCCAACAACTAGGGGGAGAAGAGGTAAAGTTTTGGAACCAAATATTATGGTTGGGAAACTTCTTCCTTGTGTAGGCTGTTTCTGTGATGAGGAAGATAAGCTCAGCTTATCTCTACTACTTTTTGGAAAGTACACATCGTTAGATTAAACATGGCTGGCCAACTTCCAGAATTTCCATTTCCTTAGTAACTGAGTGGTATAATAAATTGGATCAAAGCCTCTGCTACTTTTTAAATCATCTATGCTGTGCAAAAGTTTCACTCAGACACCTGGATTCCCTTTCAAAAGCTGTGCGATTTTCACATTCTGCACACACAGATGGAAATAATCTGGGGGTAAGCGAGTCCTCTCAGCAGGAGTTGTTTTCTGGTTGTGCCTGCTATTTTGACTGTGATGTTCAAGTGGGTGTCACCCAAAGCTTGTGTCTGTTTCTAGCACGTTTAGGAAGGGTTCTGTAACTTGGTGTTTTGAAGATGGTAACTGTTTCATGGAGAAGGAATGGAAACGTCATTCACTGTTCTGATGTATAAACTTCAAGTTGGAAAGGAAAGATATGCAGCAGATCCAGCCCTTTTCTCTTTTCGCTTCCTCACTAAGAACTTTGAGATCACCTTTTATCAAACTAGTTCTGGTCCAAACTGGTTTCTTGATTGCATGTCTCACATTGCGTTTTATCTGAAGAGCTCTGATCTGTCCTGGGATATCTGTATCCTGCTATATTTTTATTACAGAGTCTTTGTTTATGGAAGAAAAAAGGATTGAGATATGTATTGGTGTATATACGTCTCTGTTTTCCCTCCTTCTTCCTTGTTGCAGATGGGAAACAAATTTGTTTATATTTCTTTTTTCTGGAAATTTTTGTAGGACAGAGAGGAGAAGCTGCCTGAGGGCCAAAGTCCACTGGTGCTTTATAAAGTGTTGAGCTAATCAGACAGGTGGTATTGGGCAGGAAGATAAAGGGTGCACCCTGGAGAACAGGGGACACTCAGTAGGGTCTGAAGGCCAGCCCAGGCCCTGCTCCCCAGCAGTGCCCTGGGAGGGCACCTCGAGGGGCAAAGACTGATGGGCAGCTGGGCAAGTGGGGTTAGGCTTTCTGCTTTGGGGTAGTCTGACTTCAAGGAATCACATTAAACCTTGAGATGCTAAGCCTTAAAGATGCCAGAAGAAGCCGTTATAGAAATGAGGACCTGTTCCTATTTTCCAAGTTCTTTGTAAATCTTCTGGATATTGGCAGAGAAAGAGACTGGAATAAAGTCTGAGAGGCCATGTGTCCCCAGGCCCGAATAACATGAAAGGTTAGGCAGATTTAAGTTGATAAAAAGAAAATAATGTTTCTGGCTCTGATGTCAACGACCCTGAGTCCATCAGTTATATTCTTTAGAAGACCTGGTTTCCTTTCAGTATCCCTCCATCATGCTGCCTATGGTCATGTAGATCGCTGAGTTTTGTGGCTCTAAGAATAGATTGCGGCCCTAATCTGTGAGGATTAGTAATTTGAGGGCCAGAAGCTGAAATTTTAAGGGCTGTGATTATTGATGGAGTTTGTTACCCCTTTATGTAGGAAAAGTCAGATGCAGGTTGAAGCTAAGAATAGATCATCACTTTCTGTAGTATCACGAGATTTCCTCTATCACATTATTAAACATCATCCCTCCCCTCTGGAGCAGCTCCAGCTATAACTGTTTCCCTGTACCTAGCAGCAGACAGTCCATTTCTAGGGGCACTATTAAAAACTATGGAATTGATTATTTCCTGGTTTATGTCGTGGTTTCTGAGGTTGTGATACAATGTCACTGTGTCTCAGTCACTACAAGTATGGGTCTCTAATGGTTGTTGCTCATGCAGCAAAGGGGGCTGTTAATGCAGGCTGGAGCCACAAGGATGACACAACATGAAAATGAACATGGATTCCAAATGGAGCATGGGAAAGGCAGGAGACCTGACCTCAGGTTTCTGCTGGCCCAGTGCAAAAGTTGCAACATAGTCAACAACAGCTATAACACATGAATAAACTAAAAATAAGGCAGGAGTTAACAGGGGCTAGACTCAAGTTATAAGGCATTATGGGCACTTAAAGAAGGAAGAGTTTATTCCTGGATAGAATATTTGTAGAATAGTTTTAAATAATGGGTAGGCAGAAGGAGAAGCGGTTATCCAGATGTCTATTTTTGATGAATTATTGAAATGAAAGCCTCTGAAGTTGATTCTTAAGATATCCCACAGCCAATACAATCTGCCATATTTTTCCATCACATCTTAAGCCAAAGTTTGAGGTGCTTCAGAACAAGGTAAAATTGTGCTCCATTTCTTTTTTGGAGAATTTTAATTTCCTTTCTCCTTTTCATTCCTTTAAACTGAAGATTTAACTGAACCAGTGATGTAAGTCTAGGCATTTCCCAGTATCAGGAACGATTGGGGACAAGAGGAGGTTTGAGACCTCCTTTATCCCTTGAAATCAACCTGCACTGGTCTACACTATTCTGCCTGTGCTTAAAAGCAGTATCAGTGAGCAGGGCAGAAAAGGGTGTAGAAAAAGAGGTAATGTCTCCAGGCTGTTCTGCTATTGCTGGATACCTGCTATGGTTTGAATGTTTGTGTCCCTCTAAAATTTATACGTTGGAACCTAAAACCCAATGTGATAATAAGAGGAGGGGTCTTCAGGAGGTGTTAAGTCTTGAGGGCCCCACACCCTGCATGAGAGTAATGCCTTGTAAAAGGGCTTCAGAGAACTAGCTAGGGTCACCTTGGGCCATGTGAGGAAGCAGCAAGAAGAAACCGCCTTGGGAGCAAAAGTTGGTCAACTCTGTTGGTGCCTTGATTTTGGACTTCCCAGCTTCCAGAACATAAGAAATAAATTTCTGTTTTAAAAATTATTCAGTCTCAGGTATTTTGTTTTAGCAGCACAGACAAAGACAACACCAGACACGGGGAAACTACAAGGCAGAATGAGGCAGTGAAATGCAGGGGACATGGTGTCCAATAGAAACTTGCCTTCCGCAAACTGATCATCTGTGAGGCAATGGTGAAACAGAGAAGGTCCCAGACAGATTAGCAATGAATCAGGCTACTGTATTACTATCTAAACACAATAGCTGATATTTATTGAGTGCTCATTTGCTGCCAAGATCTTTATAATGCATTATCTTATTTTTTCTACGTAACTGTTGAGAGATATAGCTATTAGCCCTATTTTATAGATGTGGAAACAGGCAGAAAAGTTAAGAAAATTGACCATGTAACGTTATTATCTAGTAGTTAGTGTAGCATTGAAGTCAGATTCCAGAGCCCCAAAGCTAAATTCTTATGCCACATTGACTGATTTCAGGAGAAAAGAGCAGAAATATATGTATAGGGGATTTGTGTATAGGGAATTTCTGTTAGCTTCTTGGTGTTCTGGTGGGTAATGGAGATTTTGCTTAGTTTACTTGCATCAGAAGATAATTTAATAAACCAGATTAAAACAAAAGCAATGGCTATACTTAGAAAATTCATGTCTTGCATTTCCCCAGATATTTTCTCTTTTATTCTCTGCCATCAATAGGGTGTTGGCTAGACAGTGGCATTAAAAAAAAATCAATAATAAATTTAAATAGCTTTCTTATGGAAAAACTATTGATAGCCTAAAAAACAGTAACGTTCTTATAGTTTGCCTGGAGTTGACTGAAGGGAGTGAATGAAACAAATTTGCAGCACGTTGTATTTTGCTGGTTTATTTTCTGAGAAATAAATAAGCCAAGAAACTCCACTATTACAAGATTGTTGGCTGTGTGTTGAGTTATAGGACTGCAATATTTATTCACCAATCACAAAACATGAGCTTGCATCCCTAAATATGCCTTTGCTTCTCAGACATGTATTTTGATAACTTCAGGAGTGATATTGAACCTATATCCTGTGTTACTGTTATTACAAGTTTACAGCCAATTCTAGACTCCACCTCTAATACTTACAAGGAGAGAACACTTTTAAGGTAGCCTTCAAATTTAAATCTCCAAAGAATACTCTGGTCCAAATACACTGGAATTAATGAGGATTTTAACCTTGCACCCTCTTGGGGTAGTTGTGCACTATTCTCTGGGACCCCAGTGCAATGGGTCTGCTAAGGGCATACATGACCTTAAAGAAAACTCATTCACGTTTTGGTTAAAAGATAATTATGACACAATACACAATGCAAAAGGTATTAATCAGCTATACCAAAAAGTAAGAGTCTCTCTGACCCCCATCCCCTAGCCACAGCAATTACATTCCTTTTCTTGTGTCACGTGAAGTCTTGATTCAGGTGAAACCAAAAAACAAGCCGTTAAACTTTCTCCTTAGAAAAGTTATCATATAATTCCCATGAACAGTGCAACATTGCACTCCTCCTTCTCCCAAGTACCAGTTCTTTCTTTACCAATACTTTGATCCTTACTCCATTAAGGATAAGATAAAGAGGAAGGTGGGAATAGGGATGCTGAGAGGCTGAGGGAGGGGCAAGGATGGTGGGGAGTCGAAGATAGATGAGGATGAGAGAAGAGTTAAGAATCAGGGTTGTGTGTTGTGCCAATTAATTTTTAAAATCCAATTTTGAAAACTCAAATTGGTTGCTTCATAAAGTCCTGTTTTATGTTAGCAAAGCTTTGGTGACAGCCCTCAGATGAGCTTAGAATCTGATTGGGACATTTGGTTGCCGATAGTAATAAATCAGGAGTTCGTGACTAAGCCCTGATGATGAGTAATCACTGAAGGCATCATGTGTGGTTCAGCCTCTGTCACCCATCACCAGCGAGATTGAGCTGCAACCTTGCTTTTAGCAGCATAAAGAAGGGGAAGATAGGAGGCTGTTGTAGGATGAGCTCCCAGACTTCATTGACGCTTTTCCATGCCCACAGGTCATGAATTTTTCTCATGACTTGTTTGAAACGTTTTTCTCATGACTTGTTTCTGTCTGCCTCGCCCAAAGTCTACAATAGGTTTTAGTTCTGATTCATTGCAATGTGATATATATATTCACTACATTTTCCAGTGGAGCAAGAGAAGATGGCAGTATAGGCAGAGGAATAGCAAGAGTGAAGGACTGGAAGAGGGACAGATCCCTGCATGTTTGCACAGTGGACAGTGCAGGGGTATGGTGAAGGTGCGCGTGAGCAACATGGAGTGACTCATTTCTCTAGAGGGAACCTGGGCCTTGCACGAATGGGGCTTTGTATGAAACATGGCAGGGTTGTGAAGAGGAGATAAATGTGTGGTATGCAAACCAGGAGGCCAGAGAAGTGGGGCAAGGAGGGCCGTTGGTGTGGACCGCATCTCACTTAGATCATCTGAATCAGTAAAGAGATGTGGTCAGAGTTGAGAATGACATCCATGCTCACAGTGTGTAGCACGGTTTGAAGAGAGAAGTCAGGGTTGTCTGTTTCTACCGTGCTTACTGGCTAGGAGCCCTAAATGTTGATGCACCAAGAATTCGGGAACATAATTAAGATAAATCCTTTATCATCTGTCAACAAAGACAAAGAATTTTAATGTCAGTTGTCTTCCTGTATGTTGGACTTAAGAAATATATGTAGCCATTCTGCTAATGCTCCCCGGGAGCATGACCATCTGTTTGGAGACTGGAACTCAGGCACTTTTGGATTATCTGCTATGTCTTAGCTGTTTCTGTGTTTTCAGATCCTTGAGTTAAGAATTTGCTTGATCTCTGTGATTAGGCAGGTGAAGATTGCCATTTACAGGTAGATTTTCCATATCCTAAGTAGGCTCGAAACGTGTTTGTACAATAATGTAGGCACAAGGGCAATGTCACGGGCCAAGATGAGATGTTCCATGTTGGAGCTCTGCAGTGTAGCTGACTCAACCCTTCTGACCTGTGCTGGTGTGACTCAGCCCCGCGCAGCAGGGCATGTGACCAAGGTGGCAATGGCAAGGTGTTCAGCTCCTTCCTGGTAGTGCAGGTGGGGATACAGCTGTATGAGAAGAAATGTTTAGAGAAGGTGCTCCAGAAAATTTTAGGAAGCGCATGCAACAGAAATTTTAAAAAGATGAGTGAGAAGCTTAGAGCAGACATCAAGCTGGCATGCAGCAACCAGAGCTTGTGTGGCCCTTTCAATTGACCACAAATCTTTACTGATCACCTACTGCATGCCTAGCACATGACAGAGAGGTGGAGGGAGATCAAACACGAGTTCTGCCCTCAAGCAGCTTCCTGTCTTAGGGGAAACAGAAAACCGAGCAATTGTAAGGTGATACAGAATAAAGTAAGTTCTAAATAAGTATAAAAAATGATGTGGACTTGAGGATAAAAAGAAATTAAAATTGTTGGGAGAAATTAAAATTGTTGGGAGAAATACGAATACATTAAAATGGTGGTAAAATTGAGCTAAGCATGGAAATGAATAACTGTAGGAGAAAGAAGAAACTTCTATGCAAAGTGAAGAGAATG
This sequence comes from Piliocolobus tephrosceles, assembly GCF_002776525.5. Lineage (NCBI taxonomy): Eukaryota > Metazoa > Chordata > Mammalia > Primates > Cercopithecidae > Piliocolobus > Piliocolobus tephrosceles. Next base: position 79,550,473 of record NC_045439.1, read on the forward strand.
AACAAAAGCCTAGTGTCCTAACATGCACTCTATGATTTGGAATCGTGAGTATTGCAGCTTACAGGGTGTGTAAAGCACAGGTGTGTAAAGGTTCTTCCTGTGGCAGAAGAGTTTGGAAAGGTAGTCTGTGGGGACTAGATAGGCCAGAACCTTCATTGCCAAACTGAGCAGGCTAGATCTTATTCTGGAGGTGATGAGTGGCCATGGCAGAGTTGTGAAGAGGAGAGGAATGTGTGGTATGCAAACCAGGAGGCCAAAGAAGTGGGTCAAAGAGGGCCATTGGTGTGGACCACATCTCACCTATTTTCTGGATTATAGCTATCTTTAGTTAGAGTTTATTGCCAGGTGCCATTCTATGACTTTTTGTTGCTTAATATTTATAACACTCTTTTAAGGTAGGGAGAGTCCAAATAACAAGTCCAAGATCACACAACTAAACAGGCTAGAACCAGAACTCATACCTAGACTACCTGAGCCCAGAAACCACGCTCATGTCCTCAGGAATTCAGTGCTTAGCTCATTAAATGTTTGATGAATTAGTAAACACTTGAATAAATGGAACCATCCTGGGTTTAGGCAGCATAGTCAGGAAGGGTCTAACTCAAAGGTAACAATTATACCTGAGACTGACATGTTCAACCTGAAATGGCTGAAGAAGGAGGACCAGGCTGGTGCTGGAAGCCTGAGAGGTAAGCAGCCTCTACTTCTTGAGGCCATGACATCTCCAAGATTCGTAAGAAAAGGGAAATAGTGCTAGGATGCACTAAGATCCTGGGGCTGCGTCTACAATTCAGTAACTTCAAGCATTGTAGATTGTACGGGTTGGATAGAACCCCACCCCCTCATTCATGTCCATCCGGCAGCTCAGAATGTGACCTTATTTGGAAATGGGCCTTTGCAGATGTAATTAGTTAAGATAAGGTCATACTAGATTGGTGTCGACCCTAAATCTAATGACTGGTGTCTTTATAAGAAGAGGTGCGGGTACACAGAGATTATGCCAGTCAGAGTTCTCCAGAGAAACAGAGCTAATGAGAAGTATGTATAAATAAACATATATATTTGAAGAAATTGGATTGCACAGTTATGGAGGCTGGCAAGTCTGCAATATGTAGGATGGGCCAACCGGCTGGACACCTATGGAAGAGAAGAGCAAATGTTGCTGTTCAAGTGGAAAGACCACTTGCTGGAAGAATTTCCTCTTTGAGGCAGGGCGGTCTTTTGTTCTATTAAGGCCTCCATTTGATTGGATGAGGCCCACCCACCCTTATGGAGGGCAATCTACTTTACTCAAGGTCCCCCACTAAAAATGCTACTCTTATCCCAAAACACCCTCACAGGAACATCCAGATCATGTCTCACCAAATATCTGAGCAATGTGTACTAGCCAAGTTGACAAACAAAATTAATCATTACACAGATGAAGGTACGCAGAGAGGAAGATGTTGTGAAGACAGAGGCAGAGACTGGAGAGATGCCTCTATAGCCAAGGAAGGGCAGCAATTGCTGGGAACCACCAGAAGCTGGGAGAGAGGCATGGGACAGTTTCTGTCTTACAGCCTCCAGAAGAAGGCAACTGGCTTGTCTCTCAACATCTCAGTTTTGAACTTCTGGCCTTCTGAACTTGAATGATTACATTTCTGCTATTTTAAGCCATGCAGTTAATGGCAATTTGTGAAAGTGGCCCCAGGAAAGAAGATAGAGATAAACCCAACAGTGGCACAGTCACATTTACCAGCAGACATCAGGGTCTGATGCGCTGCTGAGATTTGAGATGTTCATGGTGCCAGGTACAACACAGACCTTTGTATGGGCACCGAGGAAGATGAGGGAAGGGGGAGGAAGGCCTGGATGTAGGGTTTTCTGAAAATAATTACAATATATAGGACAGGCAAAAGAGAAGTTAACTTTCTTATATATGAAAAGCTACAATTTTAAAGTCAGTAAGAAAAGGATAAAATGCCTATTGGAAAAGCGAACAAAGAAACAATCAATATACAAAGGAAGAATGACAAAGGGCCACTAAATAGCCACCTTGTTGATCTGGGCTCATTGTGCATGCTGTGTCCATTCCATTTGTACTCAGCGTTTGCTCTTTCAAGTGCATCACGAGGATGCCTGTTTTGGAGAAGAGCTCTGTGGGGCCAGATGCAGTAAAAATGGGTGCTTGACAGCCTACTCCAGCAGTGGGAGAGATGCTGCTGCCCAGGAACAGGCTGCCCAGACCCAGAACAAAGGCTGATGGGAAATACGAAAGCGTGATCAATACATTCATCTAGAAACAGCTGTTGGTTGAAGACCTCCTTCATCTTCAGCACTGTACCACACACTGTGAGCAGCACAAGAGCTCCAGGGAAGACAAAGGCTGAGGGATATGAAAGTACAGGACAGCAACCCAAGGTAGAATGAACTATTTTGCCTACATTAATATTAGTGACTTCCAGTTCTGGCTGTACATTAGCATCCCTGGAGAGCTTTTTAAAAATACAGATGCCTACTAGAATGTTCATACTAGTAGCACTATTTGTAAGAGCCCTAAACTGGAAACTCTCCAAGTGCACATCAACAGTAGGAAGGATAAATAATTATGGATTATTCACATAATGGAGCACCATTCAGCAATGAGGATGAAAGACTGACAACTACACACAATAATGTAGATAAATTAGATAAATAAGTGTAGATAAATCTCTTAAGTGTAATGTTGAGTGAAAGAAACTAGATAGAAACAGGTCACTAATTATCATAGTAATGTAAGACGTTAACAATAGGGGAATGTGGGACAGGGTATATGGTACTCTCCGTACTGTCTGCACTTCCGTAATTCTAAAACTATTCTAAAATTTTTAAACTTGCTTACGTATCAAAAAGTCATATTGCATGATTCCATTCATATGAAATACAAAGACAGACAAAATTCATGTATGCTATTAGAAGTCAGGATAGTTCCCCTGGGAGGAACGGTGTCTGGAAGGGGGGGTGGTGGTACCTTCTATGTCTCAATCTATGTGCTAGTTACATGGATGTGTGTCATTTTGAAAATATATTGGATTGAACACTTATGTGCCCTTTTTTTTTTTTACATGTATTTTATTTCATTAAAAAATTAAAAGCAGCCGAGTGCGGTGGCTCACACCTATAATCCCAGCACTTTGGGAGACCGAGGGGTTGGATTACCTGTGGTCAGGAGTTCAAGACCAGCCTGGCCAACATGATAAAACCCTGTCTCTACTAAAAGTACAAAGATTACCAGGTATGGTGGTACGCGCCTGTAATCCCAGCTACTCGGAAGGCTGAGGCAGGAGAATTGCTTGAACCTGGGAAGCAGAGGTTGCAGTGAGCTGAGATTGTGCCACTGCACTCCTGCCAGGGCAACAGAGTGAGACTCAGTCTCAAAAAAAAAAAAAAAAAATTGAAATCTATTCTGACATCCAGTTCTACCCAGGCTAAGCAAGTCAGAATTTTGGGTGGAGTCTCTGAGCTTTTTGTTAAAGCACCCTAGATTACTCCAGTGTGCATCAGTGACCGAGAGCCACCGCTATTTGTTCTGCGGGCAATGAGAAGAGCCAGAAATCAGTAGAGGCTGCAGCTGTGAGTTCACGCTTCCTTCTTACAGGAGGCAAGGCGTGTATGGATCCTCAAAGGCCGGGAGGGATTGATGAGACCAGCAGGGCTCCACAATAAATGAGCATTTTCAGCCTAGGAAGCATTGAATTTCCAATTCTCATTTTTCTGTTTTTCTGGCACTGGCTACATTTTGCCTGGAAACTTAATTCTCCATCTTAAATGCTCGTGTCATATGTTGGCCCCTTAGGGTCAAGAGCTGTGAAGAGAGTCTCAGGCTTCGTAAAAATAGAGAGAATTAGAAAGCAATTAGTCTTATGTACCCTGAGCACTGTATTTTATTTACTTTGTACACTTTCTTGTGTTTCTACTCAAGCCTCAACAAGCCTTTCCGAAAGCATGGGTAAAATAAATGACTGGAAAAACAAGCTGCAGCATCCAGATTTGACCACAGAAGCAACCTCTGTAGCATTAGTGATCAACTCCTAACACACAATACATTTAGGGTGTGGAGCTGGGGACGGGAAACCTTTAGGGGCAATGATTCGTGGATTCCAGGTGTATAGAGGGGATATATTCTGTGCTGAGTGTATGTTGCTGTTTATGATTCATTATTAGTCCAGACAGTCCGGTTGACTCACTGGTACGTTTCTTATTATAAGGGAGAAGGGACCTATAGACTCTGCACTAAGAGCGTTTACGAATTTATAGTTGGCATTTGCATTCTGAGAGCCATGACTTTCGTGGTCTCATTATAGCTTACAGTAATACAACAACAATAGAAACAGCTGACCTTAATGAGTGGTCAGATCATTCCAGGCACTTTGCCAAGCCCTTTCCATGAATTATCTCATTCAATCTTCACTTCAATCTTATGAATCCCCACTTGACAGGTGAGAAGACTGGTGCCCAAGATCAATAAGTTATCCAAGGTCTCACCACCTGTCAGAAGCAGAGCTAGTTTTAACAAAGCAGTTGATTCCCCAGACGGTGTTTTTACTGTGATGTGATACTGGTTAAAGACGGGATGACATGGCCTTGTAACAAATTGTCCTTAAAGTCCTTCCTCCTTCCCATCCTAGATTCATTCACCCTACCCTCAGTCACCCTGCCCCTTCTTCTCTCCCTCTGCCTTTCTTTTCCTATCATTTGATGTTTGTGTTTACTCTGAAGAGCTGTTTCTCCTTCTTTCTCCGCTTCTCATCTCTACAAGGGCAAACGATGAATTAAATCATACTAAGATGTTTGGGATTTGCTGAGTAATTTCTCTCAAGAGTGCACTTGAAGAGAAACTGCACAAGGACAATGCTTACCACCCATGAGTGCTTCTGAAGGCAATGTAAGCTAACCCAGGGGTCAGCAGACTATGGCTTGCTGGCCAAATCCTGTTTTGGTAAATAAAGTTTTATAAGAATACAGCCACACCCATTGGTGTATTTGTTTTCTAGGGCTGCTTTGGCACTAGCAAGGCAGAGTGGAGCAATTAGGACAGAGTTGCTAGAGACCACAAAGCATAAAACATTTGCTGCCTGGTCTCACAGAAAAACTGCTGATTTCTCAGTTAATCCAGAGAGAGCTTCTAGTGCAGAACTTGGTGCATAGGCGCTCAATAAATGCCAATTTCCTTTTCTGCAGGTTTCAGGTGCCTTCCTGGGGGTGGACTCTGGGCAGGAGGCACATTCTGAAATCACATCACACGGGTCATTACTGACCCTGTCTGTTCACAGTGGGCAGTGGGGGTGACAATCCTCACTGAATATTCATTTGCACTTTGGCAAGGGAAAGAGTGACAAGTGTCCTCACAGAAACAAAGTGATGTATTATTCATTTTGCAGAGAGTGCTTCCTGACGTGAAAGCAATGGGGCAGCCCCAGCTGGGGTGGAGGTGTCATCTCTGTGCCGGCAGAAGTGAGCAGTCAGGCAGGGACCATGCCTCCACGCCACAGGCACAGGACAGCTATGTTTCTTGAGAATTGTTTCTTTCACCAGATACGGATTTTGCGTCAAAGAAGGTACTTCAGGACTCCTTCAAAATATGTTCAAAATAATAAAAACTGAAATTAGTCTTGCAACCATTGAAGTTAACTGCAGTATCGGCTTCTTGATTATATTTTTGCGAAAGACCACTGTCCATCATGCAATCTTTGTTCTTCCCTGGTTAGGGCAGGGGTGATGTGGGATTATTATGGACAAGATCAAATGTCTAGGCTGAGAGATGCTGCCTTCAGCGCCATCTCAGGAAGCCACTCAATATAAACCCTTGGCTCCTCCTTGAGTTTTACTTTCTCTGATTTGGGGGAAGCAGGGGTCTTGCATTTGTGGACCCTTCTCTCCGGATGACTCAGGAGATCTTATCTTCTTCTTCTTTTTTTTTTTTTTGTTTGTTTGAGGTGGAGTCTTGCTCTATCGCCCAGGCTGGAGTGCGGTGGCGTGATCTCGGCTCACTGCAAGCTCCGCCTCCTGGGTTCAAGCCATTCTCCTGCCTCAGCCTCCCGAGTTGCTGGGATTATAGGGGCCCACCACCATGCCTGGCTAATTTTTTGTATTTTTAATAGAGACGGGTTTCACCGTGTTAGCCAGGATGGTCTCGATCTCCTGACCTTGTGATCCGCCTGCCTTGGCCTCCCAAAATGCTGGGATTACAGGCGTGAGCCACCGAGCCCGGCCGAGATCTTATCTTCTTAAAGGTGCGTACATGACTTGATAGTTCACATTGTGCCTCTCACCACCCTAAGAAGATTCAGCTTCTTTGAAGTTAGTACAGCGATGGACATTTGGGATTACAGTAGTTCCCCCTTAGCTGAAGGGGGAACTACCAGTGGATGCCTGAAACTGAGGAGAGTACCAAATCATATATATACTATGTTTTTTCACCTGGGGCTGAGATGGCTACTAAGTGACTAATGGGTGGAAGCCTATGCCGCATGGATACCTGGACAAAGGGATGATTCACATCCTAGGTGGGACAGAGCAGGATGATGGGAGGTTTCATCATAACACTAGAATGATGCACAATTCAAAACTTATGAATTGTTTAGTTCTGGAAATTTTCATTGAACATTTTTGGTCCACAGTTGATGTTAAGTAACTAAAACCATGGGAAGTGAAACCATGGGTAAGAGGGGAGTACTGTAATAAGAAATTAATTATGTTATCTTAGTTAGCAAAGCTGGAGGCCATGGCTTATTGGTACAACTTAATTCCAGGGAGCAGGCATGAGGACTGACGGGAATGAGGCAGTGAGGAAGAGAGGAGTGATTAGGATGGATTGGAGAGCTAGCCTTCTCTAAGTAGGATGGATGGTATCATCTCATGAGATCATTCTCCATGAAGGTGTATAAACTGGGCCTCAGGACAGTCTACCCTAAGGACAGAAAGGGAGAAGAATGTATCTGCCAGCTCCTGTTTTTTTCCCACCAGCCTCTGAAAGGTCTGAGCCACAAGTTCTTACTTCTCTTGGGTTTCCTAGCTGCATACACAGACCCTGAGTGGGGTTCTTCAAAGTCCCAGGACTCATCGGCACAGGTGCAGCTGGTTTTTGCTCTTTTCGGGTCCTCAGCACTCCCTATTTCCACACATGGCTTGACTCTCTAGGGCAGCACCTGCAGCTCTCTGCTTGAGGCTTTCCTTGGTCGCAGGTTCATGACAGGCCCACATGCCATGGAGTTAACTGTCCTGGGAGTTGCAAGTGGGTGCGTAAATATGCCAATGCCTTTGTCCCTTGGGTGAACTAACCTTGAAACATGTGCTGTGTAGTCTCACAGAGACATCGAATGGGATCGAGTCCCAGTTATCCACTGCAAGAACTGGCTCATAAACACACCCTTTGTTGTCTTTCTTCTCACCTTGTCTCCCTTCCCTAGACCCTTATCAATGTTCCTAGGATTACCTCCAAATTCTTATCTTGCCATCTACTCCTGGTAGAACTCAACCAAAGGCAAAGAGGGGCCTTTGCAGAGGTGAGAGGCACACAGCACAGGCATGCAGTGAGTGCTGCCATATTGCACCTGTGTAAAGCTGCTCAGAGACCATGAAGAGCTGGTCACTGCAGTGAACACTGGGGCAGAAGTCAGGTGAGACTGAGAGGATCTGAAGTGGCACATACAGGTGTCATATGGGTGTTTGATCCACCTGAGAAAAAACAGTAAAGTTCATAGATCTTGTGTAGGCCCTGAGGAAGTATTCACCCCAAGCAGTGACTGCTCAGCACTACCTGTGCGTCGATGCTTCTAAGCCTTGCCATTTGTGAAATGGGTACTATGATCATTATCCACATTTTCCAAATGAGAAAACTGAAGCCCAGATGGATTAAGTAACTTGCCTAAGGTAATACAGCAAGAAAAGGGCAGGGGCAGGACTTGAACCCAAGGCAATTTACTTCCAGAAGCTATGCCTTTAAGTTCATGGTTAAAGATGATGTGCCTTGACCATTATTATGATAATAGCAGGGTTACCAAGGCCAACAGAGACATTCAGGCACCCTGTCCCATTGACCTCTGACAAGACTCAGTTCCTTAGCTGAGTGGGTGTGTGTGAGTGTGAGTGTGAGTTTGTGTGCTTATGTATTGAGTGATGGGAGCAAGAGGAGAAGGTTAAAATGTAGAGACCGCATTCCCGGAAGTGTTATCCAAGGAAATAACCTCCTACCCTTTGCAATCAAAGCAGAAGCTGGGTCTGAGTCTCGGGTCTTGGTTTGGGTCTTTTTCCAGGACCTGAGGCTGTTTCTAAATTATACTTTAACTTACTGACCGTCAAATAAGCACAAAGCAAAACAACTTTTTGATGAGTTAAGTGTAAATGAGTCAGAGGCAGACAGATTAAATTTTCCCTCAAATGCACATGGGTTAAAAAAATTATAGTCTCCAGAGAGGCTGGCTCCTTGAGGACTGAGTTTTTGCCAAGTCAGCACATTGGAGGAAGAGTCTGTGACTCTCTGCCAAACCCCAAGCGCCACTGGCCTCCTCGCCTTGGCTTCTTGCTGAACCCAGGAGGAATCCGTCTTCCTAAATCCTTGTTGTCTGTCAGAACTGAGGTGCCATTTCTGTGCAATTGATTCATTGTTATAATTTACGCCACTCCTCACAGACTTACGGACTTTTTATTTTTTACATCAACTCCTATGTCGTATTTCAAAAGTCTCCTTTCTGTCCCTGTATCCCTCCTGCCCTTCTACCATCTCTTTGCCAACAAATTCAAAACAAGTCAGCGACAGGCGTTCTTTGAGTCTAGCCCAGAATCTCACTCTGCCTCTGGCAGTGTATTTCTGACAGGTGCAGAACAGGCAGGAGAAATGACAGCACCGTGCAGAATGCAAGCAAATCTGGCACTGTGAATCATCATTTCTCCTGCTAGGATCCGTCTGGGTTATAGTGAAATCACCTTTTGAGACAGTTTTTGTTCTTTTACTTGAACAAAGAAATCACTTGTGGATATTATTGATCTTCCAATTCTTTTTAAAGAATGCAACGATTAGCAAAGGATTAGAATACTTTTGAGTAGCTGGATACTTCTCATTCCAAGTTTTTGTGGTAAAAATGTGTTCTCCATTGCAGTGTGGCTATAAAAACAAAAGTACAGCAAGACCATTGATGTGTCTCTGAATTCTGGCTGCGGAGGGCAGCGGATGACATTTACAGGGAGCATACAGGCTGGCTGACGGTTGAAAACTGAGTGCAAACTGGACTACCCAGCCTTGACTTGTTAAATTGCAGGCAATGCTAGTTCCAAGGTGGGTGAAATGAACAATCCAGAGCCAGGAAAATAAACCTCTTCCCTTTGCATTTTAATGCCAATGGAAACAGTTTCTAAAATAGAGCTGCTGGCACCTGCCAATTCCTTTGCAGTTGGCTCGGGTTTTAATGAGCGCCCAGAGTGTAGTTGCCTCTCACAAGCTCTTTGCTGAGCATCCAGCTAATGCCTCAGAACTCCACTTGTAGAACTTCTGACATCCCCACCTGCAGTATTCCAGAGGACTTGTCCGTTCAGGCACTTTTTGTTCTATGGATCCTGGAAGGCGCTTGGATCTGAGAGTGGAACAGATTTCAGAGAACATGCACATCAGCCCGTCGAACATTCTGCAGGGTTGGTGACATACAATGGCTTAGAATAGTGCCCATTTAATGGCTTGCATACAGCTCACGAGAGGATTCTGAAGTGCAGCCTCCTCTGATACTGAGCTGTATGTGTGGAAGCCACGGTGAAGTTGAACAGCAGATGGAAAACTCCACCAAACCTTTTATTGGCCATATGTCACTTTTGAGTGTTGGCCAACAAACTAAATTTGCAGCTAATATATAATGATTTAAACAGCAAAAAAGAGCAGCTGCGCTTCGATTTCTGATGTCTTTTCTCCAGGCTCCCCTAGTTTGCTGGAGTTTCTTGAGCTTTTTTTCTTTAACCCTGTGCTGTCTCCCTGAATCTTCACCAGGTGGCACCATCTTCAGCACTACAGTGTAAGCTGCCTCCAACTTTGCTGGCTTAGCTCCCTGCTGCTTCTTTCTCATGGGCCAATATTTCTAATTTTTTGCTATTATTATCATTACTATTCAATTTGATAAGAAATACTACAAAGCACAAGACGCCGGTATTTTTGTTCTTTCACCCACTTGGCTATCTTCTTTTTTTCAAATCCCTCATGGGCACAGGGCCACCTGTCGTCTCTTTCAGGGTGTCTGGCCTGGACTTCTGCTCAGCCTGTAGGGTTTGTCCTTAGGGTGGACTGTGGAAGGGCAACTCATTCTGCTTTATGAGGACATGACCTGGGATGGAGCTCCCCTGGGAAACTCAGCTCTCTTACTGCCAGAATCATCTAGAAGGAAATGACTGATGTCAGAAATAAGGAGAACAGGCCGCCTCCTGGCTCTTAATTCTTTTCTAGCTCTTCCACCCGATGCAGTGGATGTGGCAAGTCTTCACTCCCAGTGGCCATGAGCATACTGGCTGGCCTAGTGCTTTCAGTGTCCTGGAAGAAGAGGCTCCTTGTTACAAAGTGAGGGTTATGCAGTGGCTTTTGGGGTCAAAGTGCTGGAAACAGCCAGGAAAGGAGTGGGGAACCATATGAATCTAAGCTTGCATGTCTGCCAACCGCTAACTCAATAATTTAATTTAGAAATATATGATTGCTGAGGTCATGTGATCATAAAATGGCCCTAAAGTTGCCATTGTAACCGTCTCCAACTCAGGTTACTGTCTATTAATTTTCCTGAAAAACTCACACATCTCCCTAAGGTTATTCAAAAGACTTTGAACAGCATTGTGAATAAAAATTACAACAGAGTACATCAAACTCAATGATTTCTGTAACATCTGGAGCAAAGCACATTAAATGGAGAGTAAAATCTACATTCATCATGGGTGTTTGGGTTTGTTTTCTGTTTTTATAAAGAGAGGAAGTAAGAAATATCTTTCCTGTAGGGATTTTTAGTTATCTGTTCCTGTGCTACACTGGACACCTCACGGAAGAATTATAGCCTTGGTTTTTGTATTTGTAGGAGTTGATTCTCTTTTTAGGTTGCATTAAGATTTTGTCCTGCAGCAACTTCACGTTGGGGAATTTATCCTACAGATGGAACTGCTGCATGAAATAACATGTGTAAGTGGTTAATCATTTCATCCTTATTTATAAAAGTAGGAGATTGGAAACAACTCAAATGTTTATCAACAGAGGACAAACTTATAATGCAACCATACGCTGGAAAGAGCTCCAAGACCTTTGTTAGCAAAAGTCAAGTGTAGAACAGATTGGATAGTGCACTGTCTTTTAAATCCATGTAATATTTGTTTGTATACACAGAAAGAAATTTTGGAAGGATACATACAGAAGTAAGCTGAGGGGACAGCAAGGACAGAGTCTATAGGAGAGAATAAGCCACTTGCTTCTCAGCCTCTCAGAATCTGGCTTTTGTGTCCATTGTTCCAAAGAAAAAATTCACTATCGGCTCACCTATCTTTCACCCTGCCAATTGTGAGCTTCCTTGATACCTCTGACCATTGTTGACCATTCGCTCCTTCACAGTGAGGCAACTCCAGTGTAGAACAACCAGAAATTCTGGCATTCGAAATTCTGCAGCTCTGCTGGTGAGGGAGCTGGTATTTCTGAGCATGTGCTGTCTTTACAGAGGTTCTCTCTTTTAATCATTACAACGGCCCTTTGAGAGAGGTACTATGGTTATCTCCATTTTCCAAATGAAGAAACTAGGGCTCAGAGAGCTTAATTAACATGTCCTGAGTTGTGTAACTCCTGAGTGATGGGGTCAAGATTGAGCCCCAGATGGCTAGTCTCTAATGCAAGTGTCTGAGCATTTTGTGAATGGGCAAAGCAGCAATGCTCCATTTACTGCTTTTGTCTTCTCTTCTGACTCTGCTCTGACCTATTTCTTCTTTTTCTCTTCTTTTTTTTCTTTTTTTTTTTGAGACAGAATTTTGCTTTTGTTGCCCAGGCTGGAGTGCAATGCCATGATCTCGGATCACTGAAACCTCCACCTCCCAGGTTCAAGTGATTCTCCTGCCTCAGCCTCCTGAGTAACTGGGATTACAGGCGTGCACCACCACATCTGGCTAATTTTGTATTTTTAGTAGAGACAGGGTTTCTCCATGTTGGTCAGGCTGGTCTCGAACTCCCAATCTCAGGTGATCCACCCGCATTGGCCTCCCAAAGTGCTGGGATTACATGCTTGAGTCACCATGCTGGTCCTACTGTGGCCTATTTCTTCCACTACTCTTGTTCATATCCTAACTCCTTTACCAGTTCTTCTTTTTTCTTCTTCTCAAACAAAGGTGTCTCCAAGGTCCCACCTTTGTTCTCCTCTCTGTAGTTACCCTTGCACTACCTCTGAAAAGCTTTGACTCTCACCCAGTGGGTTTGCCTTCCGAGTCCATGTCTATATTTTCAGACACTCATTTCCACCTGCTTGATGGGCATTGCCACCTGGACCTGCTGTAACTGGAGGGCCAATACTTCCTAAACCCAACACCTCATCATCCTGCTCACAATTTGGTTCTTCTCCTTGTTTCCCTTTTCTGATAATACTACCCCCGAAACTTCCCATCCCTTAAGCTCAAAATCTTAGAGAAGGTTTTGATTCCTTTTTTCTCCCTTGCTTCCAGTTTCCAATAATTAAAATATTACGCAGTTTTGGGTTCTGCTGCCTTCATGTGGCTCTGTCGCTCATGACATCTTGCCTGGGAAGTGCTCTCCTAACTAACCATCCCCTTGTATGGGATGTTCTTCTCCTATCTAACCAATAATCCTGATATAGTGTGCCACCCATGAGATCATTGTGAGGGAAAGTTTCAGATGTGAAACATACAAAAAGACTGTGTAAATGGAAAGGCCAGGAGCATGAATTATTATAAAGCTGCAATCCTCCTTAAATTATAAATTTAGTGAGGCCCCGATAAAAATAGCAGCAGGTTTTAGAAAATGTTTTTCTGTAACGAGACAAGCTGATTTGAGAGTTCTCATGGAAAAATAAGTATACTAGAATATCCAAGAAATTTCTGAAAAAGAGGACTAAAAAGAGAGAACTAGCCCAAATAGATATTGAAATTATTATAAAATGTTGGCCATTAATATAGCTTAATAACTGTACATGAATAAACAAGTAGAATAGACATAATAGAATCAAATTGGCCCCAATACTTATAAGGATTTAGTATTTCTTAGATGTTGTGAATCTTTATCAGTGGGGAAAATTTTTGCAATGCAATAAATAGTGCTGGGACAATTGGGGAGCCATCTGGAAAATAACAAAGTTGTATCTCTCCTCACGCTCCATACCAAAGTGAGTGCCAGATGGAATATCAACATGAAAATTAAACTATCAAAGTTCTAGGAAAATAACTGAAATTTTTAAAATGATCATGGCATAGAGATGGCCTTTCTAAGCATGATTAAAAACAAACATTTCAGCACGATAGAAAACACTATAAATAAAGTCAAATTCTGAACAGGCAAAAATATTTGTAAGAAACATGCCAGACAGAGGGCTTAATTTGTTAAAATATAAAGAACTTCTACAAATCAATAGAAAAAAAGATCGAAACCCTAATAGAAAAATTTGGCAAAGTACATGAGCCAATAGCTCACAAAAGGAAACACAAATGGTATTTAGATATCTGAAAACATGCCTAGTCTCCACACAATAAGCAACTGTAAATTAAAACTGTATTTTTGACCTTGTAGCCAAAGATGATTAAAATGTATTTTCAGTCACCTATTTTTGACAAGATTATGAGGAAACAGGCATTAATAATTTTTTTTTTTTTTTTTTTTTTTTTTTTTTTTTTTTGAGACAGGATCTCAGTCTGTCACTCAGGCTGGAGTGCAGTGGCATGATTTCAGCTCCACCTTCCAGATTCAAGTAATTCTCCTACCTCAGCTTCCTGAGTAGCTGGGATTATACGCATGCACCGCCATGCCCAGATAATTTTTGTGTTTTTTGGTAGAGACTGGATTTTGCCATGTTGGTCAGGCTGGTCTTGAGCTTCTGACCTCAGGTGATCCGCTCACCAGGCCTTCCAAAGTGCTGGGATTACAAGTGTGAGTCACCACGCCCGGCCCATACATATATATTTAGTTATGTAAACAGAACAACCTCTAAAGAGGGAAATTTTTGAATATCATCAAAATTTTAAATGTGCATACCCTTTCATGTATCAATTGCATGTTTGGGAATTTCTCCTACATTTCTATTTATACTTATGTCTGAAAAAATCTGAAGATATTTGCTGCAGCACTGAGTGTAATAGTATGCTTTATCAACTCAAAAAAGAGACGAGAACAATCACAAGCATGCAGCCTGCCGTGCTTACCCTCTGCTTGAAGCCTCCCAGTCCCTCTGCTTGAAGCCTCCCAGTTGATTTCTGCCAGCCATGAAAGTTTTTGTAATCCGGCCCCAGCCTGCGCTTTCTCGCGTCTTGCTTCCCTCTGTACTCCCTACACCCAGGCCAAATGACCACACTGTTTGTCCTGCACTTTCCCATCTCCACATCTCTCTTTGTGCTGATCCTGCTGCCTGGCTGGTCCTCTCTCCAGCCTTTCCCCTCTTCTTCATCTGTGTGACTACTAACCCGCCTTACAGGCCACCTCTTTCTGAAGACATCTTAGAACTCCGCGCAATTCCCCATCCCCAGCTGAAAATAGCCACCTCCTCTAACTTGACATGATCCTTTTTGCCAAATGATTAACTTATATTTTCTTTCGAGAATAAAAGTATATTCATATATTTTCTGATATTAAAGTATGTAATATGCACATACTTTAAAAAGTGGAAAATCTCAGGGCTCATCCCCATACATGTACATGTGTGATGTGCGGGTGTGAATGCATAGAAGAATAAAGGAAAAATAAATTTCCTGAAGTAGATATCTGAGTCAAAGAATATGCATATTTAAAATGTTGATATATGTTTCCAAACTGATCTCTGGATTCAGAATTCACTCAACAATATTTATTGAGAACATAACATGTGCCAGGAACTATATGCTAGATATTCAGGCTGCAATGAAGAGCAACACCAGATGTGGTCTCTGTCCCTGTGCCAAATCAAACAAAAGGGATTTGATCTAGTTGTGAATTCAAGGATGACTTCCTGGTGGAAGTGACATTTCAGGTAAGGCCCAAAGGTGAAATAGGAGATAACTAAACGCATGGGAGTTAAGAGGTGTTCATTCAATGGCTGTATAAATGTGGCTGGACAGGGAACTGAAGAAGGCTGCGATGGCTGGAGTGGAAATGAGGCAGAGTGTGGTGCAAGATGAGTCCAGAGACATGTGTAGGGAGCATACCATAGACAGATTTGTAGGTCTTGTTAAAGATCTTACTGTTTTTCTAACAGTAAGGAGAGGTAAAAGCCAGGTTTAGGGATCATATTTGTATTTCGAAAGGATAAATTCAGCTGAGTAGAGAGAACTGATGAACAGAGGCAAGAATGAAGACAGGTTGACAAGGTAGAAGGGTATTGCAGCAGTCCAAGTGACAGATGATAATAGCTTAAAGTAGTCCGAATTGCAGACGGTGATACATAGCTTGGACCAGGATAGTCAAAGCAGACATAAAGAAGAGCAGATCATTTTGTGATTTTACCAATTTATACCACTATCAGAAATGGATATCATTGGTCAATTTTGCCATTGCCAATCCAAAGTGATGGTGTATGTGTGTGTTTAATATATATTATGTTGTACATAGCATATATAATTTAAAGTATGTATTACATATGTAAAATTTTTCCTTTCTTTGATAATTGCTAAGGTTGAATATCTTTTCATATTTCATTGACTACTTTCATTTCTATTTATCTGTTCTTTTGAATTATCTCTACATATCCTTTGTCTATTTTCTTATTGGGGCTTACGTTCTTTTCCTGTTTGGGATGCAGTCCAGGATCTCACACTGCATTTAATTATCATGTCTTTGTTGTTGCCACTGATTGATGATAGCTTCTCAGGTGTGTGTCTTTTTATTAATGATTTGAATAAACTCTTGTTATATTGATGCAGGGTAGCGCTTGGTAAGAATCCAAGTGCAAAATCAAGGCAATCTCACAGCAATTTTAAAAAATGATGATCTGTAACATGTTGCAAATGTTTTTTTCCAGTTTGTCTTTCTGTTTGTTTGCTTATTTTAAGTGTGGGTTTGTGTGTGTTTACGTGTGATATCGTTGTCAAATGAATCGATCATTTCCTTTATTATTTCTAGCTTTGGTATAATGCTTAAAAGTCCTCCCCATCCCAAGGTTATGGTGAGTTATCCTCTATTGCTTTTACAACCATACATTTTCTAGGTCATATCCAATACGATGCAAAACAGACATCTTTACCCTATTCCTCTATTCGTCCCCCCTCCCACCCCATGCCTCCAACTTTACCGGATGGGGCAATAAAATGCAGTGCTGAGGTGTCCCTTATGGTATAAATTCAGCAATGTCAGATTCTTGCTCTACAGCTCTCCTCTGAACTGCTTTGACTGCAAAAGACCTAACTTGGGTCTTCACAAAGGTCTTTCCTGAACCAGTGCTATTTTTTCATTGCTTAACCAATTCTACCTAATCGTAAGTTCTCTGAAGTCAGGAACCAGATCTATTTTATTTTGTGCAATACTCATGTGGCGGGGCCTTTATTTTATTTTATTTTATTTTGATGGAATTTTGCTCTTGTTGCCCAGGCTGGAGTGCAGTAGCACAATCTTGGCTCACTGCAACCTCCGCCTCCTGGGTTCAAGTGATTCTCCTGTCTTAGCCTCCTGAGTAGTTGGGATTACAGGCATGCGTCACCATGCCCAGCTAATTTTCTTATTTTTAGTAGAGACAGGGTTTCTCCATGTTGGCCAGGCTTGTCTCGAACTCCCAACCTCAGGTGATCTGCCCACCTCAACCTCCCAAAGTGCTGGGATTACAGGCGTGAGTCACCATGCCCGGCCAGCTGGGCCCTTTTTAACAGCCTCTGTCAACATAATATTTCAAGGCATTATCCCCATGAGAAAAACACAAACCCTTACCACATTGATGAAAACATAGATATTCTCAAAGTTTTGTGAGGTAGTCATTAGAAGTGAAGGTCTATTATAAATCATATAGCAAGACAGTCAAATTTCTACATGGGGAAGTATTTTTGCCCACTTCCTCATCTCCTCTCCTCTCCAGTCTCTCTCCAGCAAGGGTAAAAAGCCTACTCAGCAAAATTAACACCCCCAAAAAAGCCTAGTAAGGACGAGATATTTTTCTTCAAACTTCCTGTAAGGGTTTCCGTTCATCATGACTGTAATCTCCTGATGTTTTTATTAGAAAACTTTGTGCATGCCAGAGAGTCAATAAGTCCTCTCGGGATCAGTGAATTGGTTGGTAATCCTGTCCTGATACTTGAGTTACGTAGTGTCTTTGTTGGAATCTAGGAGATGAACAAGACTATTTTCTTTTCTAATTGCTTCTTGTTTTCCTTTTACAGAAAGAATTAGGGCTCTATTGAAATCTTACCACCTTTTTATGGGCTATGAGGTCAAGTTAGTTATAATAAGGATCCATCTTAAATTCTCATCAAAGGGCTTCATTACTGAAGCAGCATTTTCTTAAGTGATCCCTTAGCACAGACCCAGAGGATAATACTACTGCAAAGTGAGTAGATGGTCTGGGTGAGCTAAAAATAAGGAGTTCACCTTTCTGTCCTGGGTGGCCAGAGATATCTAAATCAATTCGGAATAAAACCTCAGGCTAAAAGCCAACAGTTCCCAAATGAGAAATGATCTCTTCCCTGAAGAGTGGGAAGGAGAAAGGAGCTGAAATGCTAGTGCAACACTGGACATGGTAGATGTGAACAATTTTGGTTCTAAGGAGCAAGCCATGGGCACAGTGGCAGCTGTTTGACTTCAGTTGACCCGATGCCACACCAGAGTTTGATTTCAAAAAGAGCCATGGGACATTTGAATCTCAAATGGGCACTGGGGTACAAAATGGAAGTCAAGTTCAAGTTATTAAAGGACTGATGTCTCAGCACCTAACTCTAACCTAATGGTGAGTGGAATCATTTTCCCTCTTTTCCTCCTGTCTTTCATTTCCTAATGACCCACCCCCCTTTCTGGGTCCTTTTCAGCCTTAATTCCTCTCTAACAAGTTCACCTTAGGTGAAGCTATCTCTTGTTAGTGATGTGGTAAACCACTTTCTCTCTCTTAGCCTCATCTTAAGACAATAAGGAAAATGATGAGTGATAATGTGGGTAGAGCAGCCAGCACGGTACTGGGTACCCAGCAGGTGCTCCTGTGATTTGTATTAAGAGAATCCAGTTTTCCAGCTGTCAAGATACCTCAGCCTTCCTCTTTCTGTTGGGCCATTGGAAGGGAGATTCCTCAAGCAACACGGACAAGAGGCATACTTCTTTCTGATTCCTGGCCACAGCAAAGTTCTCAGCATTTAGATTTCTTGCCCATTCTGAAAGGCTGGATGATGGCTCCCTAGTATCTCTTCAGATGCCACAGCCCATGAGTTATGGCTTCCGCTGACCTCTCTGCAGGGTAGGATGATGAGCTGGCAACAGCTGTGGGAGCTGCAGTAAAGAGCCCGCAGACTCAAAGCTGCAGCTGGGTTAATGACACTGTGGCATTGGGGTGGCTGTCTTGAGGACCATAAAAAAAGAAAGGAAAAAGAAAAACAAGAAAAAAAAAATCCCAAACCTCAAAACAAAGACAGATGTTTTGACTTAGGAAAAGAACATAAAGAGATATCAGTTTAGATATTTGTTTTCCTAACAGCAAATTGATACTAAATTGGGTTAAAATAAATGGGAGGTTGTTTTATATTTATAACAGAATTAACTAAAAAAGGAAATGAAAATTCATTCTTCTCTATTCTTCCATTTCCCCCTTTCTTTCTTCATTTTCCTCTCTCTTCCTCTGGTACAAAAACAAAACAAAACGAAAACTCCCTTCCTCAGAATTATTCCATGGGGATTAGTTGGGCTGGCCCAGAGATGTGGTGGATGTAATCTGTATATGGGAATCTTGGAAATTCCACCCCTCAACTTTTTCTGCTAAGTATACTTGAATCTGACAGTGACAGAGACCTCAGTTAATTAATTTATTTTATTTTATTTTTTGAGACAAGATCTGGCTCTGTTGCCCAGGCTAGAGGGCAATGGCATGATCTTGGCTCACTGCAAGCTCCGCCTCCCAGGTTCAAGCAATTCTCGTGCCTCAGCTTCCTGAGTAGCTGGGATTACATGCGTGCACCACCATGCCCAGCTAATTTTTGTATTTTTAGTACAGATGGGGTTTCACTGTGTTGCCCAGGCTGGTCTTGAACTCTTGAGCTCAAGTGATCCACTCACCTTGGCCTCCCAAAGTGCTAGGATTACAGGTGTGAGCCACCACACTCAGTCAACCTTAGTTAATTTAAATGTGAGTTTACATGCTAAATGATGGCTAGCAATGCAGGGAGAGAAGGATTATCACCTGTGTTTGCAGATACTCAAGCCTTGGACTGGGATTCATGAGCCATAGGTTTTAGCTCTGTGTCAGCCCCTCAACTGACATATTACTTTGGGAAAATAACTCAACTTCTTGAGGACTCCACTTTCTGCTATCTCTTCCTTGCCTAAAATTCAAAGTCTTTGTCTTGGGCAGGACTTCTGTGTGTAGTGATGTATGTTAGATGCTTATACTGGTGGAAGGTATAGCTTGAAATCCAGCCCTTGTTCCTCTTGCCAAGACTCTGCCTTCCCAGAGGGGCCACTTTTTGAAATAGGCTCAAAGCGCCTATGTGCCAGCTCTGACCTCGATTATGGGCCTGAGAAAAAAAAGTTCTCCCTAAAGTGGGGCAGAGATGAAGAATAGGAAAGGCATTTTTGAGAGGCTGGGAGCTGAAAGCCAGTTGATGTAACTATGCCTGCGGGGTGATCAAGAGTGATCACAAGACAAGGGATGTCTGCAGGAGACAAGAGGAACAGTTTGGAGGGTGGAGAGGAGGCTGAACATCTAGTTTGAAGGAACCCAGGAAGGAGTCTGAAGAGAACAAGGTAAGTATCTCTCCTCCCAATAGCAGGGTGACTTAGAGTGCAGCGTAGCCTCAATTTAATAAGACACAGAGAAATCAGATTGGGAGGACTGCACACCCCACTGACCTACAGAGTTATGACAGATGCTGAGCTGTGGTTGAGGATAGAGAGGTGGTTATAGGGGAATGGAGTGGGGGACAGGCTGGGAGAAGGTGGAAATAAGAGTAGAACATGAGGATAAAATAGACTCAAAGCCCATGCTTTCAGGTAATGAAGAACTGTGATTTATGTACTGTTGTGTACCTAAGAGTTTTTCCCTTCTAGAATCTGCTCCCTGAAGTAAAGTGGTTTGCATTGTGCCTGACTACATCTGATTGACAGGTCTCCCATTGTGTCTCCAGGCATCCTAAGATGAAAAGATGCTGAAGATAAGTGATGGGGAAGTGAAAGATCCAAGGTGGTGTTATAAATAAAAAAAAGGCTTTAACATCAGGTGTTAAAAATACAAGGTTCTACCCGGAATTCCCTAGACTTGGTTTTTTTGAGATGGTGAGATAATTATACTCTGGAAGACAAGAGCAAGAAATGTGAATAAGTTAAAAAAAAAAAAAAAAGACTAAAGATTGGGGGTTGGGAAGAGGTGAGTAAATCCTCAACCTACTCAGATGTCTTCAGGAGAAGAAAAAAAAAAAAAAAAAAAAACAACTTCCTGGTGTCCAAAGTGAAGGTTGGAGCAAAATGAAAAAAAATAAAGAAACCTCTTTCCAAAATGTATTCAAACTTGTCACAACTGGGAAAATTGGAAGAGATTCTATTTGAAGAATTCCCAGGGTAAATTCGTGGCTGGGGGTGAAGGCACTGTGGAAAGGGTGCTTTGGCCTGGGACTGGGATGGGGAGGAGCATCCCAGAACCAGAAGCAGGGCCCTGGCATAGTTATGTGGGAGCTAAGAAGCAGTCAGCAGCAGTAGGTTGAACTCAAACTGACTTTCATGCCAAGCAGGGCCAAATGCAATGTGAGCATTGGTGAAAATCTGTGTTACAGTTGTCAGTATAGACCGTGCTCCCTGGATTTTCCCAAAATGTGCTGAGAGGTTTCCGTGGGAGTTGTGTGAGCTGACAGCCCACATGGGGCGCTTAAAACATCAGAGGCAAATGTAGACCTGGGAGGCAGTTCTGCCTTCTCACCTGGTTTGGAGGCTGAGGAAGAGAAGGGAGCAGGCGCACAGACTGGGTCACATGGGTTCAATGTCAGGTTCCAGCCCTTTTGCAGACAGCTGACCTTACTTACCTAGTGGGCTTTGATGTAGTTTGGATGTTTCCTGCCACCAGATCTCATGTGGAAATATGATCCCCAGTGTTGGAGGCGGGGTGTGGTGGGAGTTGTTTGGGTCATGGGGGCGGATCCCTGGTGAATGGCTTGGTGCTCTCCCTGCAGTAATAAGTTCACATGAGGTCTGGTTGTCTCATAAAAAGATTCTGAGACCTCCCTTCTTTCTCCCTCTCTTGCCATGTGCCACACCTGCTCCCCCTTCACCTTCTGCTTTGATTGTAAGTTTCCTGAGGCCTCACCAGAAGCTGATCAGATGCTGGTGCCATGCTTGTACAGCCTGCAGAACTGTGAGCCAAATGAACCTCTTTTCTTTAGAAATTATCCAGTTTCAGGTATTCCTTTATAGCAACACAAAACAGACTAATATAAGCTTCTTGGTCTTTAAGGTTCTTATGAGTTCTCTGAAGCTGAGATAAACCGCATGGCCCTCTACTTAACATCCTTGCCTCAGTCTTCATGAAATGCCAGAGGCTTGTTCACATTAGGATGACCACAGCTGGGGATACCAATAACCCCATGAAGAAAGCATTTCCATGGACTTCAGGGCCTGGTACACCATCCATGCAGCTTGTTCTCACATGCCACACAGTTCCCTGCTGTGAGAGCCACTGCTAGCAAGACATCCAGTGCTTGCATACAATACTGAGAATCCTATCCTAAAACACCCCTGTTAGGCTGTGATATGGTTTGGCTGTGTCCCCACCCAAATCTCATCTTGAATTCCCACATGTTGTGAGAGGGACCCAGTGGGAGGTAATTGAATCACAGGGGCAAATCTTTCCTGAGCTGTTCTGATGATAGTGAATTAAGTCTCATGAGATTGATGGTTTTAAAAAGAGGAGTTCCCCTACACAAGCTCTCTCTCTTTGCCTGCTGCCATCCATGTAAGACATGACTTGCTCTTCCTTGCCTTCTGCCGTGATTGTGAGGCTTCCCTAGCCACACGGAACTGTAAGTCAAATTAAACCTCTTTCTTTTGTAAATTGCCCAGTCTCTGGTATGTCTTTATTAGCAGTATGAAAATGGACTAATACAGGCTGGCATCATTTTCTTACTGAGCAAATGAGAAATATATTCAGCAGAGGTATATGACCTACCCAAGGTCACAGAGTTGGGAGTCAAACCAAACTGTGTTTTTCCTACTATGCCTTAATCCTCCTCATGACATCTGTGCCCATACTTACTCCTGGAACTGACCTCATTTTCTCAATCTCCCAACTTATTATTTCAGAACAGAATTCTATTCTTTGTAGCTATCTCGCATAACTTCAAGGAAATACAAGTTATTGGAACAGATATACTCAAAGAAGCTCACCTTTGGCAAACACTGTCAAGTTAAGATTTGTAAGCCACAAAAGAAAATCAAGTAAAATGATATTACTTTGCTTCTTTAAATCCATAAAACCAAAAATCTCCCGTGAACCAGAAAATCTCTCTACAAAAATCATTAAGCTAAAAATAAACTTTAAAAATTGACTGGCAATCAACAAGAAAAATAGAAATTTTAAGACCTTCAGACAAGAGCAGTAATTATATTATTGATCCAAAGGATTAAGGCAAAAAGGAGGAACTTGGGGATAGAGAATGACTAATGATTGCTGCCCTTTCGCTGGGAACTTTGAGGTACAATGGGTGATTAAGGTTTGGAACACCAGGAGGAAGCCACTCTCTCTCTACCCCCAAATCCCATCTTAAAGAAGTTTGTTCAACAGACTATACCTCAAAGCAGTTTTGCTAGCAACTTTGAATGTGGCCATATGATAGAATAAAGTACTTTGTAAGCTGTGATGAGCTTTACAAAAACAAGTGCTGTCTCCGTCCTGGAGGCTAGAACTTAGGTTTTTATCATGTTTGTATCCTTAGAATACTTGGACTCAGTAAGTATTCACTGAATGAATAAATCAAATATCCCACCAACAACATCCCTCTGATATTACTCCTAAATGAAAGGATTTGTGGGGCAGGCAGGGAGTAAGGCAGGTAGTCATTTACTATGTATTTGCAGCCTTAACACTGCCTCGAGGACTTTGTTGCCTCCTATTCTGCTGTGAGGAATCCTGCAGAAACAGAGTCCTGCTATTGAGAGACAGCGTGGAGGAGATGACCTTGACATTCCCTTCTACAGCCTAAATCCTAGAATTGCGAATGCATAAGGGTTCCCCTGGTGACCCCATGTGGCTTTCCCTTTACTTGCTCACTGCCACCCATGGCTGGTGGCCCAGCTGGGCTGTCTCAGGTTGTTCATTTCAGCTCCTACAAACTCAGGCCTCACTTGATTTCTATCATCTAGCCCTTGGAATTTTCCTTCCAAAATCATAAATGAATCCACAGAAGGTACACTGGAGCAGTTTTTTTTTTTTAGGTTACTCTTGATAGTAGATTCCAGCCACTCATTTACTCAGCAGATATTAGTGCTCACTTACTAGGCACTAGAAACCCTACTATTATTCAAGGTCTAATTCTGAACAACACAGACAAGTCCCTCTTGTCATGGAAGCTGTATGCTAGTGCCTGGGAGAAGGACCCCCGGAGAGTGAGCTCCTCTGTGACTGGCCTCCACCTCCCTGCCCCACCACTAGATAGGCTTTGCAATAGAAAAGTGCACAATAGCATGTCTGAAAGGTCCAGGGAGACAACAGAGGTGGCCTCGAGAACCTCACTCTCAACAATTTTAAGTTATTAACTTTGGTTCATATGGTTTTTACATTCTGACTAGCCGAGGGACTGGGCTACTTGTAAAGATGGTCATGCTGAGTAGCAGAAACTACTCCCAGCCATGTCTGTCTCCCAGCCTATTACTGAATTACCTTTGAACCTTCTCTCTGCTTCTCAGTAGAAAGTGTGCAGCATAAACAAATTGACTCTGGTACTCAGTGAAACTATTAGGATTGGAACTTAGGGAAAAAAATTCTGCTACCTTGACTTCAAAGTGTGCCCTGGTGTGAACCTGTCTGCCAGGGCATTTTCTTCTCTCTGTAGAACTGTATAGTATGGCTAGCTAGAAGCATCAGATCTCGGTTGTGTACTTCAGGCTCCTATGGACTCCTTTGAGGGCTGGGGATGGAGCAAGGCTTTTCTCTGCTCCAGGAGCACGGTGAGGATGTTCTGCCTCCTGAAGCAGAGAGCTCTTGCCCCCTCTGCCCTGGCTTTTTGCAAATAGCTTTCAGGGAGGGCACAGCTTCCATTAAAGCTCTTGCCTTTGTGGGCTTGCAGGAACGTGCTTAGTGAGAGACTACCCAACCCTCCAAAGAGTTCTGGTGAAAAGAACTGACAAATACGTGTGTATTAGTCTATTCTCGTGCCGCTAATAAAGATATATCTGAAACTGGGTAATTTATAAGGGAAAGAGGTTCAATTGACTCACTGTTCCACATGGCTGGGGAGGCCTCACAATCATGGTGGAAGATGAATGAGGAACAAAGTCATGTCTTACATGGTGGCAGGCAAGAGAACGTGTGCAGGGGAACTGCCCTTTATAAAACCATCAGATCTTGTGAGACTTATTCACTATCACGAGAACAGCACAAGAAGACCTGCCCCCATGATTCAGTTACCTCCCACTAGGTCCCTCTCATGACATGTGGGAATTATGGGAGCTACAGGTCAAGATGAGATTTGGGTGGGGACACAGCCAAACCATGTCAACATGATTAGGTTTCCCTTAAAGATTCTGGGTGATGGAGTATTGTATCTAAATGCTGGGATAACTCCAGACAAATTTCAGTTTTATTTTTAGGAGCTCTTAAACAAGTCTGACCTGGGTTACCAAAACTGGTTTGAGAGGAGACTTCACAGCCTGCCCCGCTCCCAAGGAGCTTGAGCCATTTGGCCAAAGATTTGTGAACTTCGAAATATCGTTTCATCAGCTACCAAAATAAACTAATCAAAATAACTCTTTGAAGCTACCTAAAATTCATTCTGGAACAAGACAAATTAATAAATACGGAAAATAATTAAAAATGAAGAATTGTTTTTTAGTAGTGGGGGGGGCGGGCATGGGGAGAATAAAAATTTTCTACAAGATTCACCTTTGCCATAACAAGAATTTATCTGGTAGAGCTTTGTCCATGTCATTCTGTCCTGTTGGCTGATAACATTATCTTGTCTTCTCAAGAGGTAGAATTCTGCCTGCCTTTTTCCCTTTTTCTGTTCCTCCTTTGAAGTGGGGAGGCAAACGACCAAGACACGAAGGAACAAAGCCAAACACTACAAAACATTAATAGAATATTCACTCCAAATGAGATTTTTAAAGAGGCACTTTAAATGCAGCAAAGACCTAAGCACCAATATCAATGTTCCTGTAAGCAGAAAATAAAACCTACAAATAAAGTTTTAGTGGAAGGTGTATCATTTTATTTCATTAATATTCATATCCTGAACTCATATGTGCAATTGCAGAGAACTTCATGAGACAATTTTGCTCTTAGGAAGCAAACAACAGCCCTAGACCAGCCTAATAAACATTCAAAAACATCATCCATACTGGGCACAGGTGATTTCCAATTGCCACCTGTGCTGATGTTTAGTGGCTGGAGCTCTGAGCACTGTCATAATTTGTGCCCTCGCTTTGCATCCCACATGCCCCTGGAATGAAATGGGGGAATTTGTCCTATCTCTTTGTTGGAGGGGATGGGCTTGAGATTCTCCTAGCAATATATCTGTCTTCTAGTTTACCATATTTGTGGTCAGAATGACACTCCTCCCAGCCTCCCCTAACTATTCAAGGACTGGTTAACTGTGAGAAAGGTGCTTGAAAGTCTCCTCCTGGTCTGCTCCACTGTTGAGCTGGTTTCTGACCCTCAGCCTGAGCACCTGGTAAGACCCTTCAACTTAGACTCCAGTGACCTTCTCTTGGCAGGTGCAAGGTGGTTAGACGACATATATATCCCACCCAGAAGCAGGAGCATTTTAATTTTTGATAGACTAGCCTGGCCCTGTAGAGGATCGTTGGACTATAGGAAATAATAGCTTGTGTTTGCATGGTGCTTTACTACTTACAGAGAATGTATGTAACTCATCGTTTTATTCAACTCTTATGTTGGCATTTCCATTTTGCCTGAGGCGTTGAGATACGACTTTTTCATTTTACAGGCTCCCAACACTGGGTTTTTGGTCCCAAGCCCTGGGTTGCTCCCTTCATTCCACAGCTGCTCTGAAGATAGACTGAGGATCATTTTGAATTCCTGAGGGAATTACCTCTCTGTTTAAAATTCCTTATGGTTACGTGCGGGTGAGGCCAACAGATGAGAACATCTAGCTTAGAGACAAGGGGAAGGAACCCAAGGGAAAAACCAAGGATTTCAGCAGGACATATTTGAATGGGAAGAAATCCTCAAGAAGCCCTAGAGGGAGAACCCATGAAAATGATAGCTAAGAAACTGGAGAAGTGTCTGACCCAGATAAGTAAGGTTTGGTTTAATCTCTTGATTCTGGTTGCTTAATTCTGGGACTGTTTGCTGTCAGGCCTGCGCAATCAATTGGCCTAAGGAGATAAGGGACCTGTTTAAATTAACATCAGAAAGAAAAAATAGCACATTCTCCAGCAGAAGCGTTAGTTTTCCTCAGCGAATAGACAGGGAAGGTAGAGCAGAGGAGAGGACACTGTCCGGCTCCACCACCTCCCACCTATGTGACTGGACCAACCACTGACTTCCCTGAGCCTGGATCTCCTTGTCTACCCTGCCATGCTGGGTGGGAGTGAGAGGATGAAGTGAGCTGATGTGGAGAGCACTGCAAGGAGAGGGCATAAGCCTGGCCTCGTCATGCCAGAGGCCTCCAGCCCCAAGGAGCAGAATAACTCCCAGAACAGAAAGGGGTTCAAAGCGTGGGCTTTGGAGACAAATTTGCTAGGGTCATATCTGACGCTGTTAGTCCTCCATGGGCAAGGGCCTTACCCGCCTATGCCTCCGTTTTCTCCTCTGTAAAATGGGAATTATAGGGCTAATGCGTGGATCGAATGAGTAACACCAACCTGTTTACAACGGTGCTTGGCACACAGTCTGGGTTCAGTAGACGGTGTTAGTAGTTACTATTATTAGGAATGCCACTACCATTGCTGTATTTTCTGTGATGGCTTTCTGACCTGGCCTCATATATCCAGACTTTTTCCTATCAAAAGCTTCTAGGTATTTATAGGTCTTAGATCCAACCCCAGATCTATTGAATCAAGATCTCTGTGGTAGGAACCCGGGAGTCTATTGTACTAAATGCCCTGAGCAGGTCTGAAACCTGGTCTATGGAGCAAGTTCCTCAGGCATCCAATTTAGGATGAAACTTCCATCACTTAGGCCCACTGTGCCTCTTCTCAGCTACTCTACCCACTGCCCACATCTAACTCTGCCACCAGAAAGGCCTCTATTTTCTCACATTTGTGTGAGGAATTGCTGTGTCTTCCAAGCACATGTGGACTTCCCTGTGTCCTGGCTGTGCCCAGCTATCCCCACTGCCCGAAAACTGTCTTCCCCTCCCACGGGTTAGCCCTCCCTAGACTGGCCATATACTAATGTTACACGTTTTATCTTCTGCCAAACCTTCTCCAGCTGTGCCCCCTCATCCAGCAGCTTTTCTCATGCGGCAGAGCTAGTGATGGAGACTTCTCCATAGGCCTGTCTCCTAGCCAACCTGAAATCTCCTTTCAGCTGGAAACTGGGTTCCAGTTGTGAGAAACTAGGGAGCTTCGATTTGTGTGACCAGCTGGTGTTTCCTCATCCAGGGATGACTGGGCTGTGAGTGAGGAGACGATCTTATTCCCTTGGTGGTCAGATACTGTGCTTACCCTCACAGCCTGTGATACCTACTGGGCCTGCGTCACATGGCAGACCCTCCTCCCTCCACGTCTTGTTCAAGCTCTTTCCCTGTGTTTGGCCCAGTTCCCCCGAACGGCTCTGTTGCCACTTTGCTCTCTCCACCACCACTGCCCACACAGGATGTGGGTCCCTTCCCCGCTGCCTTTGTTCAGGGATTGAAACAGTCCCACGTAACCACCCTCTGTAGTCTGGCTCTCCCAACCAGGCCTCCTGGGCACAGTCCTCCATTTGAGGCACTGTGGCCCTCACCACTGGTGGGAGAGAGTTCTGTGAGTCTGGACTCACAGATGCCCCATGGTGATACAGAGGTCAGAGACAAAGCTTGGGGCCAGAGCCTAGCCCCAAATGGCAGACCTCCCTGGAGACACAGGAACTGGCCAAGTGGCAGACTTTCCTGGTGTTTCTCATTGCTGGGTTTGCCCCCACTGGGGCTCACCACACGTGCTCTGAGGTCGGTCGTTTGACCTCCTTTGTTAGCAGATCCTGCTTTCCTCCCCGACGCCCTTGCCTTGCTCTGTCCTCTGCTACCACAAGGGTGAGCATGAAAGGCTGGCAGTGGTTGCAGGGGAGGATGCATTGTGACTTTTGGAGTGTGATATTCAGCACCCTGTTGTGGTGCAGGGAAGCCCCCAAGGCCTGGTGCCATGACTGGGGAAGGTCCTCTGGACTCCCACATGGTCCTTCCTGCCAGGGCAGGGAGAGGGCAGGGGGAAGGCACAGGTGATGGTGCTATCCTTTAGAACTAGTCATTAACTTTTTTTGGTATAGAGTCTATTCCTTCGCCGATCATCAAAGCTGTTTTGTGCAGGAACAGATGTATGACTTACACTTTAATGTATTCTTTCATTCAGTGAGTATTCACTGAGCACATACCTTGCCTGGGGCCTTGGAGTGGAGCTGTTGGGAACAAGGTCAAGTGAAGTGGAGGAGACGAGCCATGGCTTACACAGTGCTTGGGCTTGGGTGGGCCCAGCCCAGAGAATGGCTCTTAAATAGGATCAGACAATCCTTGTATAAGAAAATTAAAGGTTGTCTAGATGCTATCCAGAAAGTATGAAAGGATCAGAAAATCTTCCCTGGCTGCAGCATCTGGGGAGTTCCGAAGGTAGAGACAGCCCTATGGTTGGCCTTGAAGGACGGGTGGGCCCTGTGACCAGAAAGGGGAGGTGAGGACTGGGCAGTGAGTCAGCTGGAGCAGAGGTAGGGAGATGGGAAGCTTCTGGCATGTTCAGGAAGTGAACAGTGTTCTGTTTGGCTAGGGCCTGGGGTTTCTGAAAGGGAATAGTGAGTAAAAAGTCTGAAACAATTGGCCAAGACAAGTCTATGGAAGGCCTTAGCCAACAGGCAAGGGGCTTTGAGTTGACTTGGTCTGGTAGGAACCACTGGAGTCTATCTTTAGTAGACAGATTAGTGAATGTGACAACAAATTATGCTTTAGGAAGCTGAATCACACCTTCTAGACCAGGAAAACCATCAACATAACATCTTGGGAGGAAAAGGATGGTGGCAGTGTGAATAGAAATGAAAAGATGAGAGATCAAGGGTGTCCTGAGGGAGACTGCAGGATTTGACAACTTGGCAGGGACATTTTTGGGGGAGTGGATATCAAAGACAGCTGAGGTATCAAAAAGTCATTTTGTGCTTCTATATAGGGATTCCTGTGGCCTGGAAAGGTTAGTTCAGTATTCCCACACGTTCATTAGTGTTTACTGTGTATCTCATGTAAGAATAAGAAATAGAGGAACAAAGGCAAACAAAACACAATGCTTGCTCCAAATGGGAAAGGACTTTAGAGGAGACCCCAGGCTGGCCCACACTATTTTCTTTGCAAAGAAAATCAGAGATGGTCAAACGTTTTATTCAATATCCTCCCCAAAGTGTGGATGAGGGAAAAGGGGTCCAGGTTCACGTTCTCCTTGTATGGATAGCTCAGTGGCTTTGTTTGCCTTTGTTTTACTCCACAGCTATTTCTCTTGTCCCTAACATGGGGTGTGAGTAAGAGACTGCCCCCGCTCCACTCTCTAGCCTTAAGTCCCCAAGGAATCTCAGTGTTTCAGGATGATCAGAGGAGCCGGAAAGAACCACAGGGTCCAAATAAGCAAGGAGACACAAAACAAGAGCTAAGGGATGGAAAGGAGGTCTCAGTGGGGAAAGGAGCTGAGGGGCAGATTTAGGGTAAGTAGTGGGAATGTTCCTAGTGAGAGTAACTGGGAGAGTAAAGGTGAGGAGGCCAAGAACATGGGGCATGCTTGGGGAATGTTACATGGTCTTGTCCAAAGAGTGTAGGCTGTGCAGAGCCTTGTTTATAGCTAATATTTTGTTTTGTTTTGTCAATGAAGTCAAGAATAACAGTTGGAAATCTAATTAAGTGGTTTAGAAGTTGTGGTTTAGTTGTTTTTAGTTATACAGTATTCTGGGTTTCTTTTTGGGCCTAGAAGCCACCCCAGTTTTTTAGTCAATTGTCAAGAGGTCATTGATGAGGCAATTTCTCCATTCCAGCCCAGAAATATGACTGCTGGGCATTGATTTTTGGCAATAACATATCCTTGAGAAGAGGACTTTAATTACTCAGTGTCGCAGAGGTGGAAATCTCACTTCTTTCCTTACGAAGTCTGTTTAGAAACAATGGAATGTGTGGGTGACAAGACATTTGTGGAAATATATAGAAATCACCAAGTTTCAAAAATATATTCATGGAAACTCAAATAGTTAAGGCCAGGACCAGGCCAAAGTTAGTCTTTTGTCCTCTTTTATTTCATCATTCTAGCTCTTCCTTCTCTTTCAAAGAGCAACTGGAACTATTATGGCAACTGGATCTTTTTCATTCTAAATAAGAAGACAAGAAGGAACACCCAAGAGTAAGAGGAACAATTAATCAATTTTATTATCAGCAGTAAATTACCAGTAATTCTCTTGGTAACATTATGTGTTAGTATGATTAAAGTCAATATAAGAATAGATTTTTTTTTTTCCTTTTTGGCAGGGCATGGTAGGGTGATGGTTGTTGGAGTTGGAGAGTTGATTTTCAAAACAAAAAATATTTCAATAAACCCAGGAGAGTCAAATCTCAGACATGTCTCCAAGCATGAGGTGTTGAACTTGGTACCTGATGGCTTTCATTCCCTAGAGCTGATATAACAAATCTGTGGCTTGAAACAACAGAAATTTCCTTTCTCACAGTTTTGGAGATTGAAGTGTGAAATCAAGGTGTTTCTGCACCACATTCTTCTCTCTGAAGTCCTTCAAGGAAGAATGCTTCCTTGTCTCTTTAAGTTCCCAGTGGTTCCAGGCATTCCTTGGCTGAAGACTGCGTAATCCTAATCTCTGCCTCCATGTCTACATGGCTGTCTGACCTGTGTGTCTCAGTGTTTGAACTCTCCCTCTGCCTTCTTTCTTATAAGGACACCTGCCACTGGATTTAGAGCCCATGTTAAGTCCAGGATGATTTCTGAGCTCCTTAGCTTAATTCAATCTCCTTAGCTTTATTCAATTTGGACCTCCTTAGCTTAATTTCAATTTGGAAGGTCACATTCACAGGTTCCAGGGATTAGGAAACAGGAACATCATTTGAGGGGCCACTATTCAATCCACAACGCTGAAGATGCATTCTTTGCTGGCACGAGAAAGTGCCCCTGGATGTTCAATAAATCTTTGTTGATGGACTGGTGGCCTTTTAAATAGCAGAGCAGGGTTTGACTGGATTCAGTGTGAGGAGACTGGAGGGTGTAGCAAGTCTCTGTAAGTAAACTGCACTTGGAACAAAAGAGGTTATGTAATTTACTGGATGGATAGATTAAATTCATTTTACTAAGCACAGTATATTCTGAAACCCTGTCAAAAGCTTTCCTGATAGACTCTGAGGCTGGGAATCCAAGATCCTCATGAAAGTCATCCATGTGACATTTTGTTGTTCATAACAAGCTTTGTTGTTTCTTCTTGTCATCGTTGTTGTTTTATCCCTTAAAAACAGAAAACTTCGAGTTGATCCCATTGGACATTTGAGACGCTGAGAGCTCCAAAACACTGAAGTGCTGTGGAATAAAAAAGTGCATTTTAAAGCAAGTGTCTCTAAAATAAACGGAAGGCAGCCTAGTATATAATACATATCTAAGAATTTTTTAAGAATACTTAAAGGCACCCACAAGGGTCAGAGTTCTTTTTTTTTTTTAAAAGGGAGATACTAAGACATAGGGTAGCCAGAGCCATAAATGTGAAGTCAACTCCCTAAACAATAACTGCAGAGAGTTCCTTTTTTCTTTCTGTCACTGAGAAACACAGCCGCCCACATATTCCTGCCACTCTTCCCCCCATGCTTTGGACGGTGGTAGGCTGCCTGGAGAGCAGTGACTCACCGGAAATGTTCTCCTTTCTAGAGTAAACAGCTAGAATGAAATCATGTCAGCACCATTTACCAATTTTATTTTTAATTGGTTAATATGCCTTTGATCACTGAAGGGGAAATAAGTGAATGAGGCCCGGCTCAGGCTTAAGGACCTGCATTATTATCTTGTACATTCGTTTAGATCATTTTCCACCATCCACCCAAAATGCAGTTATTTATTAGCATAATACGGTTACGAATGTATCTGTGGGGCTTAAAGATGGAAATTGAAACTCTGCGATGATTTAGCTGAAAGTTACTGGAGCATTCATAAAGCTGTCAGAATTACAAGAGAAAACACATTAGGAAAATGCCAGCACTAGTTGCTATTAAATGGATATTCAAACATCGTCAGCACTGTTATCCACAGCAGGCTGGTCTAATTTATAAGCTCCTGTACAAGGGGATAATGGTAGCTGCAGGTTCAAAGGAAAGTGGATCATAGGCATGACATTAGGAAGAGTGATCACATGTTTTTGAGCATAAATCAGGAAATAGGAAAAAATATTTTTCCTCTGATTTGTTAATTTACTTACATCTTTAAAAAGTATTCTCAATAAATCACATTTATAGAAAACAATAAAATAAACTGGAAAAGCACAAACTTGACTTTAATTCATTCACCAAATGCTTATTGAGTACCATTGTTATGCCAGGCATGGTTTTAATGGTGGATACAATATAAATTTAACAGACAAAATACTAGCCCATAGATGGAATTCAGTGACTCTGCCAACAAATGTTGATGGAGTAGCTACTGTATTACCAGGCAAGTGCTATGGTTGATATTCTGACAGTTCACAATCATACACATTGGTGATCATATATACTTGGGAAACTAAGCATTACTGAGACTCTGACCCTGAGTATTTCTGGGAATGCTTACGTGTCTCCCATGAGTTTGCTGATGAACTATGGTCATTGCCTGTTGCTCTGCCAGCCAAGCTAGAGCTCTGTAGACTTGGGCCTCAGTGTGGAGAGTAGCTGTTATAAGCTAAAGTTTTGCTCCCATTTCCTTGTCTGCATGTCAAAAGCATCAACGCTGGTGAGGCTGAAAATCTGTCAGGATGTGATGTTGGTGCCCCTGGAATCGTACCATGTTCCCTGGGGCTACTGATCTACATCATTCCTGTGAATATGCTCCTTTTCCAGCACACAGGGTGCAGGTTGCTTGAGCATCACAATCTACAGATAGTCAGTTCTTACAATTCACCTTCTCAAGCTCCATTGCCTCTCCCTGCAATCACGTCTTTACCTGACCTGTCTGTATCTGGTCTTCTCACCCCATATAAGTTTAAGGACATCAGTTCATGTAAGGAGAGTGGCGGCACCTCCCTCTGCTCATGGTGGGCCCCTAAGACCTGGAACCACCAGGCTAAAATATCCAATTACACACACACATGCGTCTTTGAAAACAAGATTACCTGAGAACATCTGCACAGGTGGCCATAAGAATACAGCCACTAGGTCCAAACTGAATGACACTAAGTTGAAGTACAGCAGCAAGTATTCTCTGCAAATAAACAGGAAGATGAACCAGAAGCCAATTACAAAGGCAAGAAACAAATGTTGGTATAAGCTGTATAACAAAAATGAGGTGGAAGTTAGGGTGCAATAATTAGAAACATAGGAATTAAAAAAAAAAAAAAAACTAAATTGGCAAAGAACTAAGCGATCTACATCCAGGTCTTCACAAAGGAGAATTATAACCTACTTTATTCTACTATTTAGGATATGAATATTGAGCTCCTGCTCTGACACAGACACTACATTTGGCACTGAAGGTGCCAGGATGAATGAGACCCTTTACCAGCCTGTAAACAGCTTAGAGTCTAAGGCAGGGGTCAGCAGGCAGCAGGGTATGGCCCATGAGACGAGTCCCATACCCCTCCTGTTTTTGTATAACTATGAGCTAAGAAGGGCTTTTACATTTTTAAATGGTTGAGCAAAACCACAAAAGAATATTTCCTAACATCTGAAAATTACATGAAATTCAAATTTCAATGTTTATAAATAAAGTATTATAGGAACACAGTCAAGCTTACTCTTTTATGTATTGTCTGTGGCTGCTTTTGAGTAACAACAGCCGAGTTGAATACTTGGGGCAGAGATGACATGAACCACAAAGCCCACAATATTTACCCACCCCTGACCTAAGAGGGGGGCTGACGCAAGAGACAAGCAGGTGACATATGAAATTCCAGAGGTAAAGATGCACTGCAGCGTATACTTGGAGCATCGAGGAGACGATGATAAAAGAAGCACAATTTCAGGCTTCCTTAAGGTCACTAGAACAAATGTATAACCAACATAAGAGAATTTAAAAACATTTCTTTTTACCATCACCTAAGCAAGAAGCCAAAAGATCAAATATATATATATATATGTGTGTATATATATATGTGTGTGTGTGTGTGTGTGTGTATGTATATATGTTATTACATTTCCAGGTTAACTATTCTGTGTTTTACTTATTTTATTATTAGTAGTAATTACATTTCAGCTTTTCTTAGTATCAGTTTATGCATGCAAGGTATAAAGTTTGCTTTATGATCAATTCTCTTATATGTATTATTATAACATTGTTTATTCAAGATATCCTGCATGGGATGGAGCTTAAAAAGTAAAGATTCTTTAATTCTTAAGTATTGCAATCTGAAAGCCGTTGGTCTGAACAGCTTGGCAAGCCTGGGTGTCTGGACAGAGTTCAAATGGCACGTCTCCCAGCGAGGCCTGAGAAAAGGGTGCACTCTAAGAGATTTCCTTTCACTGGAGTCCCAGGATGGGGAGAGGCGAACTTTAGATGCCAGTGGGACAGGGGTGTCCTGTGGCAGCTGGCCATGCATGGCTGACCTCAGAGGCATTTTTAAAATGGGACTTCACACGTTTCTCACTCAGAATTGCTGAGCAGAAAAAACAGATCCACGGCTTTTGCTTCCCATTTTACTCTTTCGCTTTTGGCTTTCTCTGGTGAAAATGTAAGCTCACACTCTGATGGGCAGGTGGTCAGGGACACAGGTCAGTGGCCCACATTGACACGCTGAGAGGCAACATAGCATCAGTTGTGGGGTTAGAAAGCTTGGATTTGAATCCTAGTGCTGCCATTTAGCAGCTCCGTGATTTCGACAAATTTTCTTAGCCTTTATGCTTTAGTGATTTTTAAATGAGGAAAATAATTACAGCTAATCTCATGGGGTTATTGTGAGGATTAAATAAATTAATTCATGAAACCCATTTAGAACAACGCCTAGTAGAACATAGATGTATATTTAACATTTGCGGTGATGATGATCATGGTGGTGGCGGTGATGATGATGACAATGGTGATGATAAAACTATTACCTTTTTCTCTTGGAGACACTGGAGTCAACCCTAAACACTGTTTCAAGGATCTTGATGGTTTTCCTTGCACTACATCTTCATAGGAAACATCTTTCTGTCTCTATTTTTTCTAACGTCTTCTGAATTCTGGCTTCCCCCATTGTCTATCCTCTTTTTGTCCTACTTCTATCTTTTTAATCCTGACTGTAGTAATCAAGTATATGTGCCCAGGTGCTAACTTTTATTATCAATGTGAGGGGCAGTTCCGCGGAGTGATTAAATGCTCTTCAGCAATACCACTCAAGATCCAATTTCTGTCTTAGTGCACCAGGCACTTCCTCTGCAGCAGAAACGGTGACTAAATATTTGTTGGATTGAATTGAATTCCGTTTTCACCCTGACAGTGATGAAGATCCCATTCTCAAAAATTTATTGCTGTTTTCAATTAGCCTAGAGCTTGAGAACTAGAGAGGTATCCGTTTATTTACATTTAATTTACCTGCTACCTTCTACTGGACTCTTTAGCTCTGGAAAACAGTTTGGAATTCTCTGGCTCCTAATTTATAACAAGGTTTGTATTATGATTCTTCAGACAGATTGATCCTTATCCACGATTTGCTGAAAGTCTCTCTTTAAGTGTATCCTTGCTACCCTCCCTACCTGTTTCCACCTAATTTGTTATTGACTCAACTTCCTCTTCTTCCTTGCACTTAGTTGCTCACCTTAGTCTCAGAGTTGCTTGTAAAGGGCTGAGTTTAGATTGCAATAGAGAGTGAGTGTTTTAATTATCTATTTTTGTAACAAATGACCCCAAACGTAGCAGCCTGAAAAAACAAACATTTATTATCTCGCAGTTTCAATGAGCCAGGAAAGAGGAAGTGGGTTGTTTAGGTTGTCATGACAGGAACTCATAGTGCTGCAGTTAAGATGACATCCAGGGATGCAGTCATCTGAAACTCAGTTGGGTTGGAGGGTCTACATCCAAAATCATGAACATGGCTGTTGGTGGAGGCTTTAGTTCCTTGCCATGCTAGCCTCTCCAGTGGCTGCTCACACAGAACAGCACTGGCTTCCTCCAGAGTGAGCAAAAGAGTACCCAAGATAGAAGTTATATTCTATCTTGGAGGTAGCATACTATATATACCAACACTGGTACAGTGTGAAGAGGACTATACAAGAGTATGAATAACAAAATGTGGGTTCTTTGGGGGCATGATGGAGGTGGACTGTATAGTCTTGTCTCTGGCCTCTAATGATTCACGTCATTCCCACAAGCAAAATACATTCATTCCTGATCATGACTCCTCCGAAGTTTCATCCCATTAAAGTGTGACCTTGAAATTCAGAATATTGTTATCTAATCAGGTATAGGAGAAAATGAGGCTTTTCAGATGTCATTCCTTAAATACAACCCTTCAACGACAGTTCTTCACCTATGAAACTACAGAAACAAATGACTACTTGCTCTCCACACCATACAATGGCAGGACAAACATAGGAGAACTGCTATAGTCATTCTTATTCAAAAGGAGGGAAAATAGGAGACATAAAGAAGTTACTGGTATTTCAGAAATAGCAATTCTGAAATCCAGCTGGGCAAATGTCAACTATTCCTCAATCCTAAGGATTGAGGTCTGGGAATAATTCCATGGCTCTCAGCTGTAGGCTGTTGGTTCGTTTCTCTGACTCACACTTTTTTTTTTTAAATAAATTTTTTATTTTAGAACGATTTCAGATGTACAGAATCTTGAGCAAGCTGCTCAGCTTCTCCAAGCCTCAGTTTCCTTATTTTGCATTTTTATTTGGAACATCTTCTAATACGTTTCACTTGCTTGCTTCTCCAAACTAGAAAACTACTACTCAATTTTCCAGTCACTTTCTCTAGGGTGCACTCTGCCCAAACCATGCTCAAGGTAGAGTTAGACTCTCCTGCCACATATTTTCACAGCTTCTTGCCATGCAGACAAACACAGTGTATTGGGATTCTTTATCTTCTTGTCTCTTGTCTATTGTTTTTCAGCACTTTGAGGGCTGGAATCCCAATTAATTTCTCAAAGAGAGAGGGCACTTAAGTATTTCTTGAATAAATTGAATACGTTAAAAATTAATTTTATTTTTTTTTAACTAAAACACACAGTAAATGTATAGATTGTGTAATGACCATCACAATCAGGACACAGAGCAGTTTCATCACCCCATAAAGCTTCCACTTTCAATCACTTCTTCCATCTCTAGACACTGGCAACCACCACAGTATTCTCCATCACTATAGTTTTACCTTTTCCTGAATGTCACAGAAATGGAACAATGGAGTATATAACTTTTGAGACTGGTTTCTTTTACTTAGCATGATGCCTTTGAGAGTCACCTAAGTTGTACATTTCAATAGTTCATGCCTTTTCACTGCTGAGTAGATGTACCACAGTTTGTTGTCCATTCACCCACTGAAAGGCAGTTGGGTTGATTCCACAAATGGAGCTGCTATAAACATTCGCGTGAACAGGTTTTTGTGTGAACATAACTTTCCATTTCTCTAGGCTAAATACGTTGGAGCATTATTTCCAAGTCATGTGAGAAATATGTTCAACTTTGTAAGAAACAGCAAATTGTTTTCCAGAGTAGGCATATCATTTTGCATTTCCATTATTAATGTATCAGTGTTCCATTCCGGTTGCTGTGAATCTTTTCCAGCACTTGGTATTGTTAGGAATTTTTGAATCATTTTAATAGATGTATGATAGTAGTATGATAGTATTTCATATGGTTTAAATATACAATTCCTTAATGATGTTGAACATATTTTCATGTGCTTGTCATCCATGTATTTCTTTTGTTGAAGTGTCCATTTAGTTCTTTTGCCTATAGTTAAATTTTGTTGTTTATATTCTTTTTATCTTTGTTGTTGAGACAAGGTCTTGCGTTACTGCCCAGGCTGGAGTGCAGTGGTGCCATTATGGCTCACCTCAAACTCGCCTTCCTGGGGTCAAGTGATTTCCCACCTCAGCCTCCCATGGAGCTGGCAGTACAGGTGTGTGTCACCATGCCTGGCTAATTTTTAAAAAATTTTTTCTTATTATACTTTAAGTTCTGGGGTACATGTGCAGAATGTGCAGTTTTGTTACACAGGTATACATGTGCCATGGTGGTTTGCTGCATCCATCAACCTGTCATCTACATTAGGTATTTCTCCTAATGCTATCCCTCCCCTAGCTCCCCACCCCACAGCAGGCTCCAGTGTGTGATGTTCCCTTCCCTGTGTCCACGTGTTCTCATTTTTCACCTCCCACTTATGACTGAGAATGTGTGGTGTTTGGTTTTCTGTTCTTGTGTTAGTTTTCTCAGAATGATGGTTTCCAGCTTCATCCATGTCCCTGCAAAGGACATGAACTCATCCTTTTTAATGGCTGCATAGTATTCCATGGTATATATGTGCCACATTTTCTTTATCCAGTCTATCATTGATGGGCATTTGGGTTGGTTCCAAGTCTGCCATTGTGAACAGTGCCATAATAAACATACCTGTGCATGTGTCTTTATAGTAGAATGATTTATAATCCTGTGGATATATACCCAGTAATAGGATTGCTGGGTCAAATGGTATTTCTAGTTCTAGATCCTTGAGAAATCACCACATTGTCTTCTACAATGGTTGAACTAGTTTGCACTCCAACTAACTGTGTAAAAGCATTCTTATTTCTGCATATTGTCTCCAGCATCTGTTGTTTCCTGACTTTTTAATGATAGCCATTCTAACTGGCATGAGATGATATCTCATTGTGTTTTTGATTTGCATTTCTCCAACGACCAGTGATGATGAGCTTTTTTTCATATGTTTGTTGGCTGCATAAATGTCTTCTTTTGAGAAGTGTCTGTTCATAACCTTTGCCCACTTTGTGATGGGGTTGTTTTTTTCTTGTAAATTTGTTTAAGTTCTTTGTAGATTCTGGGTATTAACCCTTTGTCAGATGGATAGATTGCAAACATTTTCTCCCATTCTGTAGGTTGCCTGTTGACTCTGATGGTAGTTTCTTTTGCTGTGCGGAAACTCTTTAGTTTAATTAGATCCCATTTGTCTGTTTTGGCTTTTGCTGGCATTGCTTTTGGTGTTTTAGTCACTAAGTCTTTGCCCATGCCTATGTCCTGAATGGTATTGCTTAGGTTTTCTTCTAAGGTTCTTATGGTTTTAGGTCTTACATTTAAGTCTTTAATCCATTTTGAGTTAATTTTTGTATAAGGTGTAAGGAAGGGATCCAGTTTCAGCTTTCTGCATATGGCTAGCCAGTTTTCCCAACATCATTTATTAAATAGGGAATCCTTTTCCCATTGCTTGTTTTTGTCAGGTTTGTCAAAGATCAGATGGTTGTAGATGTGTGGTGTTATTTCTGAGGACTCTTTTCTCTTCCATTGGTCTATATATCTGTTTTGGTACCCGTACCATGCTGTTTTAGTTACCGTAGACTTGTAGTATAGTTTGAAGTCAGGTAGCATGATGCCTCCAGCTTTGTTCTTTTTACTTAGGATTGTCTTAGCTATGCGAGCTCTTTTTTGGTTCCATATGAAATTTAAAGTAGTTTTTTCCAATTCTGTGAAGAAAGTCAATGATATTTTGATGGGGATAGCAATGAATCTATAAATTACTTTGGGCAGTACAGCCATTTTCATGACATTGATTCTTCCCATCCATGAGCGTGGAATGTTTTTCCATTTGTTTGTGTCCTCTCTTATTTCCTTGAGCAGTGGTTTGTAGTTCTTGAAGAGGTCTTTCACATTTCTGGTAAGTTGGATTCCTAGGTATTTTATTCTCTTTGTAGCAATTGTGAATGGGAGTTCACTCATGATTTGGCTCTCTGTTTGTCTGTTATGGTGTATAGGAATACTTGTGATTTTTACACATTGATTTTGTATCCTGAGACTACAGACAGAGTCTCATTATGTTGCCCAGGCTGGTCTCAAACTCCTAGGCTCAAGAGATCCTCCTGCCTTTGCCTCCCAAAGTGCTTGAATTACAGGCATGAGCTGCTGAACCCATTCTGTTGTTTGTATTCTTACTGTCCGGTTTTAAGAGTCCTGTATACATTCTGGATACAAGTCCTTTGTAGCTTTTGTATTTAAAAATATTTTCTCCTGTCTGTAGCTTGTCTTTTTCATTATCTTAGTGTCTTTTGCAGAACAAATTTCTAAAAATTTGATGAAGTCTAATTTATCCATTTTTGTAATGAATCATGCCTTTTGGCATCATATCCATGAATCTTGGCCTAGAAATTTTCTCCTATTTTTTTTTTTTCTATATGCCTCATGGTTTTACATTTATATCTGTATCAATTTTGAGTAATTTTTGTATATGGTGTGAGGGATAGGTCAAAGGATTTTGCATATGAATGTCAAATTGTTTCAGTACCAATTGTTGGAAAGAACAAACTTTAACCATTGAATTATCTTTGCACCTGTCTCCAAAATCAATTAACCACATTTCTGAATTCTCTGTCTGTTCAGTTTATCTGCATGTCTATTGCTCCATCATTACAGATGGTCCTGATGACTGTAGATTGAAGTAAATCTTATAATTGAGTATGATGATTTATCCAGATCTTCTCTTTTCTTCAAAATTATTTTGAAGAAATAGTTCCTTTGTCTTTCCATATTCCAGTTCCTTTGCCTTTCCATATAAATTTTAGAATCAGTTTGTCTATAACAAAAATCTTTCTGGGATTTTATTGCAATTGCATTAAATCAATAGGACAACTGGAATCTTCTACTTTATGTACATGAAATGTCTCCCCATTCTTTTTAAATTTATTTCATTAGCATTTTGTAGTTTTCGGCTTACATATCCTGCATATGTTTTATTATATTTATACCTAAATATTTTAGTTTTAAAAGAAATTATTGTAAATGGTGGTTTTTATTTGTTTTCAATGATTATTCATTGCCTATATAGAGAAATAAAATAAATTTTTGCATGTGACCTTGTATACTGAGACTTTGCTTTATTCTTTTATTAGTTACAGGAAGTTTTTGTTTTTAAAAAATCACTACTGTGGGACTTTCTATATAGCAATCATGTTATCTGTGAATAGAAACAGTTTGTTTTTTTTCCATCTGCATTCCTTTTATTTTTTCTTGTCTTAGTGAGTCCTCAGCCCATGATGATCCCAGGTCAGCTATGTTGCCCCAGTGTGGGTTACGATACTTGGTGGCAGCCGTGCTGCTAGGACAGTCTGGACTTACACACCATGGCTGGAAAATTCAGACTTTGAGTACACGTAGTAAAGCCAGTGCCACGGGGACATACACATCACTGGCCCCAGGTTTTGCCACAACCCTGATGGGTTACCTCCACCCATCAATACCACTTACCAGCGGGGCATATGGAGATAACTGAGACTATTAAAAAGCTAGAGGAGGTGCAGATACTGTGTGCCACCCACAGCCCCTACAATTCTCTGGTATGGCCAGTTAGAAAGCCTGATGGGACTTGGTGGATGACAGCAGATTATTGAGCACTAAATAAAGTAATACTCCCTTTACATGCATCTGTCCTGTTTATGACGGATTTGATGAACTGCTTGATGATGGAATTGGGACAGTACTACTATGTAGTAGACTTGGCTAATGCATTCTTTCCCATTGACATCACTTCAGATAGCCAGGAACAGTTTGCCTTCACATAGGAAGGGTGACAATGGACTTTCACAGTGTTGCCACAGGGCTATGTACATAACCCCACCATATGTCATGGTCTCATTGACAAGGATTCAGTTGCCTGGAAATGTCCAAAGGGGATCTGCCTATCTGTTAGATTGATAATATTATGATAACCTCTGATTATCTTGCAGATTTAGAAGAGGCGGTGCCCCTCTTGCAACATTTGGCAGCGTGCGTTGGGCCGTCAACGAATCCGACGTCCAATGGCCTGGAGTGTCTGACAATTCTTGGGAGTTATCTGGTTGGGTAAGATGAAAACTATACCAGAGGCCATCACAGACAAAATTCAGGCATATCCCCAGCCCAGCACGGTGAGGCAGCTGCAGACCTTTGTGGGCCTCCTAGGGTATTTGTGCCCCATTTGGCTCAAATGATAAAACCATTGTACTAGTTGACAAAAATGGGGGCTACCTGGGATTGGGATGATGAGGTTGAGACAGCCTTTCTGTTAGTGCTGCTATTCAGCAAGCACAGGCCCTACAAGTGATTGACCAGGGGCACCCATGTAAGCATGATGTGAATGTGACAACAGATGGTTTTGGCTGGGGTTTAGGGCCATGTGCGGAGCCCTTTAGAACACCAGCAGGCTTTTGGTCTCGACTTTGGAAGAGAGCTGAGCTCCAGTATTCATTGAAATAGGAGTAATTAGCAGCTGCATATGCTGCCCTTCAGGCTTGTGAGAGTGTGACAGGATGGGCTACGGTTGTCATGCAGACAACTTAACCAATAGCAGGGTGGATACGTTCATGGTGAACAATCCCCTGGACTGGGGTGGCAGAGACACCCACTTTGGCAAAATGGATTGCCTACTTAGAATAGTGGAGTTATGTTAACCCTGAGTACAAGCTTCTTAGCCACAGAATTACAAGAAGT
Organism: Piliocolobus tephrosceles; assembly: GCF_002776525.5. Lineage (NCBI taxonomy): Eukaryota > Metazoa > Chordata > Mammalia > Primates > Cercopithecidae > Piliocolobus > Piliocolobus tephrosceles. Next base: position 79,593,937 of record NC_045439.1, read on the forward strand.
CTTGAGACCTGTGGTCCTAATGCAAGATAAGGCCATGGATCGGCCTGAGGCACCCCTGGACCTTGAGCCATCACCATTTAAGGAAGGACACCCCCCATTCCTAGTGGGGTATGGTGTATGGATGGGTCTAGCTGGGGTGCCACTGCTGCCTGGACTGCTGTCTTGGTCCTGCCTAGTTCTGATACCATATGTTTTGACACTGGGTGTGGACAAAGTAGTCAGTGGACTGAACTCAGAGCAATGTGGATGGTGATCACCAGGAGGAGACACCTATGGTAATCTGCACCAATAGCTGGGTAGTTTATCAAGGCCTAACATTGTGGTTAACTACCTGGAAGTCACAGAATTGGTTGGTTGGCTGTCCACCCATTTGGGGCCAAGCCATATGGCAAGACCTATGGGAAATAGGCCACCAAAAGGATGTGACTCTTTATCGTGTGTCAGGTCATGTCCCTTTGGCTGTCCTTGGCAATGACGAGGCAGATGCCTTGGCCAGGTTCTCATGGTTCCAGTTGGCACCAACACAAGATGCAACCCTATGGCTACACTGGAAATTGGGCCACACAGAGGGTAAACTGTTGCAACAGGTCAATAAACACTGAGGTCTGTCATTGCTTACACAGGATATTTGGGAGGCCTGTTGTCAGTGTCTAGCGTGTGCACAGGCACAAACCAGACAGAAGCAACTGCAATGAAGGACGATAGGGTGGACGCCCTTGACCAGATGGCAGACAGATTATATTGGGCCACTGCCAAAATCGCAGGGATACATGTATGTGCTTACAGCTGTAGACATGGCCACTGGCCCATAGTTCACCTACACTTGTAGGTTGGCCAACCAACAACATAACCATTCAGGCCCTGCAACGCTTGTGTGCTCTATACGATTGCCCCTTGGCTGTTGAAAGTGATAGGTGAACACATTTCACTGGACAGTAGATACAACAGTGGGCATGGCAGATGGACATAAAATGGGAGTTTCTTGTTCCATATAACCCACAGGCTGCTGGCATGATTGAATGACATGACGGACTCTTGAAAAGCGGGTTACCGTTGCATGTTACTCCCCCATCTTTATGGGGCTAGAGTTCAAGCCTGGACTTGGTGCTTCAGACCTTGAATGAGCAGCCACGAAAAGGCAGCCCAGTCCTGGTGGAGGAACTGCTGCACTGGGCCGCTGCCATCATTCAGTTACAGATACACACCAAGAATGACCTCCTCCGACCAAATATGGGGATGAACGGTAATCAGTTGTTGCCTGCCCTAATGCCCCTAAAGGTAGGGTAACAAAAAACCTGGCTTTGCCCATGGACCCTCCAAGCCCCCCATTGCAGGTGGTTGGCCATCATAGCCACCTGGGGAGAGGGCCTACAGTATGATTTACATGTCACTCCTTGGGTATTGAATGTATGGCCTCCGTGATTGACTGTTTGTAGGGGAATGGTCAAGGAACAACCCTCCTCCAGGGGACTTATGTACTGCCTGTGCGACTTATTATGAGCTCCCCAGTAACTTTAGTATGGATACAGGACCCAAAGGAACCATGGGGAGCTGAAAAGTTGTGGTACCATCATCCAGGGCAGAAGCCCCTGGCAGCTGCACTGCTATCCAGAGACGAATGGCTGACCTGTTATTTTGACTGAGGGGAATGATTTACCCTGTTAGTACCTGTGCCTGCTTTGTCATTTTGACTATAGGTTGATATGCTCCAACAGCATTGTGGAATCGGCCCACATCTACACTGAGGTGATTAATATTTCCAATTGTCGGATCTGTACCATCCTTCCAGCAGCAGCTGCAGACAGCTTGCTGTAGCACATACACTCAGCTTCGATGGAGAACTGAACATAGGTAGCTACCTGGGGTTCCATGGGTGATGCCTGGAATGTAACACAGCTAGCTTTGGATGGGGGTGCTGCAAAACCCAGTGCATGCCTGCCTCCTGGCAGAATCTATGATGGATGGGGCTGGCTAGTGGGAGAACACATGGTGGTCCCACCACAGGTACCATGATGTATAGAGCAACATTGGGGTAGTGCACCGTGGGGTGGTTGCCCACCATAGCCTGCACAAATATAACATATGTCACCACACCAAAGGGGTGGTGGAATAGGTGGCCTCATTAAGGCCAGGCCCCAGTGGACTTTGTGCCCCTTGGGAGTTTATGGATCTGTGGAGACACAGGGTAGCCATATTTGTCAGTGAACTGGACTGACCGCTGCACCTGGGGGTGGCCTTATGTGCCTGCCACTGTGCTTCCCACATTGCTCATGACCAGAAGGCACTACGTTCCCAGTTTTTGTGAGTGTGGCGGGCCCCTTGGTGGCTCTACCCTTAGCTTTGACTATCCCTGGAGCAGGTGTCATCACTGTAGGAATGCACAGGGCACACAGCTTAGGCCCTGAATTACACCCAAGTCACCCTCCTCCTGTTAACCAATTAGGTTGATCAAACTAGAAAGGTGGTGCTGCAAAACTGGATGGACTTAGATATAGTAACGGCTGCCCAAGGTGGCACCTGTGCCCTTATAGGACACAATGTTGCACATTTATTCCTAACAATCAACAAAACATAACAGCAGCCTTGCAAGGGATGTCAGAGGAGATTAAAGCAGTTGAGAACCTTACTGACAGACCCCCTTCAGAGATGCTGGGCATTCCTGGGCCCCGGTCTACATTGGGCCCTGATAATCACAGGCAGCATAGCAGGAATATAAGTAGCAGGTTGTTGCTCCCTGTATTGTTGCTGTGGGCACATTTCCCCACTAAGAAGACCCCCTCAGCCTAGCAGGTGGAGTGTAAGGAAGATAGTTGCATGGCAGTCAAGAGCAGGTCGAGGTAGACATCCAGTGCAGGATGACACAGCAGGATTGGAGCGCAGGTGCACAGTCCTGTGCATTATATAATCAGTTATATAACCATGTTATGGTGGGCTCATCACTTGGTTCCGAGCCACTATTGTCTGTGAGGTGCATAAATGTTTCACTGACACTGTGAGAGGAGGTGCATAAAAAAGCCGTGTCCCACCTGCCTATGGTCCCCCAAGTGTTCTTTTAACTACCTGCCACCCATCCACTTTCTCCCCCTGGATCCTAGCTCAGGTTGGAACCTCACACAAATGCTATCCTATTTAAGCAGTCAAAAACACTATGGTTATCACCAGTTCCACCAAGTTAATAGAGGAGATAATTGGGTCTTGAAAATGACTTATTTATTATTTAAGGTCATACAATGACAAAATAATAGAATCAAAACTCAAAGCTTAGTCTGACTCTAAAGTTCATATCTTAACCACCGGATTATTTAGATTACTTTGCTTTCAAGCAATGAGTTGGCAACTTTTTTTTTTTTTTTTTGTAAAGGCCATAGAGCAAATATTTTAGGCTTTGCAGGACATATGGCGTCTCTCACAACTTTTCCACTCTGCCTGTAACACAAAAGCAGCTATAGATAACATGTAAATGAATGAGTGTAACTGTATTCCAATAAAACGTTATTTAAAAAACAGGTGGTACAATGGATTGGGTCTTTGGGCTGCCATTTACCAATTACTGCTTTAAATTATGGGCATATTCTTCAGTTCCTGTTTTCTGTAGGCTGTATTTCTCTGGTTTTTGTTTTATGAGTTCACTCCAGGTCCTCATAGCTAGTAAGGAAGCTTAATTCACATTTCAAGTAGTCACAGATTTCCTGAATAAATCCTACTTCCCTACTTAAGATATGTTTCTGTGATAACTTGTAAACATATTTTTCTTGCTTTAGCAAGACCTTAGATAAATGCATGATTCAGAGCCAGAAGAACAGGAAGGGTGGTTTGTAAGGCTCTGTCCAGTAGAATAGAGAGGGAGAAATGCGGATGATATAAAGTCAGCCTTCCTCAAGTAGCCTGATTGCTGAATCTTGGAACCTTGAAGATCATCAAGTATACACATGAATCTAGTCTATTACATCTCTGAAAGAATTATTTGGTTCCTTCTTATGTGCTTCCAGGGTCATGGGACTCTCAGTCCCTGAAGGTGGTCTTTTTCATGTCTTCCTCGGAGATGGAGTAAGTAGACTACCCTAGTTCTTGGAAATGTGGTGCTCATAGTGAACTAAAAGGTGTCTTTGTGTAATTTGTTTCTATCATACCATTTCTGGCCTTTGAAGCCACACAAAATAAATGTCATTTCTTCTACAAGATAGTCTGGGATTGTAAATTTATTTTGCACCATAGGGAGGAAAAAGTGCTAAATCTCACTAATAATATCAATAGCAAATGAAAAATAATATCTGTGGCAAATGAAAAATACTTAAAAAGAGACTCCAGATCCTATGTGAAGAGTACTTCAAACTGTTTTTGAGACTACAAGAAAAATTGAAACAAATAGAAAAATATACAATGGGAAGACAATATATTATACTAAAAATGTTGATTTCTGCCAAATTAATAATCAGGTGTAATGGATCTCATCCAAAACTCAACAATTTTACTTTTTTATGAGTAAATGTTGCAGGTTGGGTTTTCCAGAAAGCTAACTGGCCTGAGGTTAGCTTGCAGGTCATATATTTGGGAGAGCTCCTGGACTCATGGAGAGGTTGGGGGAGAAGCAGAGCTGGGCAGATGGGGAATGTGATCTGCAAACCAGTCCCAAAGAAGCCTTCCCCTGTTCCCATGGGGAGCACTGCACTAGCTTTAATCTTGAGAGTCATATCAAATAGGGACTGAGAGCTGGCCTTTATAGTGTTCCCCTCATCCCAATTGGTTTGTCATCAAATGCAGGCTACTTCTGGAAGGAGGCCTGATCAAGGTGAGGCAACTGTCTTCAGCTGAGGGCTCACAGCTGCGAGCCATCCTCCAGTAGCACTCTTAGCAGCTGGAGGAATAAGTCTTCCTTCCTGAAGGAGGATCTCAGTGACTCATCACATCATCTGCCACATGGAAGAAATTGGACAGAATTTCCAACTGTAGAGTTTATCTGAAATAATAAATTGATAGAATGATTATACAATTTTAACCAAGAAGAGTGATCTAAGAAGTCTTGCCTCATTAATGTTGTAATATACTGTGAAGCTATCTACAATCATTAAAAGAGTAACTTATTGGCATAGGAATAGACAGGTTGATCAATGAGCAGAAACGCAAACCCAGAACTGAACCCTTGCATGTGTAAGAGCTTGATTCATAATGCATGTTGTGTCTCGATCTAGTATGGAATAAATGGTTATTCAGTAAATGATATTGTGACAATAATGAAGTTATTATAGATTCCCTAACTCAAAACTTACACCAAAGGTGATTTCATATGGATTAAAAAATTTAAATGTAAAGAAGAAAATTTTATAATAGAAAAAAGTGTAATAATGGGGTTGGAGAAGGACTTTCTAAGCATGACCTCAAAGGTCAGAATTCGTAAAATAAAAAAAATAACTTCAAATGAAGTTAACATGTCACAGTGGCAACAAACCTACTATAATTCATAAATCTAGTATTGACTGAAGCTTATTATGTACCAGATACTGTTATCAGGATGTGACATGACTTGATATCTAACCCTATGATCAAGGTACTATTATGATTTCTATTTTTTAGATAAGGAAACTGAGGACCAGAAAGATCAAATAATCTATCTAACGTCACAAAACAAGGACATGGAAAAGATTCAAGTCCGTCCTGTTCAAAACTGGTATGCTATAAACCAATGTGAAAACAGTGACACCCCAGGAAAAGTACCTGGTTACTAGCCCTAGTCTTAAAAGGTTTGTTACAAATCAATATTGAATATGTGAATATCCCAGTAGAAAATTTAGGAACCTAAGGTAAAGAAGAAGAATAATGACCAAGAAATATGTAAAAAGAGCTTCAACTTTGCACTCGTACCAGTGAGGGAAAAAAAGAAAGAGAATATGAATAATGAGAAACATTTTTCCTCTGGCCCTTAAGCAGAGTAAGAAAGTGATTTGTTTTTCTAAGACCACCAGAACGCGTACAAAAGAACCAGCGGGTGGGCAAGTGTAGGAGCAAAACTGCAAGTTTATTTTTGGTAACCTAAGGTGTGGGGAAGAGGTCTGTCGCCCTCTGGCAAAGAAGGCCGGCAGAGTCCCCCGGTGGGGCTCTCAGAAGGAGTTCCTGCAGTCCCGACATCCCCACAGGAGTGAGAGACTCAGGAAGGCCGAGGGGCTCACTGGCGGAGAGCGGCTTTTCTAGGAGTGGGAGGGCAATAGGCGGGGCACGGGCATGTGGGGGGCGTTCCGCAGGTCCCACCAGGTAAATCTTGGTCTCTTCGGATGACTCACCTGGCGCATGCCCAGTTGATCTGCACCTTCCCAGGCGCCGGCTGCATTTTCGCGGGCCCTGGAAGAGTTGGTGGTGAAGAAGAACCCGGAAGTGCGCCATCCTGCGTCCGTTCGTCCAAACAGAAAGGATCCTAGCCTGAAATGGCAAAAGTGAGGAAATGGCTACTTCCACAAAGCTAGTGAGAGTGCTGAGTAGTACACGTTTTCCAAAGAGCTTTTTGGCTATATGTGTCAAAAGATTGGACCCCGTAATGCTACTGATAGAAATCTATCTTAAGAAAATGTGTGTGTGTGTGTGTTTCCTCTGGTATTGTAACAAAAATTTTTTTAAAAAGAGACTATTTCAACTACTATGATATACTTTCATTAAAGATGATAATGCACATCTAAATTAATCTAGGAAGTTTTAAAAATATTTTTATTGGGTGAAGAAAAGTATGTATAGTGTCGTATTTTTGTAAATATACCTATAAAGACAATAGTCTGGATGAATACACTTTAAATGCTAGCAATAGTTATCTTTAAATAGTGGGATTATGGAAGATTTTTCTTTTTTACTCACCTGTCTCTTCTTATTTTTCTACCATAAACATGCATGACTCATATAATAAAATGCAAATCGTGATCCTTGATATCAAAGTTTTGAGTAGAGTTTTTGACTCTGAAGGCTTTTTGGAAGCCATTCTGAGCTTGGCATTTTAAATTTCTGTAAAATATGTTTGAGCTTGGTTCATTTTTTGGTTTCAACTGGTTTATTTTTGTGCATGGCTCTTCTGTGTATGTTTGTTCTCTCTACCTGGAGAACTTGCTGTGTCATTTGGTAAGTAAAGCAGCCAGAGAACAAAGCCACCAATGTAATTTGAGTAGGTGTGGATCAGAATGAATTAGGCTGCAGGAAATGGTTTGGGACTGGTTTTCAAGATCTTTACTTTTTTTCAGTCTTTTGTATTCAGGAAAGATTGAGAACCCAAGTGGGAGAGGAAGCTTTTCAGGTTTTCAGGTTTTTAAAATGCAGGTCTCGAAGGCCTTAGACTGAGATTCCTCGGCATGACAGGAACAGAATTTGGTGCAAAAAGGAAGCAAATCGCCTTGGCCGAGATATTATCCCTACGGTCCCGTCCATCTCCCCAGGTGTCCGACTGTCCTTCCTTCTCTGTCAAATATCCCTTGCCTTTTCTCTATTCCTTCCTTCCTCCACGCTCCCTGAACTGACAGTGTCCTTGAATTTGAGCATCTTTCCCCCAAAGTAGAATCATCTAGGAAAGTAAGGAGAGAAAATGAGAGTTTATTTTCTAGTTTCCAGGGGCTGATTTTAGTGAGGCAGATAGTTCAAGGACTTTGCCAAGTTTTCGTTTGTGTCGTGTTGCTTTGTTTACTTTTGCATACCTGCATTGTCCTAATGCTGTATCTCTTTACAGCTCTCACCTATTGCCTTTCTAACACTGTGTCCATACTCTTCCCACCTCCACAGAAATCCTTATTGGATAGCGACAAGAGGAAGGAAGAGGAAGAAAGAATAAGGTACATGTGGTAGCGCTGTCCTGGACACCATGAGTGCAAAAGTGGGTGAGAGATTATCTGAAACAGAACAGGCTATGGGACAAATATCCCTGTTCTTTCCTAATTTATTCATTTACTTATTTATCCATTCGTTAAGCATGAATTTTATTCTCATATATACCAGACACTGTACCAGGCCAAGAAGTAGATGGATAAACCTACTTCTAGCCCTCAAATAACTCATAGTTAAGAGCCCAAATTATCAAATATGGATGCTCGTTGGAATTGCTTGGAGACTTTTGTAAGAATACAGATTTCTGGGCCCCATTTGGGACCTACTGTGTCCAGATTACCAAAGGGAGGGTTCAGAAATCTGTATTTTAGTTAAATTTCTCAGATAATTCTTGGCAGTCAGCATTGGTCTGAGGATCAATGTTAGAAAACTACTGGTAATGGCTTAATGGCACATTAAAGAGAAAATACAACTAAGAACCCATTTGCAGTGTGGTTGCAAGGCCAGCCAGCCTTTCCTCCTTCCCTTCTTCCCCAGCATTCCTCCTGTGAGCACCCAAGTCAAGGATGGATTTCAGTTTTCTATTGCTGAGTAGCCAGCTTCCCGAAAACTTTGTGCTTTACAACATCAGTGATTTGTTATTTTTCATAATTCTGTGGGTTGACTAGGATTAGCTGTATGGTTCTTCTGTTCTACATAGTGTAGCTGAGGTCACTCAGGCACTGCATTCAGCTGGGAGGTCAGCTGAGACTGGAACATCCAAGACGGTCTCTCATACTCTCTGCATGGTGTCTCATCATTTGGGAATTTAGTCTGAGCCTGGTTTTTGAGACAGTGTCTTTCTGTGTCACCCAGGCTGGAGTACAGTGGTGGGATCTCGGCTCACTGCAACCTCTGGCTCCTGGGTTCAAGTGATTCTTGTGCCTCAGCCTCCTGAGTAGAAGGGATTACATACAGGTGTGCACCACCACACCAGAGTAATTTTTGTATTTTTAGGAAAGACGGGTTTTCGCCGTGTTGGCCAGGCTGGTCTTGAACTCCTGGCCTCAAATGATCCACTTACTTTGGCCTCCCAAAGTGCTGGGATTACAGGCATGAGCCACTGTGCGCCCAGCCTATCCTGAGCCTCTTTACCACTTGGCAGTTGACTTTCAAGAAAGAAAAAACTGATGCTAACAGTTCGTTTAAGACCTATTGGTCAAAGCAAGGCACAGGGACAACATAGATTCAAGATCCACCTTGTGTTGAGAGGAGCAGGAAAAAAATTGTTACTATCTTTTAGTCCGCTAGAGATGAAAAAAAAAAAAACCCACAGGAACTTTGTGCTGATTTATAAGATCTCTACACTCATTAACTTCACAGATGACTTCAGGCTAGGGGTCTCAGAGAGGGTTCTAGAAGTCGGTCAGTTTAGACCAAGACCTTGGCTGGTTGTATAAGTGTCCATAAATGAACAATAAAATTTAATAGGAACAAGCTGTAAATACAAGATGGGTCACTCGATCAAGACTGCATAAAAAAGAGCTGAAAATAAATAATGGACAAACAGTCATGAGAATGGAATCTAGCCTGTGTGCCAAAGAGGAAAGCATGATATTGGATATATCTAGAAATTCTGTAGCACAGTAAAACCATGACTAGAATATTATATCCAGTTTTGGCCTTTGTAATTTAGAGTCAGGATTGTTCAAGATAGAAATGGAAATGCAGGCCGGGCGCGGTGGCTCAAGCCTGTAATCCCAGCACTTTGGGAGGCCGAGATGGGCGGATCACGAGATCAGGAGATTGAGACCATCCTGGCTAACACGGTGAAACCCCATCTCTACTAAAAAATACAAAAAACTAGCCGGGCGAGGTGGTGGGCGCCTGTAGTCCCAGCTACTCTGGAGGCTGAGGCAGGAGAATGGCGTAAACCCGAGAGGAGGAGCTTGCAGTGGGCTGAGATCCGGCCACTGCACTCCAGCCTGGGTGACAGAGCCAGACTCTGTCACAAAAAAAAAAAAAAGAAAAAAGAAAAAAAAAAAAGAAATGGAAATGCAAGTGCACTGGCTCTTCTTTGCATATATTTGTCTCTCTTCCCCCACTAGCATCTTAGCTCCAAGAAAGTATTAGGTTGGTGAAAAGTAATTGTGGTTTTTGCCATTGAAAGTAAAGGCAAAAACACAATTACTTTTGCACCAACCTGATAGCAGAACTGTTTTGTTTTCTGTTGTATTTTTAATGCCCCTAGCAGTGTCTGGTACCTTGTAGGTACTCAGTAAAGGTTTCTTAAATAAATGAATGAGTCTCCTTTTAAGCTTTAGAGAACTGAACACAAGACTTGGATCACAGTAGCCTTTCCACAAGTGCTTACTAAATTGACTTGTTGGTCAGCGTGTTGCATAGTACATGGGTTAAGAGACCTGAGTTTAAGATCCTGCTCTGACTCTAACTTCTTTTATTTATTTATTTATTTATATTTTACTTTATGTTCTGGGAGACATGTGCAGAACATGCAGGTTTATTACATAGGTATACATATGCTGTGGTGGTTTGCTGCACTTACCAACCAATCATCTAGGTTTTAAGCCCTGCATGCATTAGGTATTTGTCCTAATGCTCTCCCTTCTCTTCCCCCTGACCCCCACACAGGCCCTGGTGTGTGTTGTTCCCCTCGCTGTGCCCATGTATTCTCATTGTTCAACTCCCACTTATGAGTGAGAACATGTGGTGTTTGGTTTTCTGTTGCTGTGTTAGTTTGCTGAATATGATGGCTTCCAGCTTCATCCTTGTCCCTGCAAAGGACATGATCTCATTCTTTTTCATGGTTGCATAGTATTCCACTGTGCATATGTATCACATTTTCTTTATCCAGTCTATCATTGATGGGCATTTGAGTTGGTTCCATGTCTTTGCTGTAGTAAATAGTGCTGCAATAAACATACGTGTGCACATGTCTTTATAGTAGAATGATTTACATTCTTTTGGGTATATAGCCAGTAATGGGATGGCTGGATCAAATGGTATTTCTGGTTCTGGATCCTTGAGGAATCACCACACTGTCTTCCACAATGGTTGAACTAATTTACATTCTCACCAACAGTGTAAAAGCATTTCTATTTCTCCACAGCCTCGCCAGCATCTATTGTTTCTTGACTTTTTAATAATTGACATTCAGATTGGCGTGAGATGGTATCTCATTTTGGTTTTGATTTGCATTTCTCTGATCCGGGATGTTGAGCTTATTTTCATGTTCGTTTCTGCCTCTAACTTCTTTGTGATGTTAGGCAAGTATTTAGTTTCTTCATGTCTCATCAGGCACCTCCTCTATAAAACTCAAAATTGAAAGGAATCATAGATAAGAAAATGGTTTGGAAAGAAAATTACCAATGGCCTCTGTATTATTCTTTGAGGGTCTTCCCTTCTGCTCAAGGCGAGGGTGTTGTAGACCATAATCCCAGTTCATTTACTGGTGTCCTGCGGGTGGGGAGGGACATGATCAACCCAGCCCATAACTAATGCATAAGGAAGTAAGGATAACGCTGGAATTCTCAGAGGTGAAGGGGAGCAAGGAGGGTAGAGAAAGCAATGTCTCCAACATTGGGAGATGTGGGTCTTATTACTGTCCAAGTGGATTAGAATATCAGCTATACTTAACAAGGACTTATTAGGGTTTTGAATCCCTCTTTGGTAGGAATTGTGGTTGTTTTCTAAAATGCTAGTGAATATAGAAGGAGCAGGAGCTTAGGTGTTAAATAACCTAAGTTTGAATTCAATTTCACCACATTAGCTGTGGGACCACAGGCAAAGTACTTAACTTTCCTAAATTCCAGTTTCATCTTCTGTAAAATGGGGATTTTTAGAAACTACCTACCTTGCTGAGCTATTATGAAGATTGGATGAAATATTCCATGCGAAATGGCTGGAACACATACATGTTTTTTTATCATTATCATCATGATTACTATCATTAGGAGGAGGAGTGGAGGAGTAATAGTGGTCCCAGGTCTAACTGGGTTTAGTAACTTAAAGCCTCTGAATCTCATTTTCCATGTGATGAAATGAGACAGTGATCTACATTACAAAGCTGTTATCCCAACCTTGCTTTGGAAACTGCATGTGGTATATGTCAAAAAACTTTGCAAATTAAGAATTATCCAGATGTTCGTTGTTACCAAATGTTAAGATTCAGCTACTGTTGCCTGCTCTAGGGAGCCCGGTCTATCTCACCCCACCAAAATACAATGGCCCCTTAGCCCTGGTTTGATCCCCACAATCTTCAGTCCCTCTGGATGCAGAGTCAGACCATCTTCCAGACCCAAGAGGACCAAAACCTCAGTCCCAGATGCAGGATAAACACACAGTGTTCCCTTGTCAAGCTTCCATGAGAGACCTTAAGGGTCATGGCAGAGGGATGTACTTTAAGAGCTACTGCTGCAGACCCTTCTGAGGTTGTCAAAACTGTCAACAAAGAAGGTTGTCAAGTTTCTCTCTCTGAGGTCTTTAAAAATGAGAGTCTTGCCTGAAGATGGAGTCTGAATTACATGACATCTCAAGATCCATCTCATTAAGATTCTATGTTACTTCCTGAGTTTGTCTAGTCTCTCTCTTGGAAAGTAAGGCCCTTCACTAATTAAACATCTGAAGGAACTGGGCATTCATTATCCTGAGCATTAATTCTGAAGGCAGATCAGGAGATTCTGCAATTTCAAATCATTTAGGTAAATGGCCATTTGATTATTAGCCAGCTGATGGAATTAGAAAGAGATCTTTGAACTCCATGTTTGTTCACATCCCTGTTCTTAGGGTTTCTAAGCATATAGGTCTTTGATTACCTTGCTGTATGCATACTCTGCTGAATTTTCTTTGTAGACATATCTGTCCTCTTTGTGATATAGGCAATTCCTTGGGGACTGGGCAACTAACTTGTCTTGTGTGCCACTCACTTTCTGTCATTACACAGGATTTAAAGAGTACACAGTAAGTGCTGTTGGTTTTCTTTAAACAAATGAATACATTTTCTGAGGAATTAGTCAGTTGATTGCGGCCAAATATGGGATTGCTACTAAAAGATATCAGCATACATTCTGGATTTGATTTGTGGTTGTCTTGGATTTTATTTCCAAATTATTCTATCTGGAAATAAAATAATTGACAGACATTTTCAAGTAGACTTTTCTGGTAATTTAGGACTAAATTTAATGTAATTAAGAACATTTCTGGAGTTTCCAGAAGTCATTTCATCAAGTGAGGTTTATCCACAGAGGACAGAATAAGATTCTCTTCCAAGACCAGTCAGTAAATGGAACAGTAAAAGACCTCTAACCCTGTTAGCGATGAAAGTAGGGCCAAAATTTATATTCCGGTCCTGCGTCCTGTGCTTTGTCATTCAGTGAAGACACAAACATCTAGTAAAAATTGACTGGATTAATATAGATCCATTTTTCTGGGCCAAGAATTTCTTGAAAGAGGGTGGTAGACTGCAGTCATGAGGTTTTCGAATACTGATTCTGACTTTAGTTAGCACTGTGTACCTCAGTTTCGTTGTTGATATAACGGGGGGTGGCACGGAGATGGGGAGCTCTAATAGCCTATGATTTAATGCCAGGTGTCTGGGAACCCACCCACCAGAGAGTGGAAGCAGCAAGCAACTTTATGGCTCTGATGAAATTCCTTGGGACCAGAATTTCTCATATTGCTAAATACACCACAGTGCCAACGAATTGTTTATTACCTTATATGGGTGTCATGGTGGTTCTGGGCACCAGCTCCTAGAACAGACTAAACAGGATTTTTCTTGAACTGTCCATTCAGTTTTACCACTTTATGTAGGTTAGCCTTTCTAAGTCTCATTGTAAATGATCATATTAACATTTCATTGAAAATGGAAATGAAAATAGTGCCCACAGCATTTTAGTCCTTGTTGAAAGGACTAAAATGATGAGGTATGTACAATGACGTAAGGAGCACCTGATGTAGTAAGGGCTAAAAAAATAATAGTTGCTAATGCAGTGGTGAAGGATGGAGCTAAGGATAGCCGTAATGAGTCACCAAAAGAGACAAGGTCGTCAGTTTTCTTGTCCATCTCTCAGGTTGCCATGAAGATTGAATGGTTTCATTTCTGTAGGGTTTAGCAGAGTACCTGGCACATAGTAAGCACTATTTAAAAGGGTTAATTTTCAAACTAATAATATTTGAATAAGTTTCCCACACTCTGCAATATAGATCAGGCTTCTGTTGCATGAGGGCAACAGCAAAAGAAGGTGTTTGCTGCCACGGACACACTTTCTAGGCAGTCATTTTGTTTTATGGTCAAGAAAGAACAATGCATTTCCTCCTGGATGTGCTGTTGTCTCTAAAGACAGGTGCTCTGCCACAGTGCTGACTACCAAATAATTTGTCCTTTTCGCCTTTCCTCATGCTCATGCTTCTTTTGTACTCTTTCTGTATATGTTCTTTTTTTGGTATTCAAACTACTTTCCCTCTGCTGTGATCTTCCCCTCACATCTGCTCTTATCCCTTGCTTTGCTGCTAAGCCGCATGAGTCATGAGGGCTGTTCTGACAGAGGTGCAACTGTTCTTTGGCAATCAAAGAGCTGCTCATGCCCTGCTCGAAGTCATACGGTAATGCTGCAAATGCCAGCTCAAATGCCAGCAAAAACCAGACCCTCTTTCATCTCTCTCTTTTGAAGAACTTCTTTGTAGAGGGCTCCTTATGAATACTATCTTGAGACAGAGTGCATTTTTATCCGTTTGTCTTGCTTTTCTCTCCCATTTTCCACTTACAGAGGGAATAGAAAGTTGGGATCCATGAGAGAACTCAGCAGAGGGAACCTCCCAAGAATCCCTACCACTAACTTAGGTACAGAAATGCGATTTCCATCACATCTAGTGGATTTTTCAGGAGGTCTCATCTGCTCAGATTTCATTTGTACCTTTCTGTCACGGAGTTACCCCAAAAGAGCATGGACTTGTCTTTACAATCTTTTTTTTTTTTTTTTTTTTTTGAGATCTGTGAATCTAAGTTAGGTTTATCACACCAGATTTTTGTGTTTTAAATGTTTTAATCTGGTATGCTGTGAGCCACTATGCTATCCCAGGCTCAAAACTTACTTGGAGACCATACTAGCTTCTGGGAAAAACCCAACCAGCCTGTTTTACTGTCAGGGCTTTTTATAAAGTGCTTTTCTACACACATAAGTAAACACCCAAAAATGAGATCAAAATTCCTTCTAAATCCTGGTGTTTAACTCATTATTTTTAGTTAGTTATTGTTTGTGTTCAGCCTAAAAGGCCTAACAAAGATGCAATAATGTGGGAGAAATTGACTGAGCTGATGCCTCCCTAAGACAGGGTCCTGGTGAGAAGTCCCAAAGGGAGTTAGGAGGGGCCTGCAGGATGAGTGCTTTGGCCTTTAACCTTATTCTTCGTTCAAATGATTGTGTTTCTGGTCCAGGTACAGGTGCGTCACTGAGAAATTCAGCAATCATTGCAATAGCGATAGGTCATTTCTGCTTACCCAAACCTGACCCCCAATCTGGGCCTGACCGCCAATCTTGAGCACCTACTCTGTGCAAGCACATGACATACATTATCTCTAACCTTTGAAAAAATGCCATAAAGTTTTATTATCCTAGTTCTTCAGGCAAAGAAACTGAAGCTCAGAAGCCTCAGTAATTTAACCAAGTATGGCAGATGGTAGCTTCAAAATATGACCACAGCAATGTTCCCAGCAGCATAGGCACATCCTGAACTTGGATACTCTCTCACCCAGAGGTGAAGCACATTTTTTTCTCTCCTTGAAAGTTGGTTGGTCTTTATGATTGTCTCAATAAGTAGAATGT
This sequence comes from Piliocolobus tephrosceles, assembly GCF_002776525.5. NCBI lineage: Eukaryota > Metazoa > Chordata > Mammalia > Primates > Cercopithecidae > Piliocolobus > Piliocolobus tephrosceles. Next base: position 79,609,548 of record NC_045439.1, read on the forward strand.
TGTAGAAGTAATGGTGCATGACTTCTCAGACTATATCAAGGAAACGTAACATTCTGTCTAGCCCTTTCTCTCTCTTTAGGAATACTCACCATTGAGACCCAGCTGCCATGTTGTGAGGAAGCTCATGCCACATGGGGATTCCACGTGTGGATCTGGGCAACAGCTCTGGCTGAGGTCCCAGCTAACTAACACCCAGTACTGATGGCCAAACCCTCCAAAGATGCCAGCTTCCAGTCTCAAGCCTAGGGGGCACAGATAAGTTGACCCTGCCAAGTCTGGCCCCAGTTGCAGAGCCATGAACAAAATCAATGTTGTTGTACTAAGATACTAAGTTTTAGGGTGGTGTGTTATGTAGCAATATAAGCAAAATACCAAGTTTATACAGTTGGTCAGTAAATGATTCAGGATTTGAACTTAAGATCTGTATAACTGTCCACTTCTCTTGGCTAGTTCCACTGTCCTAGATCCTTATTCTCCCAAGCCTTACTCCTTTCCTTCAGCCTGGGATTCAGAGACATTCTGCCTCTCCTTGCTGTAGGTGTGCGTATTGCTATTCAGCCCCTAATTCACATATATAGTCATTAATATACAGAAACCTTGACATGAGCATACACACTCCTAATAGACATCTGCCTTATGCACTTATGGGAAACTTTCCAGCTTTCCACATGAGGTTTGTAGCTCTTGCTAGTATTTCCTAAGGGTATAATAAGTCTCCACAATAGCCCATGTAGTGTCATGAGTGTACATGTTCTAAAACCTGCGCATCTAGGTTCCAATCCCACCTCCTCCACTTACTACCTGTTTACTAGTGTGTTTAACTTCTCTGTGTTCTAATTTTTCCATCTATAAAGTAGAATAGCAACAGTCCCCTCCTCATTCATTATTCATTGCTATAATGAATTGAGGAAGCAGGTCCTTAGAACAGTACTTGGCATATTAGCTATCAGTAAATATGACTTATTTATGGGTCACCTATAAATTAGAACCATATTTCACTACACATCTTTTTCTACTCAGGTCGTTGGACAAGTAAAATGTTTACTTATTCTACTGGCTGTTTTTTTCTCCAGTTTTGTGTAACACACGTATTCTTCATGTGGAAGGTGGGGCAAATTCTGCTGGGCATGCATCTTCCAGGAGGGAGGATGCCCTTCTGGGCTGGCTAGAGACTTTGGCGTTTTCACGGTTCAGCTCGACCCTTATCTTAGCCACATCAGCTGTTCTACTAAACAAGAGCTTTTGGTTTCACTGTTAATTGTTTGTAGTGTGTGTAACTAGAAGTATGAACTGAAATTTATTTTAGAAGACACTTGAAAACTTTGGGTATCTCTCCATAGGGTCTCAGGGGATCCAATGGAGAAGCAGCATAAGAGGCCAGAGAGCTCCTTCTGCTTTAATACAGACAATAGAGAAACACAAACAATTGAATGGGGCAAGGTGGTTGCTCACAGGTTTTAATTACCACACAGGACATAACCGCAGAGAATCTTTGGTTCAACCTCCTCATTTACAGGTGAGAGCCCAGAGGTGAAGCAACTTCCCTGAGATGGTACAACTCGTCTGGACTTTACAAACCTGTGGCTTGATCATCTTGTCTTCCTGATCACCTAGGTTATTGGACTTTTGGAGGTGGAGGGCAGGGAGAGTTCATTAATTTAGATTGTTCTGATACAATGACTGGAATTTTTCATCTTTGTAATTAACTTTTTGTTCAATTTCTTTTACTTGATGAAAAACTGATATAGAGAGGTAACCGCAACAAAGAGATGTATATTTAGAAGTGCCATTTGCTGAAACTAGTCAAGTGTCAGAAATTATAGGAAACATGTAATTATCCAGTCTGTCTCATGGCTGGGGAGTCCTATTGGTGTGATGGCTAAATTAGTTTTATGATATTATTTCTGGCTTCAGTTCAGGTGAATCTAGAGATGCCAGGAAGCATACAAACCCTCTGATAGCTCTCTGTTTCAGGACCTCTTTGCTAGGCAGGAACAAATGTGATACCAACACAAAATATAAATTGAAAAGCTTCATTTGGCCCTTTGTGTACTGCCTGGCTTTTTTTATATCAGTTACTTGATTTTTATCACTTCTCTGCCATGCTCTTGGAGTCTTTGCTCTCTCAGTGTGTGGTTTAGATGCTTAATGCCTCTTCCCTTGAAGCCCATTCCCTCTGAACATGTGTTAATAAGGGCCCAAGAAGTGGTGCTACATTTTGCAGCACGATTTCAGTTGCCCAGAGAGATGGATGGCATGAAACAGGCAGAGGGGACCCCTCAAGTAGGCTTGGAGAACAGGACTACCAGGAGCTCTGAATGGAATTCAATCAGATGGTAATACCAGAAAGGGGGATAAGAGGAGTGATCCCTTTGACAGGAAAACAAATTGAAAGGGAAAGAAAATCAGGAAGCAAGTGCCAGTTTTCAAGATGGGGACTGGGAGCAGAGGGGCACTGCATTTGATCAAATCGAGGCTTCACACTGCAATAGTTTTCTAATATTCTGAGATTTTTATCTGACATCGGACAGGGTCTTGATGAAAGTGTCTCCTGAGGAAAGAAACTTTCCTTTGTAGGTTTTGGGTGCCAGGATTAATCTCAGCTTAGATGATGGCCCCATTTGGCTGGTAAAAAGAAAAAAGCATAGATAGCAGGTGATTATGCCTTCTTCCCTCTCCTGTCAGCTTGCATTTAATGGCAGCTCCTTGCAGATAAAAAGTTGAGAGTAGTATTTCACTGTGTGTGCATACACATACACACATTGAAATCTGACCACTGAAGGAAGTTATAGATGAAAGTAGCCTTACCATTTTCTTAAAAGTAAAAATTGCACTGTCTGAAGGTACATAGCACATCTGAGGTCTCTTTGAAACGTTCACTGCCTCGATGTTCTATGCATTTCTAAGCAGGGAGAGTTTAGGCAACTTCAGGGAAAAGAAAAACCTACCATATGGTTTTAGGTTTTAACCAGTGAAGTGAAGTTCTTCTCATTCTTGGACAGTTTTAAAGTGAGTGACTTCCCATTTGATTGAAGTATAGCCTTGTGACTAGGAGAGTTAGTCAACCTGAGTGTAAATCCTGGATGCTCCATTTACTTAGTGTGAGACCTTAGGAATTTTCATTAACATTTTGGAGATGTAGTTTCCTTAACTGTAAAATAGGGATACTTAACATTGTTGTGATGATGTGATGATGTTGTGAGATAGCACTTACAACTGTGTAGCATAGTGCATAGTACTTGTCAAGTAACAAATGCTATGTCATTATTTCTAATTCATACAACAACAATAACAGCCTGAGGTATTAGCTATGGTGCCATGTATAAGAAAGACATTTTGGAGATAAAACCTGCAATTATGCGCTATTAGCAGGAAACAAGTCATGAAAGAATGAATGTCACCAAAGGCAACCCGATTTGAAACGGAGGGCTTCGTTCTTCATCTCCTAGGTGGGTTTACATTAACATGTTTACTTTTGCAATACAAGATATGGTCAATGTATTAGATAATTTACCTTTTCAAAATGGCTATCAAGGGAGAAGGGCAGCAGGTGGGTGGTGTGATGGGCATTACTATTTCCATATCAGAAACGAGAAAGCGAGACTGCCGGCACATCCTGCACATCCTCTGACCTGAAGTGGGAGCTTGTGTGCTGCAGGGCTTATGGCTGCCACCCACAGTAGAAGATGAGGCTGGAGCGTTTGTCAGTAGGGAGCAGGGAGATGTTGGGCTCTACGGTAATGGTGCCCAGCACTTGGAGTCCATTGATTCTGCAAATTGGGTTGCTCTTGCTATACGGACATAACACACTATAGATGAAAAGTGTATTTCACCAAGATATTGCTCTTTGATATTTCATCAATTCATCCATTGAGCAACTACATATGTAAAGACTGGCATCTTTCGTCTTCTTGCAGAGTCCACATCCTTCTGCCCCCATGCTCAATATTTTAGTTTACAATACAGCCATGTGGTTAGCCACCTGAACCAGACATTTCGGTGCATTCTCAACTCCTTGTTTTCCCTTACTTTCCATTCCCCAAGAAAACATATTGATTCTCACTTTCTCCATATTTCTCAACTCACAGCTCTCCTCTCAACCAGCAGTGCTGCCCCATCCTTGTCTGGCCTTTTGAGATGGTCTCCTTACAGGCCTTCCTCTAGTGGCTTTCCTATTCAGGATTTCTTTCCTTCTACCACCAGGACAACCATCCAGAAAGAATCATTTTCATTTTCTGCTAAAATCCTCCAAAGGCTTCTTGCAGAGTGATGGCCAAATCCCTTAGTGTGGCCTAAAAGGTCTTTCCCAATCCAACCTCTTGCTCCCCAGCCTTATCCCTGCTATGATCCTTTGCACCTGCCTCGCCCCCTTTGCACCTGCCTCAGGAGCACCGCATGTCTTGTCTTGTAGCCCTGCAGGAACTTTCTGCTTTTGAATCTTTGCTGTCTCCTCAGCTGGATTGTCATTTCTTTCTAGATTCTTCTGAAATGCCCCATTCTCTGCAAAGTCTTTCTTTTCTTACTCATTGCTTTGTAATTCAGATTATCTTGTTTACAATCACCCTTCTCTGAATATTCCTCCAATGTTGAACTAAGCACATTGGACTTTAATTATTTGAGGACAAGTTTATCTTCCATGTCAGAAAGACAACTCTTCTCTCCCCAAGGTCAGTAACCATGTCCTCAGTACCTCAAGAGTTTATGGAATTAATTAGGGGAATGATTTGAAGGCAAGCACACTGTAGGTATTCTTTGTGAAAATTGCAATTTTTTTTTAAGAATACTGTCTGATTTGCACGTTCGTAAAAAGCGTTTCTTGGATATAAGTAGTGACGATGATAGTTTCACTATTGTTCCACCCTTTCAGGAGGTGCTTGCTTTAGAGTCAGAAAAAAGACCAAGGTTCTTACTTATAGTGTGGTCAGAAGGTTCAGAGTCCAGAAACCAGATCCTGAAGGACAGCCAGCTAGAAAGGTTGTGGGGATTTGGAACCCAGATGTGTCCCTGCAGCATGAGACAAGTACAAATAGGAAGATGAAGTAAAGGGAGGACAGGAAAGAACACAAAGTGAGAGCAGAAGAAAAGGAGAGATGGTGACATGGAAACTAGAGCCAACCAAAGAAGAGACAAGGGGTTAGTGCCACGAGCACTTCATTGCAGCATCGCGAGAGCAGTAAGTTGAGCTTTTAAATCTGATTGGTACATTTTCTACTTCCCTTCCCGTCTTCCTTTCTCCCTCCCATAGGAAAGAACTTCATCATATTGCCACTCATATTATCTTTGTTTTTCTTTTATATGCCCTTTATTTTTTAGAGCCGTTTTAGGTTCACAGCAAAATTGAGTGAAAGATATAGAGATTGTCCATATACTCCCTACCCCCACACATGCACAGCCTCCTCTGTTGTCAACATCTCCCACCAAAGAGGTCCATTTATTACAACTGATGAACCTACACTGACTCAATATTATCACCCAGCGTCCGTCGTTTACATTAGGGTTCACTCTTGATGTTGTACATTCTATGGGTTTGGACAAATGTATAATGACATATATCCACCATTATAGTATCATAGAGAGTAGTTTCACTGCCCTACAACTCCTCCGTGTTCCGTCTATTTTTCCTTCTTTACCCCAGTCCCTGGCAACTACTGATCATTTTACTGTTTCCATAGTTTTGCCTTTTCCAGAAGGTCATAAAGTTGGAATCATAGAGTATGTAGCCATTTCAGACTGACTTCTTTTGCTTAGCAGTATGCATTTAGGTTTCCTCATAGCTTAATAGCTCATTTCTCTTTTAGAGCTGAACAATATTCCATTGTGTGCATGTACCACAGTTTTTTTATCCACTCATCTACTGAAGGACATTTTGGTTGCTTCCAAGTTTGGGCAATTGTGAATAAAGCTGCTATATACATCCCTGTGTGGGTTTTGTGTAGACATGTTTCAATTTATTTGGGTAAATGCCAAGGAAGGCCCTTGCTAGATCATACAGTAAGGGTAGGTTTAGTTTTGCAAGAAATTGCCAAACTGTCTTCCAAAGTGACTGTACCATTTTGCAATCTCACCAGCAATTAATGAGAGTTTTTGTTGTTCCACATCCTTGCCAGCATTGTGTTGTCAGTGTTCTAGACTTTGGCCACTCTAGTAGGTATGTAGTGGTATCTTGCTTAATTTGCATTTTCCTAATAACATGATGTGGAACATCTTTTCGTATGCTTATTTACTATCTTATACCTTCGTTGGTGAAATATCTGTTTTTAATAGAGTTGTTTTTTTCTTGTTGTTGAGTTTTAAGAGTTCTTTGTATATTTTTATTGACAATCCTTTATCATATGTGTCTTTTGCAAATATTTTCTCCCAGTTTATGGCTTGTCTTCTCATTCTCTTGACAATGTCTTTTGTAGAGAAGATTTTAGTTTTAATGAAGTTCAGCTTTTCAGTTATTTCTTCCATTGATTGTGTCTTTGGTGTTGTATATAAAGCGTTATCACTGAACTGAGGTCATCTATTATATTCTCTCCTACATTATTTTCTAGGAGTTTTATCATTTTGTGTTTTACATGTAGGTCTGTGGTCCATTCATAGATAATTTTTATGAAAGGTGTAAGGTCTGTTACTAGATCATTTTGTTTTTTGCTTGTGAATCCCCACATCTGTCTTTTGGTATGAATATTTTATTATTGAAAATAACAAATTTAGAGGTCTATAAAGGCTCTTTATTGTTTTATTTTACAATGCGGACTATTACTGCTTATCACGTCCAACTGATAACCACACTACTTTCAAACAAGGTCGACTATAAAAATCTGAGTGGGGATAGAGTTTCTCTGCATTTTCTCCCCACCTACCACTTTTGACACATTAGATTAAATTTCAGCCTTGGGCCAATCTGTCAAAGAAACAGGAAATGTCTCTTGCTATGACATAGTTGCCAGTGGCTGAGGTTTGAAACCAGGTGGGTATTAGTTCTTACACAGAACTAATTGGGAGAAGCAATTTCTCCCGATCAGAGAAGCTGATCAGTTCAGCCAAAACCTTTACTTCGTATGGATGTGTCTTGATATGAAAAACATTTTCTGATGAATATGTTTAACAATTTGCAGAATTTTCGAGAAACTTAAAGAAATAAGAAAGATGAGAGTTTGGGGAGGGTGAGGACTAGGGAAGAAAAATCAAATCTAAATATAGTTGTGCTTTCATCAATATTGAAACTGTATGTGGATGATTTCAATATGGTTATCAACACCCTAAATAGGCTGTATGTGACTGGAGACAGAGTGATAAGGGAGGGGGTTAGCATAGTTCTCACAGTCATAGCGCACGGTGGTTCTAACAGCTACCTGACTACCAGAGAGTCCCGACTCAATTTCTAGTCTCCTGTAAAAGATAAGGAGTTGCTTACAGGTGCTCTGACGCATCACCTTAGCCAGCAGTGGGGGAAGGGAACCCACCTCTCTCTCCTTCATGCTCTCATGCCTTTGCTATTCCACTGAAAGAAAAATCAATATCTAACCCAGAGAACAAATCAAGCAGCTCCAGATAGGCTGCGTTTCCCTGGTGCCCATCTGAAGAAGATATCTTCTGCAGGCCCTGGCAAAGAACTGTAATGACTGCAGCCAGCCTGTGGATTTCTATGCAGAAGGGATTATTTTTGCAGTAGAGTCTACACTATGTACCTCCCCCTCCCACTTCCCCTGTCTTGAACCACTCCTGTCTTGAACCAAAATCCCTTCCCTGTGCCACCCCTTAGAACTCATTGCAAATGAGCCTGGAGATCTGGCCCAGAGCAGAGGAGGTGTCCATGTTTTTAAAGCGAACCTTCCTTCCTTCCTCCTTGCCATGTTGCTTTGTGGACGAATGGCGAATCTGGCCCACGGGTACCTGGGATGGGCTGCTCAGGTTCATCGGGAGGTGATATATTTTGCCTTGAGGCTTAAAGCACTCACTTATTTCTAACAGAAGCTAAAAAGCTGCCTGAGCGAGAAAGTAGTGTGGAATTTAGCAGGAACTACCACTTGCAATACCACCAAGAGGGCTGCCAGCTGCCCAGGACAAATGTTGTTCTCTTTTCTGCGTTAATCAGTGATTCCTTTTCCATTTTCCAAGTATTTGAAGAAATTACTTTGTGTTCTATATATTGTTTTACACCTATTCCCACATATATACATACAATTCAAACTTAACTAGGAAAAGAAGCTACATGGCTTTTCCCAGCAGCCAAAGAAACGATCACCTTACAAGATTTGCTAATGAACGTTTGAGCACTTTTCCCCCTAGGACTAACACTCGTAATCATAATCATAGTAGTTACAGTAATAATCGCCACCACTACATGTTAAATGTGTTCTATATCTAGGCACAGTGCTCAGTGTTCTATATCCTTTTTCTTTTTCCATTCTTCCATAAATTCTTATTAGGAGAGCATATTCCTGCAGGCATCAGAAACTACAAACAACACAAAGTCTTTAAATTCACTATTTGCCGTTTTTTGAGTTTTGTTTTATTTTTAGCCTTTTGCTTTTATAGAACATGTTATTTGAGACTTTTGGAACATGATGTAAGGTCTATAATAATGAAATCCAACTGAAGATTAGTTGCCTATTTTAAAAGGGTACATGTAGGTTATATTGTAAAGGTTAATATTAACAATAAGAAGAAAAAGAAAAGGCACAACATTCACATGGCGCTGGACACTGTTTCAACCATATGGCATTTGTTACCTCAACTCAACCCTTTTGATGGGTATTACTATGTCCCTTTGTAGAGGAGGAAACCGAGGTTCAGAGAGAGTAGATAACTTGCCTAAGACCCTCAGCTGGTAAGTGGTGGAACCAAAGTCAGAACAGACTGGCCTAACCCTAAAGTGAGGAGCAGGCGTAAACCCATTATGGAATAGCTGTGCTCAGGCATAGGGAAGAGCTATTAGAATTAGGGAGGGAGGGAGGGTGAGGATGCATCAGGAGCAGCATTGACCGGACCGGTTGTGGCTGAGGCCTTTTCTGTCCTTAGGCAGTAATTACCTCCATGACATTGCATTTATAATGCAGGGGACGCTCTCTGCTGCAGGGAGGAAGGGTTGAAACACTAAGCCTGGTTGGAGGCCAACACTTGAGGATCTGTTGTACACATTTATAGAGAGTTGCTTGCTTAGTTTCTGCTTTTTCTGGAAATTGTCTCTCCACTGTGGTGACTCCCATGGCAACGGTATTATATGATGTGGCCTTGATCCACTGACCACAGCTGACTATTCCAGGGCTAGTCCCCAAGCCAAGCTAGGCCAGTCTGGGTTTCTTTCCGGAAAATTTGGAATTGGAATTCAACAGTAACTCTGGGTGGCCTGAGAAGCTGAGCAAGCTGACCTGCAGCAGGAGACAGCAGTGCTGAAAGCACAGAGATGAAAGACTCAGAGGAACAATTTCTGGTCTATCTCAGAGGCCCCACTGCATCCCTGCTCCGGGGTGCCGTGATACCACATATTAAAAATTACAGGTAAGCCAGGCGTGGTGACTCACGCCCATAATCCCAGCAGTTTGAGAGGTCAAGGCGGGTGGATCATCTGAAGTCGGGAGTTCGAGACCCCCCTGACTGACACGGAGAAACCCCGTCTCTACTAAAAATACAAAATTAGCTGGGCGTGGTGGCACATGCCTGTAATCCCAGCTACTAGGGAGGCTGAGGCAGGAGAATCGGTTGAACCTGGGAGATGAGGTTGTGGTTGGCTGAGATCATGCCATTGCACTCTAGTCTGGGCAACAAGAATGAAATTCCATCTGAAAAAAAATTACTTGTAATATAGTAAATTTCAATTTTTGTTTAAATTGATTCAATGGGTTTTTGTTATTGGCAGACAAAGGAGCCCTAGTTCTAGAGTATGTACAGCCCAGTCCTAGGTTAGAGGACAGCCCTGAAGAGGTTGGCAATGAGAGTGTGGTGTCATATTGATGGCTGTGGTAAAGAGGAGACCAAAGAGAACTGCTGCACTCCCAGAGTCTCCTAAAATCCTGAAAATCTGAGGATGCAGTGCAGAGTTATTTACAGTCTAGTGATGGGATCCCCTGATGGTGGGGGAAGAAAGCTCCCACTGCTTCTTACCCAGTGACAAGTAGGGCAGAATAGAAAGGGGTGCCGGTGGGCAGGAGGCCAAGAAGATCAGGGCAGCGGCGGATCCTCCCAGGAGCCCACAGTGGAAGCAGCAGGGGAGATGCTGGGCACCAGGAGCGGGAAAGCATGGCTACTGTGGCCTTTTGCAAATCTATGGGAAACCTGCAGGAGGGGATTTGGTGGGATTTGAGGTTCTGTGATTCATGGGAGAGTCCGTGGGGGGTGTACTGTGTTATCACTATTGTTAGGATGCTACCGGCCCCCCAGGGCTGATGTGGCATGAAGCAATGCACCTTACGCAAGCTGAGAAGGGCAGAAAATGATTCTGGATTCAAATGCAGGATACCTAGCAAAGCCCATTTACTAAATTCAAATTGACAAAGACTGTGTTTGAATGTAAAGGATCCTCTTTCTGCTTGTAGCTTTTCTCTACCTAGGACCGAGACAGGAGACCACAGAAACAGACACAGCCCTGTCTTCTCCAAATGTCCCTCCACACTTTTTCCAGGCCAGCTCACCCTGGACACTCTGTGACTCAGCCCTTGTGGCTACCCGCTTCCCCATAGGAGCTGACACAAAGCCTGCTGGTTTGCCTTATTGAAAGTTCTCTCTGCTCTTCCATTTTTTCTGGTGAATAATAGGAGGTCACCTGGTTCGTGACCATCATCTCTTCCTGGCTTTATGAATGCTTCTTGATACTTTGAAACCAACAAAGATTCAGAGTGACTGTGTCTCCATAGATGATAAGGCACCATAGTTACAGTATGAATTCTAACTCTATAATGCAAATAAAGGAAAAACCCAGGAACTGAATCAGATAGAATTCTTCTTATCAGATTTCACTGCATTTTACTATGTTAGCTTTTCTTTCCTTTTAAAAAAGTATTGTCTTTGCAAGAAGTGACTGAGGAATGTTATGCTACACTGAAAGGGAAAAATCTAGAGTCTTAGAGATATTTTTCTAAATAAATATTTATGTCCCTTCTTATTCTTTTTCCTTGGAAGCTCCTTGGTCTTTCTTATGAAAAGGACAATGATGCATGGGCAGAGTATCTTCTACTTTTGTGGTTTGAGTTCATCTTGGTGATGATATGCTTTCAGTTGTGTTCATGAGAAATTTGTTGTTTATAAGTCATTGCACATGTTTTATACCTGAATAAAAGAGAAATATGCATAGATGTCATTGTGCTTGATTGAATCCTTATGCATGACGATCTGAGAGCGCTTACGCAGGGCATTATGAACAATTAATGATTTACTCACCTCTGAGTTCAAGCAAAGTGGCGTGTATTAGCTGAGGCTGATGAAAGGCATCACATAAGTGCAAAATGTTATTAGTTTTTAGGGAAGGGATGATAAGATTTGAAGCATAACCCAGCCCTGGTGAAATACTTATTCTCTAGTAAGCTGCTTGCAGTTCAAATTGAGGTAGCAAAGAGGTTTTGGTCTCCGCTAATGTTAATCTTTTAAGCAGAAATGAAGCCTAGAAACTCATAGATCCCTGATCAGAGGGGAGCCTGAGACATATATACCATAGACATCTTAAGAATCGCAGTGGTGACCAAATCTGAGATGTGTCTGCCAGCCTCTCGGGTGACCTTCCACCTAGGGGCTGAGGCAAGGCGGTGGAGGCTGGGCTGTGTTTGGCTCTGAGAAGCACCTCATCAGGAAAAGACGAGACATGCATCTCTGAATAATGGGCTGTTAGAGGTTTAAAATGTTTGCCTTGGGTGACCTTCGGGAAAAACACCATCCTCTCTGGCTTAATGTGAATTAAATTTTTCAATTACTCCAGAGGAAGGAAGGCAGTAGCTCCAAGCATGCTTATTTGTGGAAAGTAAAATGAAATTAAACACTTCAGCAGAAGAAATCTTAGCAGCTCACTGGTCCCAGGGCATCGCCCCTTGCTGCTCAATGGCAGTGAAAATTTGATTTGAAGGTAACGGATATTTTAAATGGAGTGTCCTGAATCCATCTAAACATGTTTTTATTCTGAGAGAATAACTATACTAATTTGTATATCCTGGGAAAAAAATGAAGCATTTTAATATTTTCTTCCCCTTAAAGAAGAGTGCTGCAGATGTCTTGAGTAATGGAAGAAGAATTCATTGTAGGAATGTGAGGTGCTCCTGTTGGGTGTCATATGCTTGTTTGTAGAGGATCCCCTCTGTCCATGGGATGCTCAGATTAAAAATGGGGATCCTGGGAATGGAAGACACTCACATTAGTTTTGCAACCTGGGTGGTCCTATTCTGTTTGCAAGAAGACAAGAGAAAAAGTGTGTGTGTATGTTTCATCGGGGTGTAGATATTGATCATATATCAGAAAGACCATGAAACTATGGTGTATTTAAAGTCTGGAACCAAGGGTTGTAGAATGATCATATCGTCTTCCTTGGGGAGATCTAAGAATATGCCAAATCTCTGTGAGATTGGGGTGGTTTGGACTTCATTGTTCCTGGTTGGAATGGAAGAATGTTCAGTGTGTGTGGAGAAGGCCTGGCTTTGGCACTTCCGAGTATTCCTCTTCATAGCCTTTGTTTAGAGGTTTAATGAAGAAGCAAAATCAAAAAGGATGCGAGACAGCAGGCAAACTGAAAAGATATTCTACGATACTTTGATTTTTAAAGCGTTCTGTGATTGAGACTAGAAACAACAGTTTCCATTTCTGGTTAAGGTGAGGCAGAGGCAATTGTTCAGGTGTGTAAGCTTGAATTTTCAGTCACCACATAAGATTGCAAATGGGAACTGCCTCAGAGGCTGCTTGAGGCCATGCAAGAGTGGAAGTGGGAAGAGAAAGGAAAGTCCTTCATGTCAGGAACTTGTGGAAACAGTCCTTTATGCCATTTAGGTTGTTGAATAACTTTGTGAAATTCCTTGTCTTAAAATGCTTTTTGAACTAGGAATCAGAATGAAGAAAATTTTCTTTTTTGTATTATATTAGGAAATGCATGTTTTAGGCTGGAGCAGTAATGCTAATGAAATATACCATTTCTTGATTCCCTGCTATGGCCCAGACACTCACCTGAAAACTTTAATTCTCACAATAATCCTCTGAGATAGGTTTCTAAGTATTTCTATTTTACAACTAAAAAAATTAAGCTCAGAGAAGTTAAGTGTTTATAGAGTTATACACAGATTTTGGTCAGCTGTCAGCCTAACTCTTTATTAGTCCACTAATAAAGGATATAGTTGTTCCAAAATAATAAAACTTAGAATGTAATCATGTTACTTCCGATGTGTTTCAAGATTAGAACTAGGTTACGAGGAAGAAGAAAGGATGAAGGAAAGAAGAGGAGGAGGAGAAGGAAAGGAAAGAGAGAAAAGGCCAAAAAAGGAGAAGGAGAAGTAAAAATGGCAATAATGTCATATTTGCAACATATTTAACAAATTGTTTATTGTTCATCGGAAGTTCAAATTTAACTGGGTGTCCTATATTTTATCGGGCAATCCCATGTATGTTCCAGGCAAAAGGCTAAACATTTTCCATATATAATCTTACGTTAAGTTGTACAAAATATCAAGTAGCAACTATTGTCCCATTTTTTAGCTGAGGATACCGAGACTCAAAGTGGGGAAGAGACTTATCCAATGTCATAAGCTGGGAGCTAGGGCATGAACCCAAGCAGAACCTGCACACTGGAGCCCAGGATCGCTGACAAAGGACACACCCTCTTTATCCCCTGCTGGTGGAGTAAGTTAAAAATCCTTATATATACAAATATTCTGAATATAGAAATGAAACCTTTGTGGTAAGTCTCATAAAAATGGCTCCTGAAGATGAAAAATTGCATTCAAACCTCAGTCATCTCCATGAATTACGAGAAAAAGTGTGAAAAGCGAAAAGCATGAATCGAATTGTGACATATTGCTAGGTGTTGCATGTTAGGGGAGACACTAAAAAAAAACAGAGTGTATCTGGAGTTGTCTGATCAGACTACTGGTGGTGGTGGGAAGAGGGCGGACTGGAAGCGTTTAACTTGGAAATAGACAACTGAGAAGAAGAAACACAATAGCTACCTGAATTGTGCGAAGAGCTATCAGTTCTAATTTCTAGTGGCTAGCCGTCTATTACTCCAAAAAATAAAACTAGACCAATAAGTGAAAGTTTGGTAGAGGTACATTTCTACTTAACAACACAAAGGACCATTTTCTAGAAACCAAAATGGTTTAATGGTAGAACTCTGGAAATAGTTGGACCTTATGCTACAGGCCTTCAAGTTGAACCTGGATGACAGACTATCTGCGATGTTGTAGGGAAGATTTCTGAATTGAGTGAACAGCTCAGCCAGACAGCCACATGGGTACGCATGCACACATACACAACTGTATATACATTTAACCCTTTTCCCATTTAGAAAAAAAAAGTGCAGCTCACTGCCAGTGCTCATTTAATTTTACACAAACATGCTCTTTGAGGCTGAAGCAAATCTGATTTTCAATGTGAAAATAACACAAAAACTGGAGTTATTTCTAAACAGAACTAGCATCAGAATTGTCTGAATCATCAGAATCATCTATTTTGGAAAAATCAGACTCGTCAAATGAATCTTTGGCCAACTGTTCGAGAACGATGTTAACATCATGCTTAGGAATGGTACGTTTTCTAGGATTTGACATTTTCAGCACTCGAGAATTACTATATTTTGTAAATGGAAGTACCACCACCAAAACCAGAATGCTTTAAATGGAATGATGTCGTTTGTTTCCAAAGTCAATGAATGATGTGAAAATAATATTAAAAGTGAGATATTTCATGGCAAAATTATCTCAGGGTGAACGCTGCAGCCACAAGCGCCGGCGAGTATTCTTGGGGCAAACGGGAGAAGGGTTAAGACATTATGCTTGACTACAAATGAAACTTGGAAAGCTAAAGTGTCTCCCAACTTTAGTCATTTGGAGTCTGTCCTTGGTGCCATTCTATTTCTTGGCGTCCTCTCTTTCCTGGATTATTATCTAAACTTTCTAACGAATCTTCCTGTTTCCAAACTCCCTTCTCCATAATCATTTGTTCAGAGAACCTCCGGCATATTATTTTCTGAATTCAAGCATATTAATCGTATTCTTTTGCCAAAAAGCCCTCAGACCTTCAGTCGTCTTTGAGAAATGCATTTTAAATGCCTGAGCATGGCCGACGAGGCCTGTCTCCAGCTATGGCTCCTGCTGTCCCCCTCTGGACTCCCCGTTCGTCTGCGGCTTCAGTTTTCCGAGGAGTCTTGCTGCTCTCTCTCTCTTCCCTCACCCACATTGTCTCTCCTTGCGACTCCTTTCTATCCCTCAAAACCTAGTTCACATCTCATCTTCTTTGAAACACCTTTTCTGATGTTCCTGGATAGAATTCACCACTCCTTCTTGCAGGTGTCTACACCGTGTACACTCTTCTTGCTGTGTAGTTACTTCTGTTAACCTTGCTGTGTAGTTACTTCTCTGTCATTTGCCAGGCTCTAGGCCTCACAAAGACAAGAACTGGGTTTTAGGCATCTGTTCATCCACATCAAGAGCACAGTGCCTTACACAAAGGAGGCATTCGTAAATACAGGAGCTATTACCAAAGAGAAACCTCTGGGGGACTACAAAAATCTATGTCCATCCTAACATTTGTGAGGCCTGGGACTAGAGTACAAATGGAGGCTCATATAACATATGCCTACATATTTAAAAATTGCAAATCAAGCTAACAAATTGCTTTATAAAATAGGTTCTATCTTCCTACCAGGCCAAACATATCTTCATTGTGGCAATACCAAATACATGTAAAGCTTTGTGGGTTTTTTAAGCTTCCTTTTAGGGACTGAAAGTCTGCGAAATACCAAAGATGACCGAATTTAATTATTAATGTCCATGTCTGAGGATTATTTTGGTGAATTGGTGACATTTGCATGAGAATAAAATGAAGACATACATAATTCATAAATTACCATATATTTATTGCATAAAATTTATTCTCTTAACTTCAGCAAAAATCATTAATTATGTGATTTTCACATAATTTGGGTCCTATTTATAGTGATCATCTAAAGGATTAATAGTCGAATTGTATTCCAAATAGACAAAATCTGAAGTTACTTTCATGTAAAAGATAAATAAACATCAAGGTGAAAATTTTAAATGAGAATTCTTTCCATCTAAGTGTTATTACAAGAGTCAAAAAGTTGTAAAAAATATTAAAAGTTGACAAATTTGTAATAGCAAAGACTTGGAACCAACCAAAATGCCCATCAATGTTAGACTGGATAAAGAAAATGCGGCACATATACACCATGGAATACTATGCAGCCAGAGAAAAGAATGAGTTCATGTCTTTTGCTGGGACATGGATGAATCTGGAAACCATCATTCTCAGCAAACTAACACAAGAACAGAAAATCAAACACTGCATGTTCTCACTCCTAAGTGCGAGTTGAACAATGAGAACATCTGAGCACAGGGAGGGGAACATCACACACCAGGACCTGTCAGGGAGTGGGAAGTTAGGGGAGGGATAGCATTAGGAGAAATACCTAATGTAGATGACAGGTTGAGGGCTACAGCAAACCACCATGGCACATGTATATCTATGTAACAAACCTGCATGTTCTGCACATATATCAGAGAACTTAAGGTATCATAATTAAAAAAAAGAATAGATGAAGAATAAAGAGATAGTAACTCCCATTTGCAGGAAAAAAAGTTACAGTAAATTAAGGTTAACTTATTATTGAAGAAAGAAAAGCATTTTAAAAAAAAGTTTTTAAAAAAAATTTTTTAAAAAGTTTTTAATTTTAGTGTAGCCTATTTGTACAGTATTTGTAGAGTCTACGGTGGTGCACAGTAATGTCCTAGGCCTTCACATTCACTCACCACTAGAGCAGCTGCTAGTTCTGCAAACTCTGTTCATTTTAAGTGCCTATTCAGGCATGCCACTTTTACATTTTATACCATATTGTTACTGTACCTTTTCCACGTTTAGATGTGTTTAGATACACAAATACCATTGGGTTAAAATTGCCTACAGTATTCAGTACAGTAACACGCAGCACAGGTTTGTAGCCTAGGAGCAACAGGTTTTACCATATATCCTAGGTGTGTAGTAGGCTATACCATCTAGGTTTGTGTAAGTACACTCTATGATGTTTGTACAATGACTGAATCGCCTAAGGATGCATTTCTCAGAACATATCCCTGTCATTAAGTGACGCATGACTGCATGTGCTTAGTATTTTCTTTACTGACCGTATTTGTTTGCTTGTGAGGATATCATCTGAATCACTAGCATGGTTATGTTTAACAGTGACTAAATTTTATTCATGAGTTTGATGAACCAATCAATTTAATAAGACACCTCAAAGTAAAATGTAATAGCAGTACACCTTTTGCCAAAAAATTTTATCACCTACATTTTATGGTTTGCTCCATTAAAGGCTCCTGAAGCGCTGCAGAGATGGGGCCTGGGTTTGCACCTGGCCAGTGTGAATACACAGCATTTACTCTGAGCAGGCACTTTGGTATGTGCTGGAACAATCTTGTGCCTTGTGATGGATGATACATCCTCACTCCACTCTGCTGCCTTGCTGTGAAAGCTCTGTTTCTGCAGCCCTAGGAAAGGAAATGTCATTATTCCACAGATAGAGGTTCTCAAATTATGGGGCAGTACTTACTTATAGTCATCTGCCAGATATACTGTGGGCTTTAAATTGGGTTTAATATTTTATCAAATGAAGACACCAACTTAAAATAAAGTATTATAGAACTCTTGAGTCTTCTGATGATATCATCCACAGATCCCAAACTGAGAATTGAGAGTTCTAGAGGCAGCTTTAAAAGGATTTGTTGTAAAACATTGTTTATCCCTGAAACTCAATATATGCTAATGATTTTATTGAGATATAACTTATATACCATACAATTCACCTACTTAAAGCATGCAATTCATTGGTGATAAGTATATTAACAGAATTGTGCAACCATCTCCATAATCTAATTTTGGAACATTTTTATCATCCGAAGAAGAAACCCTATAACCATTAGCTGTCATTCCCTATTTCCCTGCCCCTGCAGCCCTTTTAGTCCAAAAAATCCCCAATCTACTTTCTGTCTCTATAGATTTGCCTATTTTGGATATTTCATATAATAGAATCATGTAATATGTGGCCTTTTGTGACTGACTTATTTCACTTAACATAATATTTTCAAGATTCATCCACATTGTAGCATGTGTCTACTTCTATTTATGACTGAATAATATCCAATTGTATGGATATCCCACATTTTTTTTTATCCACTTACCTGTTGATGAATGTTTAGCTTGTTTCCACTTTGGGTTGTTAAGAATAATACTGCTATGAACATTCATGTACATTTTCTTTTTGTAGATGTATGTTTTCATTTCTCCCGGGTACTGTGTTAGTTCATTTTCACACTGCTATAAAGATACTACCTGAGACTGGGCAAATTATAAACAAAAGAGGTTTAGTTGACTCACAGTTTTGCATGGCTGGGGAGGCCTCAGGAAACTTACAATCATGGCAGAAGCAAAGAGGAAGCAAGCCCTTTCTTCACAAGGCAGCAGGAGTGAGAGAAAAAGCACAGGGGAAATCGCCACTTATCAAACAACCGGACCTCATGAGAACTCCCTCACCATCACAAGAACAGCACACGGGAAACTGCCTCCATGATCCCATCACCTCCCACCAGGACCCTCCCTCGACATATGGGGATTACAATTTGAGATGAGATTAGTGTGGGGACACAAATCCAAACCATGTCAGGTAAATACCTTGGTGTGAAACTGCTTGGTCATATGGAAACCTTGTTTAACATTTTGAGGGACTGCCAAGCTGTTTTCTATAGCAGCTGCTTTATTTTATTTTCCCAGCAGAAATACATGAGGGTTTCAGTTTCTCCACATCCTAATCAACAATTCTTATGGTGTGCTTTTTTCTCCCCCGCTAGAGACAGGACCTTACTATGTTGCCTAGGCTAGGCTGTAGTGCAATGGTGCAATTGTAGCTCACTGCAGCCTCAAATTCCCAGGTTCAAGCAATCTTCCTTCCTCAGCCGCCTGAGTAGCTGGAACAACAGGTGCTCGCCACAGCACCTGGATAATTTTTAACTTTTTTGTAGACATGAAGTCTCCCTTTGTTGCCCAGGCTTGTCTTGAAACCCTGACTTCAAGTAATCCTCCTGCCTCAGCCTCCCAAATTGTTGGGATTATAGGCATGAGCTGCTACGCCTGGCCAGGTATGTTTTTCTTGACTACAGTCATCCTAGTGGCTATAAAGTAATATCTCATTGTGGTTTTGATTTGCATTTCCCTAATGACTAATGATGTTAAGCATCTTTTTATCTGCATATTGGCCATTTATATATATATAGTCTTTGGAAAAGTGTTTATTCAGATCCTTTGTCCATTTTACAATTTGGTTATTAATTCTCAATGTATTTTTAAATGGGCATTCTATGAACATGAGAAAATGAGACAGCAATGTGCTGTGGTTTCTAAGAGCTCACGCTCTGTGATCTGCTAGCTATGCGTAGATAATGTATTAACACGTCTGAATTTTAGCTTCCTCGTCTGCAAAGTGCTATTGTCATCTCCTAGAGCTGCGATGAGAATTAACTAAAGTAATAAGGGTGAAACTCTTGCGCAGCACCTGGCACGTGGGAAGCACTCCACACACAGTAATTGTCATGACCTCCACAGCTCTTCCTGGCAGTGAATCCCAAATGACTTTGTCCTTTTTGTTAGTTTATTGTCTCCACAAGTAGACTGTAAATATTCTAAGGGTAAGGATAGTACTCTTACATGCCTCTTAAAATTCCCATATTACTTTTGACAGTCTGAGCAGGTGGTGAACTGGGGAAAGTTTTATGGAGTCAGTTGCAGGAGAACAGGGTTGTAAAGATCAGGAAGATGAGAAGACTACTGGGGGTAGAGAGTAAAGACACAGAAATAGAAAGCAATGAGTTCAACTCCAGGGAAACATGAAAGGAAATGGAGTAGATAAGGCTAGAAAGGGCGGAACTGGGGGTGGTCAACCTTTGCTAGAATCACACTCCTGCACTGGAGCCATAACCTCAGTCCAGCGCACAAGGTCAAAGATATGGTGGTGCTCTCAACTCAGGTATACAGGCTGGCATGCCAGGCAGTAAGGAAGGAAGGTGGGCATGTTGCAGTCTGTAGCCCTGCAGAGCCTGTTCTGCTTCTTGATGAGCCTGCTGCTTAATTGAATGCCAGAACCAAGCATTTGCAGGAGATTGGTGAAAGGTCTTCATGGACTGTCCTGTAGGAGTTACAAGCAGGAAACGTACAAGCTGAAAGAAGATGTTTGGGACTGATTTCCCATAGTCCTCAAAGAAGTCCAGGGATGCAGCTTCCTCTTCATGGTCTCCAGATGCAGTCATCACTCATTCAGGTTCCGTAGACCCATTAAAAAGAACAAAGACACATTTGCATTGTCGTTGTCTTTGCTGTTTTAAGTATCAGAGTATTGTTGCTTTTCTGCCTGTTTAGTTAGGCCACAGCTTCCATGCCCCATGACTAGGTGAGTTTACTTGCATGGCTTCATTTTCTCTTTGTCAGAGGCTGTTGTGACCTTTCTCATTCCAAACCAAAATTCAGAGCAGTTGCCTTGCCCATTGAGATTATTCAGAAAGTCAGCAGGGACACTGGGAACAGATTCATATGTTCTCTAAGTCTGTGCTTTTTTCAAAAGACAAACTGACCTCTCTTCTATTATCAAGAATTAGTAGGCACTAATTTATAGTCACTTTACCTCCTATCAAATGACTAGTGGAAGTAATAAAAAGCCTGGACAAAGATCATCCAGAAACTCCTAAATTGGAAATATCTGTGGCCTGTTGTCTTCGGACTTTTAAATCCCACTTAGCAGCTGATGACTGCTCCCTTGCCGGGTGTTGGATGCAACCAAATCTTTATGTGCTTCCTGAGCATTGAAGGAAAATGCAGTTTTCTAAAAGGTAACTGAGACTGTTGCTGTGTTCAGTAAGCTGCCAGGGCTTGTATGAACATGCCAGGCCAAGCTGGGAGAAATTTTGTAAGCCTTCCAACCTCTACTCTTTCCCCTTCTCGTGGAGGTCATTTCTCAGGGCACAGTGTGTCCTCTGAAAAGTTTACATAGCTGTTGGCAGCGAGAGGTGCTCTCCCAGCAGTGAGGGCTCCTCCCTCACTCCTACAGGCTGGCTCACCTTGCTCAGAGAGTCCTTGGGCCTTGGGGACAAGGGCAAGAAAGCATGTATGAGAAAGAACGTGCTGGAGGAAAATTATAATCAGCAAGCCTATTGGCGATGACTTCAGCTGATGCCATCGCTGGCAACACCTTAGGTACAACTCTCAAAACACACAAAGGGCTTGAGAAAGATTGATGACATTTGCACCTTTTACTCACTATTTCTGTTTTCACATGTTTCCCATGCTTTCAGGTGCTCATGTTCAGGCAAACATCTTGCTTCTTTTGAATCAGAGAGGCTAATCAGGAGAAGGAGTTAGGGCTTGGAAAATTTTCTTAAGAAGGCGAGGAAGGATGTATGAAGAGCATACAAGGTGCAAGTAGCTTAGATTGAGGACCAGTGGAATTGAAAGAAAATTAAAGAAAAGCAGTGTGCACAGTGAAAAAGGAAATGAAAGAGAGTGGTTCAAGAGATGTTAGATCGATCTAATCAGTGACAACTGGAAAGTGAGGGGTGTTCAACTCATGGACAACTTCAGTGCTTACTTCTCAGGATCTGATAAGTGCTTCAGAAAGTGTCCTTGTGTAAACATGGGCAAATCACATAGTGTCCTCAAACCTCAGTCACCTCAAGTATACACATTCACCAACAATAACATCCCACCATAATATTGTTGGGGGATCAGATGAGATCATGTATATGAAAAAGAATTTTGTGAACTGCAGGCATTGTTTAATGTGAGATATTATTGCATACCAGGAGACTCATTATTTACATTAACCAGGCCGGAAGCCAGTCAGAAATCACACAGCGTCTCTCAAAGGAGTGCACTTTTATTGCTTCCTGGCTCATAATAATTTGGACTGTCAACAAGTTAGTTAGTTTAGGAGAAGACCTTGGAGTCTTCTGTTGTGGTGTGGTACTAAATGTGGAGGGCTTAGTTAAAAAAGTGCAAATCTTCATGCTTTACAAGTTCTTATGATGCCTTCTATCCTATGCTGTGGAGTGCACTTGGTAGAGACGTGAATATTCCAGCAACAGTTCAGGAAGAAGTTCCATTCCAGTTCTCCACCAATTTACTCTATGCAGAAAATAGTTTCACTCATAGTCATCCTACCTAGAGGTTGGAGTCATGTGGGTGGAGATGCACTCCTGTATTCTGTGTTTTTTGAGAGGATAAATGAGATAGTACAACATGAAGGGTTTGTGAATCATGATGTGCTAAAGGCAAGTGCTACAGGTACTTGCTATCATGGGTCACAGAGGCAACTTGTTGTACTGGAAACATAATCTCAAGTAAGAAGAGTTGAGTTCAAGTCCTGATTCCGTCACCTGACCTCAGATGTACTAAGCCAACACTCTTGTTGGAATGTAAAGCATGTGAGATATGTGTTTTCTCTTTCTATTATGTATACTCTGCCACTTGGTAGAAGTATGAATGATCTTTCTGTACAAGGTCTGCACCTGTATGTGTCTGAACTCCACCCACTTCCAATTTGCTGATTCCATAGTCATAACTTTTAAAATTCACAATGACTCTTTAGACCAAGTGGCTGTGAAGAGACAAAATGTGTAATATCCAGGATGGAATCCAGGGTCTGTGTTGTACTTCTAATGAAAGTGATCTCTGGTAAT
The DNA here is from genome assembly GCF_002776525.5 of Piliocolobus tephrosceles. Classification (NCBI taxonomy): domain Eukaryota; kingdom Metazoa; phylum Chordata; class Mammalia; order Primates; family Cercopithecidae; genus Piliocolobus; species Piliocolobus tephrosceles. Next base: position 79,632,452 of record NC_045439.1, read on the forward strand.
CTTTGGTTTTGAATACCTCCATTGTACACTTTCCATCATTTTTATGATAAGAAATATGGCATCTGTGTAGCATCTGCAGAGTGCTGGTTGAGAAGTGAGTTGGTTTAAAGCATTTCATTTCAAATTACTCATAAAGATTTCGGTGGCACTGTTCCTTCATTCTACCTGGTAGTCAATTCTCTTTAAGACCACAATTGCATGAGTGCCATCTTTTGAACCTAACTACTGCAGTTTAAAAGTCCCTCAAACCCAAACAAAAACATTTGTTTTCTTTAATGTGTGAGCTTCTCTATGGCCTGGTCTAAAATTCCTTTTATGTCTGTTTTGAAATGGTGTGTATGTGAGCCATAAGCTTCCCTCCCTCTGCTTCTGCCTTAGGACCCTCAGTTCAAGTACAGAGGCAGTTGCCGGCTTAATTTGACTGACAGCTTGTAGGAATTTCTGGCCCAGCATTTTAAGTGAGATGAAGTTGGCATTTAGTATGATGTCTTGCTATCTGGAGAAAATTCATCCTTATATGGCCAGAGTTTTTCACTCACCTGAGGAAAGCTGACAGCTTTCAATACTTGTGATGCATTACCGACATGTTTTCTCTTCTTTTTGGCTAGTGCCAACTGGCAAGCATTTTTCAACTGATAGGACATGACTGTTTTTCTTTGCAGGAGAGCAGCTCCTATCTTTGAGATACCTGGATATTTCTTAGAACTAAAATTTTAGGGTGTTTATTACAAAGCTGTATGTATGAGGCCTTAATTTAATAATATTAATAAGATGAGTATGATTCCCTCCTGCTGGGAAGCAGAGCATTATGGAAAGAGTCCGAGTTCTGAAATTGGAAGATCTGGGCTTGAATTCTGGCTATTCTACTAATTAGGTAGTTGATCTTGAGCAATACATTTAACCTTTGCAAATCTTAATTTCTTGCTTTGTGAAGTGAGGGATAATAATGATTCTGCTAGGATTTCAAATGAGCTCGTGAATATGATTGTGGAGCGATATATAAGTGAAAAATTGTCATCATGGAATCATTATCCTTATAGCTACTAGAGTTGGAAGGTAAATTTTTAGTTTCTTTGGTTTGGTCAACAGGTTTCATGATTCTTGCTCTTGTAATTTCAGAGGATGTGCAAATTCTCAGTGCTCCACACCAATCTGTTTAAGGGGGTGACTGTTGGAGGAGGATGAGAAAGAGGATTCCTTGAGGGAAAAAATGTACACTTAGTTGAATGATGCCTTTCTAAAATCCCTCCATTTCCAAAATCCTGTTGTGATTATTGCTATAGTCTTAATGTTTGTGTCCCCTCAAAATTCATATATTGACATTGACATTGTAACCCCTAAGGTGATGATATTAGGAGGTAGGGTTCTTGGAGAGGTGATTAGGTCATGAGGTAGAGACCCAGGGCCCAAGTGGGATTACCCTTGTAAAATAGGCCCAAGAAACTCTTCCCTCCTTCTACCATGTGAGGACACAGCTAGAAGGCACCATCTATGAACTAGAAAGTGGGCCCTCGCCAGATACCTAATCTGCTGGTGACTTAATCTTGGACTTCACAGCCTCCAGAACTGTCGGTCATAAATTTTTGTCGTTTATAAGCCACTCAGTTTATGGTATTTTGTTACAGCAGGATGAACAGACTAAGACAATAATATTCTAGCACTAACAATTGTAATAAAGAGCTCATGGAGCTTAGATATGGTCTCATTCATTCACATCAGAGAGAGAGAAAGATTGAGAGAGAACAGTGGTTAGGCAACAGGTGACACCATGTGCCCAGGGCTTGACAAATAACAGTGGTTTGGTTGCTTTGGTTGATGGAATATCATTCTAGCATCTGCTTAGGTCTTTTGTGTCAATTCAATTTAACTGATACTAAGGTAAGTAGCGGCCTAAGTGCCTTGCAGTGTATAGAATTCATCCATTTCTGTCCTCAGGAGTTTACAAACTTATAAATCCCTTCTTCTTTGGAGCCTCATCTTTGTTATCTATATCCATATCTATATATGCATCTCTATCCATCTATCTATCTATCTATCTATCTATCTATCTATCTATCTATCTATCTATCTTTCTTGTTTAAACTTACACTGGAAGGGGATTTTGTTTGTGAACTCCGTAAAGAAAATGTCTCACCATTTCTATCATCTGCACTCACCAGGAAGCAGGACTTGCTGCCCAAAGGTTGGACCTGGAGTGGTTCAAGATCTGCAGTTAGTACATCCAGGACAATCAAATTTGAGAGGTACATTTGGCCAAGGTATGGATCGGTGGAAAGCAGGACAGTGTTTTGGATCAGGAACCACTCTTGTGTGGTTACCTGAGTGCACTGGCAAACAAGATGATGCAGCCTGCAGAGTCATCCAGCTCTAGCCTTAGCAGATGCTGACAGGGGCCACCTCTCCTTGTTCATCACGTGACCCCTGACACTACCTTACAAGGAAAGGTCAGATTCAGCTGTGGTGAGACTATAGAAACACCTGCTATTACCATGGCTCCATGGATGCTTCCACATTACTCATTTAATTATCCATACTTTCATTTGTTCATTCAACAAATGTTTATTGAATGTCTATTGTGGGCCACAGATTGTTCAAAATATTGGTGACAAAATGGTGAGCAGGAACACATAATTGTTGCTTTCATGGAGTTTACAAGTCACTGTGAAAGAAACATATGAATGGAAATTATCCCAGCAATGGACATATACACCAGCAGCAAGCACTATGAAGGACACCAACCAGGTCAGGGAAGATCTGAAGCAGGAGTGGAGGATATAACATGCAAAATGGGGCAGGGAGAGCTTTCCAGGCAGAGGAAATATTGCATGCCAAGGCCCCCCTACCCTGGTGATCTGAAAGAAGACAGAATCTACAGTACTGAGAGTCAGGAGAAACAAGATCAGATGAGATTGGAGACGAAGGGAAGAACCTTTATAGATTAGAGTAAGGGTTTCAGACTTTATGCCTATTCAAAAATAGAGGATGACAGGGTTTTCAGCAAAGGCCTGAAATTTGTCTCTTGAAACTTACTCTGGTTATGGATTGGGGAAGAATCAGAGGGGGAACCTGATCTCTTTCAGGGACTCCAGAAAGGCCATTGTCTGCAGCTCGGAGAGAGAAGGTAGCAGCCTCGGACTAGAATGACAGCCGTGAAGGGAGGGGAGTTGGAGATACTGAGCGACACTGAAGAGGCAAGCCTTGGAGGTTTGCTTATGAGGGTAGAGAGATAGAAGGGAAGTCGTGAGGGACCCTCAGGGGACCAGGAAGGACAGAAATGAAGGCCGAAGCTGGAGTTGGGGGAGGCAGAGTTGGCAGGCAATGGAGAGAGAATGGCAGGAAGGCTTCAGTTCATTTTTCACTCCATCTACCTATGAATACTGTGCTAAGCCTGATTTGGCCAATTTGTTTTCAACTTTTAGCAATTTTGCTTTAGAGGTTAACTGTGTGAAGCACTTGAACTCCTGGGTTCAGTTTTCTGTTTGATTTGGGGGTCTGCATGTCTATGAGCATGAGTGAGGGCAGCTGAGGGGACGTGGATATTTGGCCCTTCGGCTCTGGGTTTCTACCCGCTCTTCTGGCATTTGGATTGCTGGCCATAGGCCGCATTTCCCCATCCCCCTTTATCTCTTTCTCCTCACTAACTTTCACCAATGACCGAGCAAGTGAAGTTAGAACCTTTCCATTAGTTGTTTTCCATTCACTGACCATTCTGCCCTCAGGCAGTTGGTTAGGCATATTCCTGACAGAAGAATCTCACCTGCCCTCAGAGGTGCCTTCAGGAATTGTGAGAGCAGGGAGGGTCTGCCGGCAGTTTTCACTTTTTTTTTTTTTTAATGATACTAGACAATTAAATTTTTATTGAAGCTTCAACAGAAATACATTTCAACACCAGTGAAAGGGGACATTATGGCACCAAAACTTCCCCTCCTCTATCATACTAGGATACATTTAGATTACTATTCAACCTACAGTTTTCCTTCTTCTAGATTTTGTTCCACACAAATCTATGCAGGTTTTCAACTAGGGCTAAACAGTGACTCACCCCAGCCCAGCCCATTAAAGTTTCAAGATGTTGGCGCCAATTGCCCTACAATGACAGTACGTGTTACTTTCATTATGTTAAATGGAGGTTGAGATTTGAGGGATGAAGAAATCTTGACACTTTGGGGGGAATATGACATAAAGGAATGATTTTTTTCCCCAAATGAATAGTGATGCTCCTAAGTTGTTCATCTATTTGTCTCACCCAAGTAATCAGTAAGTACAAATTTACTGAGCATTTACGATGTGCCAGGCATAGGGCTGATGATGAGGAATGGGGAACATCAGTGATGAATAAGTCTTGGCTCAGCAGTGCTGTTCCCATGTTTCTGTGAAGTGCCCTGCCCATCAAAGAGACTGAAGGAGAATAGGGAACAGAGGTTTTGCTCGGGATACTGCTAGTGGTGGTGACGGCAGTCACATAATTTGAATTGTCTTGCCATAACCTCCCTTGATATTTGTTTGAGGGCTTTTGTTTTAGTTAAAATTTTGTGTACATTGTTCGTGTTTGTTTAAATATTTAAAATGTCCACCAATCTTAGGAGAAAACTATTGCTCCAGTTAAATGTGTCATGAATATCCTGTGACTTTGTGAGCCTCCAGCCTACATTTGAGAAACCCATGCCACCAATATGCTGCTATGTACGTACCATCAGAAAGAGGAGGAAGAGAGTACAAAGCCTGGTGTGAGAGACAGTCATACAAGCGAATGACAAAAATACAACAGAGAAGAGATTTGGTTTACTTTAAGGCAGTCATGGAAGCAGATGTTAAACCAAGTCTTGAAGGAAAGATTAAGAATTTTGAGGGTATGGGAGAAGCATTCGAGGAAATGCATACGTAAATGTATGAAAGTGTGAAATACAATGGCTTGCTTAGGGAATGGTAAGTAATCCCAAGTTCCAGAAGCAAGTTCCAGAAGTTTGTTGGAAAGAAAGGAGTTAGGAGAGTAGGTTGTAGCCAGATTTGAAGAAGGCATTGGATGTCATCCTGAGTCTGAACCAAATCCAGAGCCATTGATTCCATAGGTGAGGAGAAATACTTTGTTTTTCTTAGTGAAGAACCATAGGTAAGTGTATATCCCAGAAATATGACTGGGTAGAACTCAGTCATACACGGTTAGTGAGGGGAAGTAGTGCAGAAGACGTGGATTCCAGGATTCCCTTTGCTCTTGGACCATCAGGAACATAGCGGTGAAGTCTAGCAGTGAAGGCGGGGAAACCCATCCACTTCTGATTTCCATGAAGTTAGGTAGGGAGCCTGGCAATCTGCATGCTCAAATATTTCATTTAAAATCTGAATGCAATTTGCCAGGTTTGCAATTTGCTAATATTTGGCAATCCTCTCATAGGGCACATGAGGAGAGGTGAAGCCATTTCCCAATGTCACCAGCTAATTATTGAAAGAGGTAGGACTCATACACACTTCTTTTGCTTTCAGTCACGAGTTTCCCCACCAATGTAGGCCAAGAGTGTTAACCCAAGTCAGAAGGTCTGGGTTCACATTCTCCCTTGCATATTTCTCTATACCTGAAGGCGTGTGGGAGGACAGAGTTGTTTTGCAGGGCACTGGAAATTTTGTGTCCTAGCCAAGGTCAGTTCAGCATTTTTATTAACATACTGTAGATAATGGATGTCTACAAGTCTGAGGGCATAAATATTTTAATGTAGCCATACTGTGTCGCTGTTTCTTTCAGACCTGCACTTCAATTTTTATTTACTTTTATACGTTGCTGGCATAGGGCCACAAGGTTTTCCATCAACAGAAATGGCTGCTGATTGAAGCAATTTGCTTTTTGCCTTTCTCTTCCAGTGCTGAAGAGAACCTCATTCTCCAAAACAGGTGTTTTTAGATCAAGATGGGCTGTTGGATGACACAGTGGGGAATACACTTAGTAGAGCAATGTCATAAATTGGGCTGGTGTCGCCTTCCTGATTTAATGCTTTGCTCTGTTTGGTCATGAATTATATATTCTCTTTCAGATTGATCATTTCTCCCACTGATAAAGGGATGGTGTTCTACCAAGTGGATTTGGCCCCTGACCTAAGAAATATACTGATGCAACAAAATTTCCTGAGCTGACAATTTGGATGAACTCTGGAGACTGTAAATCCACAAAGCCAGAGAAGGGGCAGGCAGGCCTTGCATGATAGAACTCTCCCCTCACTTAGTATGCATCGGCTACCATGATGGCTGAGCAATTCTTTGGCTGCTTTTTACTCAACGTAATTTGCAAATTGATTGTTCTTCCTTGGAAGTCTTTCTTAATTAAATAGTAACGCAGTTATTACCCACAGACAAAGGAGATATTTTAGTGCGCTGGCAGAGGATAGCCTTAGCTCAGTGGATTTTCATTTGCTGGAGTCCCACCACAGACTGTTGTGTGCAGAACTCGATCAGATGTCTCCTTCTAAAGGGATGTGCTAGCACTCCTTGCCCATAAGGGGTTAAAATCAGGTGAGTCAAGGATAACACCTTATAACAAAATATACATAGAATGCTTCTGCTTTTCAGTACACTTATTTCAAACATTATCCCATTCCATTTTCACACTAGGTATGACGAACAACTGCATCTTTGTCCTTTAACCGCTTTACCCACTAGATGCCATCTATGAGATGAGGAAACTGAGGCACAGAGAGCTTAGAGGTTTATTCAAGCTCATACAGAAAAGTGAGGATCAGAACTAGAATACAGGTGACCTGCCTCCTTGTTTGTCCCTCTTGTTGAGTTAAGCCCAAATGTGCTCTTTCGACACCATTTGCTAAATACCAACTATGACTGGACCCTGAGGGGACAGACTGAACGGGTGTCTTCTGTGGCCTTCCAACCAGGGCAGTGGTTCTGAATCTTTGACAGGTATCAGAAACACTTGGAAAGTTCATTCAAAAGTGCAGTTACCTGGGCCACAGCCTGGGGTTTTAGTAAGTCTCAGATGTGCCTCAGCATATCCATTTTTAAAAATTCTTTAGGTAAATGGGATGGCCAGTCAAAGTAAAGAGTGCAGAACTAGGCTTTCATCTTACCCGGAATTGCACAAGGAAAGCTGAAGTGGAACCAGGGCACCTGACATGTGAACTTAGTCAGCCTGGATATTTGTGGGGAAATAAATGTCGGTACCAGGAGCACCTCAGAACCCATAGAGAGGCAGAGCACAGTTTCTGCACCAAGAAGACATGCCAGTGCCTCTGGAGCCATGTGGCTCTTGCCTTGACAAAACTCTCCTGGCTTAAGCGCTGTCAATCTAATGGCTGAAACAAGAAAGCCTGCCTCCTTCATCTACACTGGATCTTTCTCTTCTACTTTCCTTCCCTTCCTTGCTTCCTCCCTTCCTCATACATGCTTAAAATTCCCTTTCTCCATCAAAATCCTTACTCATCCTCCAGGGCCCAGCTCACACACTACCTTTCTTACAGCGTCTTTCTTGATTTTCTTTCTCAGATTTCCTCTCCTTCCTCTGCATTCTCGGGCTCTTCGTACCTCTATGTATTTTTAGGTAACCATCATACATGACAGTATATGTCAGCTTTTGGGATAAATTTCTTTCTCATCTTTTTGTCCCTCCCAGTAGCTGATACAGAGCCTTACACAGTGGAAGTGACTGGTAACTGTGGGTTGAGTTAAATTTAAATTGACTTACTGAACTGTGTCTGAGTGACCTCCTCAAAAGATTCTCTTCTGATTAAAAACAGTAATTACTGAATGTATCAGTTCAAACTACAATACACATCTCCACCAATAACTTCTATCCTTTAACACTTAAAAATAAACAATTTAACTCATAATAGAAGAGGGGATAATGGCTTGTCTCGAGGCTAAGTCCACATTGGCCATTGGTAAATTGGCCGTTTGTAATAGAGCAGACATGTAATTAAATGGTAGACCTGTCTGCATGAACAAAGATTGTCCCGCCCAGCCATCCTATGAGTGTCAGGTCCCGAGAATCATTCCCAGCCACCCCTGCATATTACTCTCCCCGTACCCTGGGGTTGACGCTGGCCCAGCCTTCCCCACATAAGGAGAAGAAACTCATTCCTGATCCATCTACTCCTCTACTCTGCTCCCTGTCCCCCTCTGCAGCCCAACCTGACTGCTGTATTCTGCCCTGACCAGCCCTTCTTTGAGTCTGCAGAGGCTGGCCCTGGCCAGGAAAGGGGTTGGAAAAGCATTTTTTGCAGAAGGGCAGCCTGAAGGTTGTGGCTCCATGTGAGTGTGCACCCTTGGTTGGAAAGGCTGAAGGTCAGGACTGGTTGTAGGGGGAAGTTCCCCCTTTCTCCTTTGTCCCTCCTTCCTGCCCCTGAACACAGGCTTGAGGATCTGCATCTGGCTGGCTCACCCTTCCTGCACAACTTTTCTATTCAAGTTTTTCAGGGCAGGGCTTTAAGAAACACTTCAGGTTAATTATAGCCAGGGTTCATTTTCTATACAAGTGGGAAAAACTTGATGTGACTACAGGGCTGTCTCCAGGGCTGATTCATTCAACCTAGAAAACTGCCTCTAGGGAAACAGCCTCAGAATCGTGCCTGCAGCTCTGGAAGTGGTAAGGAGCTCACCTGTCTCCCTGCCCATCATCTCACATCTGGGGGAATGTCTTGGCTAGCAGCATGGCCCTGAGTGAGGGGTTTAGGTAAACAAGATGTTGACTGGGATTGGAAGAGTCACAAAGTTGTTTGTTAGAGCAATGCTGAAGAGTTTCAGGCAAAGATTTCATCAAGGCCGGCACATCTGTCCTCAGATGCTTGAAGGGTTCCCTGGAGGAAGGAGGACTGAACTTGCCCTACAAGATCCTGGTGGGTAGAACTGGGCCAAATCATACATCCCATTCCAAAACTGCCTTTCTTCTCTGGAGGCCTACTGCATGGCCTCTGGTTCTAGATGCATGCAGTTCCCTTTGCTGGGACCCTCTTTCCCTCCCTTCCCGCTACCTGGGTAATCTTGACTCATCCTTTGGGCAACAGCTGAAACTTCAGGCCTTCCTTGAAACTTGTAAACTAGGGTTTTTCTACAGTGGTACTACTGACCTTTGGGGCCAGATAATTCTTTCTGGTAGACGGGACTGTCCTGTGCATTGTAGGATGTTTAGCAGCATCTCTCTCCTTTACCCACTAGATGCCAGGAGCATCTCTTCAGTTGTGACAATAAAAAATGTCTCCATACATTGCTAAGTGCCCTTTGGGGGCTAAATTTGTCTCCCTCCCCACCCGCTTTCCCACCAATTGAGAATCATTACTTTAGACTAGTGTTCCCCTAACACCCTGCATTTTCCTTTCCGTAACACTGTCACAGTCTTCACACTTCTAGACTTCTTAATGTGTTTAATGTCCATTTCCTTCCCTTACTGTCAGGTCCCTGATGGCTGAGATGGATTCTAATGTTCTTTGCTGCTCCTAACGTTTCATTTAAAAGTCAGTGAAAGAATGAACTGATTTCAATAAGAATTTTGTGGCTTTTAGAGCTGTCCACAGACAGCATAGAGTTTTCCAAAATTTCTTCTCACTAGGGGGGCTCAAATAAGGCAAACAGCTACTTGTTGAGAACGCTGTAGAGGAGAGTTAAGCGCTGAATGGGTGATCTTGAATGTTCCTTCCAGTTATGAGATTGTATGGAATTTGGGCTCTCAGCCAACCACTCCATGGGGAACTAATTAAATCAGAAAGAAGAGGCCAGTCGCTCCCTCTATAGTCAGGTGCTAAGTGTTCCCAAGAAGCGGCTCATGTAACTCCGGGAGCGACCTTTAAGTAGGTCAAGAGTCACATGAATATGGAATGCCTTTCCCTTCCCTTTCTCCCCTCCCAAGAGATCATCTGACCCATATCCTAAGGGGTAGGATCATGCTTGAAAGCTTAGAAAACATCCTTTCTCAATTCCCACCCTTCACTCTAGCACAGCCTTCTGTGGATAATGGGGGTGAGCAGGGAGGCCTAGCATACTTTCCCGGGTGGTGCGGGAGTTGCCTGGGGCCGCATTCTTCAGACTCTGAAGGTTACAGCCTGTGTGATTTATCGTTTTATTTTTCTTTCTTTCTAACTCCTTTTCCAACGGGGCAAAGAACTGTAAGCAGAGATAAATGAAAGCCCTCTAGGCCCACAATTGATTCTAAGGGCTGTGAGGGAATGAGCTTTAACTGCTGCTGATGGGAGGAACTGTGTGCCAGGCACTGTGCTGGGGACTCTCACGCATGATCTCAATAATATTTTGCATAACCCAATGAGGTAGGTGCAATTACATCTATTTTCCAAAGACACAACCGGAGGGGCCAGCAACTTGCCCATCACCACACAGCCAGGAAGGAACCTGGCTGGGCCTGGGGAACAATGCATCCATAGCCTCTGTGCCTCTTTCATGTCCTGCCACAAGCAGAATGGGAAACACTTCCAACCAAACTTCTGTCTCAAAGAGTCCCTGTGAACGGGCATAGTCATGATGAAAACTGCCGTTTTCACTCAAGTTACTGCTGCTTTTGTGACTGCTTCTTATGACCTTGCCATGACTTGACTTGATTATGCCTTTGCAAATCTCTTTACATATCTGCAGCTGAGCCTTCTTAAATCATTATATTTCTGAATTAAGAGGGTGAATTGAACTCCATGTTCTCTAGAAACAAAATGAAAGCAGAAGAATAGAGAATTATAAATCTACAAGGACCAAAAAAAAAAAAAAAAAAAAGAGGAGTGAGGATCTCAACTAAAATGTGGCTGACGGAAACTGGATGGACCATGAGTAAATGAGCAGGCATACCAGAGAAACATGAAGCCCAGTGTCTACGGGTGGGGAGGTGTCGGTGTAGAGTGTGGTGCAGTGATGACAGTGGGATATCAACGAAATACAGGGCAGTTTTCATTGCAAAATCTCAGGAAGAAGAATACTTCAGCCTTTTCCATTTTCCAATTCAGCTACAGGAACCCTTCGTGGACCTCAGCAGACCACCTGAGTTAAGTGTACTGTGCAGAATGTGGACCAGAAAGTTTCTGGATTGAGATATGCCAGATACAGCCAAAGCCTGGGGAGCCACAGTGATAGAAATAAGGGCTTGAATTAAAGTTTGCACACTGAACAGTAGGATCCCATCATTTTTTTTTTTTTTTTCTAATTGGTTCCTAGATTTCTGGAACCCAGGTTTCTACCCAGTACCCCAGGTAGGAGATTGGACGATTCCTCTCAAGGGAAACTTCCCTAAAAGAAAAGACCCAAAGATCTGGACTTTTGAGGTATCCTTCAATGGAAGATGAAATCTTCATTATCCTGTAGCATCACCCAAGTGTCTTCCAATGAAAGATTAAATCTTCATCATCTTATAGGGCCGTCCATGGTACATAGGCCCTGCTCATGCATACAGGACATTCATTCTGTGGTTAAGTGCTTCACTCTAGAAAGTCTTAAACTATACTACTGCTGTAACTGGATCTTTCTTTGTCACCAAACAAGCAACTTGATTGCTGTTGAGGCATCTTTGCAAGCTTAACATTTGAATTTGATGACAGTCTAATCACAAATCATTAGTCCTTATTCCTTTCGGCCAAAACTTGATCTCCTCCCTTATAAAGCTGGCCCTCTTCTGCATTTATCCTCCACCCCACCCAGCACCTAATCTCCCAATCAGGTTTATGTGTTTCTTTTTTTTCTGACATAAATGAAAACTTGGATTCACTTTATGGTGGCTGACAGACCTAATTCTCACTGTATGTTGCTTGACTCTAGATATTTCATTAATATTTTTATTGTGTTGGTGTTTTTTATGTTTGGGTTTTATGCCATTTTTCCCCACCTTACTCTTTGAATGCTCTGAGCATGATTCTGGTTTACTAGGAATACATAACAAGTGTTTTAAAGCTTTTTGTACTCTCACCAGATACCATTATCTAGAAATATGTTGGCATTTTATATAAACATATGTTTAGATTTCTATAACTAAAGGCATCTTTATGTATGACTTATTACAACTGAATACATCTATAAATATGTAACTTTATTTAAAGGTATGATCTACTATCAAGTGTCTATATTTGTATTGGATTGGTATGTGTGCCCAACAAAGAAAGTGTCATTTTTTCCTTGGGAATGAAATCACATCATTTGCGAAGACTTAGTAGAGGTTAAATGAGTACAAGTAGCGTTTACCTTATTAAATAGATATTTGCAACATTTAAAACAGTCTGGTCATCAATGATGATGTTCAAAAACATCTCAAGATGTTTTAGAGCTAAAGCAAATGAGAAAATGTGGTAAAGGGCTGATTCCTGTGGATGTTTTGCAAAGGAAAGTAATATGGTGGAGTGGAAGTGGGATAAGGTTTGAAGCCAAAAGACCTGGTGGGCTTAAGGTCTCTATTGGCTGTGTGATTTTGGATAAGCCTCTTCAGCTCCAGTGAGACTTGGGTAAAATGGAAATCATATTAATCACCTCCAGTTTGTTATGCATTGAGTAAATGCACATGTAAGCTTTATTGACTGTAAATAATTATGCATATTTTAATTGTATATCCAAGCCTGATTGTTCATTCAGTGCTTACAGTGCCTTAGGCATGATACTCATTCAATAAACATTTGTTTGATGATAGAGTAATGAATGAATATGTGATGCAGAGGTTTTAAAAATATTTTTGCAGCTGTCTGGCTCATTTATAGACATTTATAAAATTGAGGATTTGTAAGTTGTCCCTGGACAATCAGATCTCTTGATTCAAAGGTGAAAGATAATCATTCGTGTTTTCAAGTTTTTCCTGATATGAGACATTAACTGGCAGGGCTGATTATGAGAAATTGTCATTATCCTGCTCAAATATAAGATCATAGATTTTGGAAACCTTAGAAATAATTACCTTCTTTTCAGATATGAGGAAACTGAAGCCCAGAGGCTCTTAGAAATCAGTGACTATATAATTTTTTCCTTTCCATAGCTCTAGGGTAATTGTAGATAGAGGTACAACAAATATATTTTTAAAAATATATTTTTCAAGAATTATGCTAAGCACTGGGGAAATAAACATTAACAAGACAAAACCCTCCCCTTTGAGGAACGCATAATCTAACATGAAAACCAGGAAGTGTGCTGTTAGTTATAGTAATGTACAGAGTTCTAGTGGCAAGAGGGAACTGCCAAGGGAAGTTCTGAGAGGAGGTGTTTACCCTGCATAAACACCTCGCCGTTTAGCTTGGCCTCCCTAGAAGCAGACCCTGAGGAGAGTGGGCAAATGGACTACTAAGGAAGTGCTCCTGAGAGAAACCTGAAAAGGGGTGTAGGGAGCAAGGGAGGATAAGGAGAAGACTCCAGTAAGGATGAGATTACTCAAGTCCCGTGGAAGACAGGTTAGCCTGATCCTGCAGGGGAGCCCTGGAGGGTAAGTTATACCTCACAGTGTGCCCCTGGCTTCCAAGCAAAGGAACTGGCTTCTTACTGTCTCATACTCGTCGGCCTTTGTCTGAGGGTCATAGTGGGCAGGATTGGGAAGCTATGTTGACCCAGACACTTCTGATCTTTGAAATGATAAGCAAACTGGTTCTAGTTGCCAGAAGGTGGGCCTCTGAAGAGAGTTACCATGTGGTCCATTGGAAGCAAAAGCACCCAGAAGCCAGACACCAGGTGTATAGAAATAATTATAGAGCTCTGAGGGAATCTGGAAGAAGCACTAGCAGTGCCCACACCATCTGCGATCTGTAAGGGGGATTTGAGATGGGTGGGAAGGGCACTGCAGGCATCAGTTGTATAGTAGCATGAGAACACATCCTGAAGCATGACTACCGAGGGTGTGTTTAGGGACGGGAGACTGGCTGGTGTGGCTACACTGCCTTATGTCTGGTAGGAAGTGCAAACCTGAGAGAGGAGCTTGCAAAGGCAGGCTGAAGCATCAGATTGTGTGCTTTTATTTTGTTGTTTGTTTGTTTGTTTGTTTTTGTAATTTGGTTCTTTTGATTGCAAGGAAACGAGATCCACCAGAAGGCTCTCAAATAACGGATGGCTTATTGTAAAAATATGTGTGCTCAGGAACCTAAGAAAGGCCTGGCCTCAGGAAGAGCAGGAAAAATAAATAACAGACCTCGAGGAACTGGAACTTCAGAACAAGCAGGACTCATAGATCTTCAGTCTAGTGAAGCCACTGCTGTGGCTTCCTGGGTCTGCTCTAATTTGCTCTAACTCCATCTGGAGTGGTTTACTCTTTCCCCTTCTCCTCTGTATACTTTTGTCTGTTTTGCTTTCTGCTGACTCATGCTTCTGCCTCCTTGTAACTCTCATTGCTGAAGCCCTCTTGGCCTTTTCTATAACTCAAGCCTTTTACTATCTTTAGTTTCACCTTCAGTTCCCCTTTCTACCCACCTCCTTCTTTCAGCATGTCTGACTTCAGATTTCCAGGATGAGGTGATTGGACCGGAAAGGGTTTTCTGATGGGCCACACACTCTGAAGTATAACCTACCCACCAGGGTTCCTCTGCAGGATCAGGCTAATCTGTCCCCCATGGAACTTGAGTAGCATAAGTTGCTGTCCAATGTATGAATCAAATTGTGTTCAGATACACAATAGTGGCCCAAGAGTGCCTGGGAGAAGAAGCGGAGTCACATAATGTAACAGTCAACAGTTGCTAAGATTTGTTTAGCATTGTTCTAGGCATTTCACAGATATTATTTCATTTAATCATTATCTCCATTTAGTCAACATTCATTTCTTCACCTCCATATTTATTTAATCATCCCATAAAGTTGTTCTATAATTACCTTCACTTAACATATGAGGAAACTAAGTCTTAGCGGTTCACAAAACTAGTATGTGATGAATTCCCTTCTACCAAGGGGTGTGAGTTGGTCAGCTTGGAAGGAGCTGTGGATGTGGCTGGACCCAGGATTGGCGTGTCCAGTCAACAGCCTTGCTTCCACATGAAGAAGTTTGGAATATATCTCATGACAGTCATTAAGCCATATGTCTGTAAAGGTGGAATGAAATTTAAGATTTGATCTGGTATCAGGCTTTGGGTAAAGAGTTGATTAAAAACTCTAGTGCTAAAAAAATACCCAACAATATATTTCTCGGCTTTCCTGCATAGTTTCCTCTACCAGCATCAGTTTTGACATTGCTTTGGGTGAGAATCAAGGGTCTTCAACAGCTGATTAAAAAAAACCTCAGGAAGTCCACAAGTAGTGACAGTGGTCTTCATGAACAAAGGCTCTGTTTTCAGAGAAGTCTCTCTGTGTTTCCAGGCTGGTGTACAGGTCTGCCCTGGTCATGAGGGGCATGCCAGGCTGGATGCATGAAGCTGAAGAAACTGTCAGCTACTCCTTAGGTGAAACAAAAGGTTTAAGGGACTCTGCAGGAACAGTGAGCCTGATTTATCTTGACAACCTGGAAACAAGGAAGTGGGTGATTATATTTATTTAGACTTTTTTTTTTCTTTTTTTGAGGAATAAGATTCAGTACTACTGGGCCAGGCACCGTGGCTCACACCTGTAATCCCAGCACTTTGGGAGGCTGAGGCGGGCGGATCATGAGGTCAGGAGATCGAGACCATCCTGGCTAACATGGTGAAATCCCGTCTCCACTAAAAATACAAAAAAAAAAAAAAAAAAAAAAAAAACCCAGCTGGGCATGGTGGTGGGTGCCTGTAGTCCCAGCTACTTGGGAGGCTGAGGCAGGAGAATGGCGTGGACCCGGGAGGCGGAGCTTGCAGTGAGCTGAGATGGTGCTACTGCACTCCAGCCTGGGCAACAGAGTGAGACTCCATCTCAAAAAAAAAAAAAAAAAAAAAAAAGGAAGAAAATTTAAAAAAATAAAGAAGACTCAGTACTACTATTTCTTGCGAAGAGGAAGAACCACAGGGAGAGGAGACTGTTTTGGCTTAACCTTCCTCATATACAAAGGCTTAAGTTGGCCAATGCAGCCTTAAAAAGTCCGCAGGAGGACTGCCGGGGGGGAGGAGGGAAGGTAAACATGGACCCTACACCTGGCCTCTCATTGTGCCTCCCTGTCAGTGATTCAACACATCATTTTCTTGCCGGAAACAAAAGAGATTCCGTGAGTACCTTGAGTCTAGGATCTGAGCATAAGATGTGACAAATGTAGTTACCCACCATTAGCCTTATTTATTGCTCCATCACAGAGAAAAGGATAAGATACTCTCTTATCCTTATCTCTAAGTCTTCTCTAAGAAGACTTGGCTGCACTTGGCTGCAGTCCTCCTGAGATTGTGTGGCAGTGGGCTGTTAGAAAAGTGTCCTGGACTGAAGGACCCAGCTTCTTTCCATCTAGTCTCAGCCTCTCACCACATCTCTGTGCCTGTTTCATGTCTGTGAAATGAGGCTTCTAGACTCAGTCTCTAAATTCTCTTTCAGTGCTCTGTGGAAATACAGAGAGACTTTCTCCGAAATGGAGGGTCGAGGCAGCCCAAATCCCCAGAAGGAAAATTAGAGATGCAGCAGGGGAGGAGGAGAGCACTGTTAAGTCCTAGTTTCAGTTATATTTCAATTTAGACTTTGGATGGCTATTGCAGAAAGCTTTTAAAATGTGCATGTGTGCGTGTTTGTGAGTGTGTGTATGTGTAGTGTGTGTGTGTGTGTGTGTGTGTGTGTGTGTATATATATATAAATAAAATATTCTGCTCATAATTTCCTATTGGAGCTGCCAATAAGCCTGTCTCAGCATTACATTGAGGCCCCCCTTTACAGACCACACTGGTTCCTGGCATTCTTATAGTGCATTCTAGTACATACATACATAGTACATCTAAGTCTGGCTGAAGCATGTGAGGCCACCTTCCAGCTGAGGAGAAGAAAAATGACAAACTTATAGAGCTTGCAAAAGTCCTTTCAAGGTTCTTGCCTTCCCTGTTTTAGAGTCTCTGGCTTCCTCTGGATATGTAATTGGAAACACAGTAGGCCTCCGTCTTCTGTTCACTGACCTTCTCCATCCAGCCTCCATTGAGCCAATGGGCATGTGGTCCCTTCCTCCAGGAGGAGAGAGAAGACAATTCAAGCGTAAATATAACTTCTTCTTATGTGACCTGCACTTTACTGGGCCCTTTCCTAAGTCAGGAATTTTCTTTCCCTTCCTCTCCTCATTATTATGTTGAGCAGAAACATAGCCAGCAAACCAAAGAGCTTATGTGCTGTCTTCAGGCAGGTGAGAGAAAAGAAACTGCATAGATTTGCCTGTTCCATGGTAAAACAAGGAGTAAGAAAACTCAGGGGAAATAAGGAGAAAGAGCAAAGGAAATGAATGGGTAGTTGAAACCCTGAGACCTACCAGAGAAATATACTTAAGTCCTCTGCAGGGACTGGAAGTGGTTCCAGTTAAGTGTGCAGCATCAGGAGGCTTCCTTTGGATTTTCATAGAAATAATAGCACCCTTCTCTCATTGTCAATATTACATGAAATTTCTATATCTAGTTAATTTTCTTGGTATAGAAACACAAAGAAAGGAAAATAGTAAGGAATATGACTGTTGCCTTTTGCTCTGCTCTCCTCTCTGGAGGTCTGCAGTGGTCCTGGAAGATGCAAATGTTGATTTACACACCCTTCTCCTCTGTCGCTGTAAGCTTTCACTCAACTAGAGAGCAAACTTAAGGTTTCTTGGAAGGGTGAAGTATGCTCATGGAGACTCAGACGCAGCTCACCTAAAGTAGACTTTACTGGTGATCACTAGTATTTCTCAATTTCTTTTTTCCTAAGACTGTGAACAAGCCTCAGGTTGGAATGAAGGTCACAGAATCAGGACAGCTTGGATTGCCGAATCACCTCATGGAGGACACCTCCCTGAGAGTTACTGATACCCACAAAAGACTTGGTGTGAGATATTGATGTTTCATGCACGAAGTCACTGAGGAGATATTGGTATTGCTTGTTACTGCAGCAACCTAGCAAATCCTGACTGATTTGCAGACTCAGTCTAAGACAGTTTCTCAAATTTATATGCACAACAAGATCACCTTAGGTGTATTTTAAAATCTCATTTACAAAGCTCCTGGTCAGGTAGATCTGGGGTGAGGCTCAGGAATCTGCATTTTGATTATTCATTAAATGACTCACAGAAACTCCAGTCTAACATATCTGTGAATCTACTATTTTGTGAGGACCGCACATGGGGAAACATTCTTCAAGTGTTGAAAGTTGAAGAGGTTAATTTAGATTGCTTGCTGTTGGAGTTAAGTTGCATTCTTCCTTCACTTGAAAGGCCTCAGTTACTTTCTTAATCACCTGAAGCATAACAATATGGGGGGTGGGTTTACCAGTGAAGGAATGCCCATGTTAACCAAGATCACAAGGACAATGAGTGAGACCTACCTCATAAGTATGTTCTGGGGATTTAGGGAAATAATTCCATAGAATCCATACATCATTTATCCCCCTGTCTGGAACAAGAAAGGTAGTTACTTTAAAAAGAAAAACAAAAACTAAGTTTCATGTTTCATTTTAGTAAAAACAAATAGTTATGGATTACCTTCTCAGTGCCAGGCACAGTTAGAGACAGCAGCCTACACCTGTCTTAGCTGTCAGAGCGGAGTCCAGCAGGGAGCTGAGCTGTGCATGTGCAGAAATAACTACAGTACAAAGCTGTGCATGATAAGGACTGTGAGAACTGTAAACCCAGAGTACTATGGGAGTTCAGAGAAGGGAGAGATTTCAATTTTCTTTGAATATTGACTTGCTACTGCATAGTAACTGTAATATCTTCTAAGAATGACAGCCAGGCGTTTCTCATAGGGCTAATGAATCACTCCATTTAGCTGTGACAACAGCAAGGCAAAGAAATATCTTCAAGGGCCCAGACGTTATTTTTCCAGCCTTGTCCCGGGGATATAATGTGCTTAGAAGTTATGACAAATTAGCTGCTTGTGGCAAATCTACATGAGCCCTTTTATAAAAATGGAAGTTTGGGCCTGAGTTAATGGGTTTTTATTGACAAGGGAAATAAAGCTGGATAGGGAGGGTAGAGCCTGGCTAGGAGGACTTTGAAAACCAGCAGAAGAGTTTAGCTTTGACTACGGAAGCCCAGGGATCAGCAACTGTTCAAAAGGCATGGGCCAAATCTTGTTTAGTCACACGCCATTGCGAAACTTCAGTGTCTAACCATGATTTTACGTACAAAGGCAGAGGGCGAAGTCACTGAAGTATTGCCCAGAACAAAGAGAAGGAAGTAAAACTGAAATAATCTTAAACCACAGTGAAACAATAGATGTGAGACGCAATGCTATGCTATTTTTTAATAGTGCTAATTGTTATCTTCCCAATATTGTTTTCTTAGAAGGGAACATGCCTTAATTTGCCGCGTTTATGCTTCTCCATACACGAGTTACATTTGGAATGGCTGGCCTATGAGTTCTTTCTGTGCCTTTGGAAGGAAGAAGCCATCCCTAAAGTCAGGGTTTTTGGGAAGCAGAGCCCTGTTTTGGCAGACACATGTGTCCATATGTCCAGACAGTCTCTTCTGGTCAAAAAAACATAGCTGCCCTCAAATGACCTCAAATCCTGGGTGTTCTGTGATCAGGATGCCTGGGCCCAGAGACCTGAGGAAATCAAGTGATCTGGAAGAGAAGCGGCAGGACTTTGGGTCTTCCAGACCCAGAGTGGCTATTGTCCTTGTTGCAGTTCCTGGGTCTTCACACTTACTGCCCCCATTAATGAGACTCAGCTGCCTTCCCAGTA
The DNA here is from genome assembly GCF_002776525.5 of Piliocolobus tephrosceles. NCBI lineage: Eukaryota > Metazoa > Chordata > Mammalia > Primates > Cercopithecidae > Piliocolobus > Piliocolobus tephrosceles. The sequence continues at coordinate 79,652,117 of NC_045439.1, forward strand.
CCGGCTTTCTTCTCACTCTACAAGGAATCTCCCTCACATTTCATCTGCCTTTCCTCTGCTTATTCAGGTTTACTGCCTCTTCATAACTTGGCTTTTCATGGTCCACAATGGCCCCTCACGTATTGTCCTTTTTTTTTTTTTTTTTTTTTTTTTTTCCTGAGATGAAGTCTCTCTCTCTTGCCCGGGCTGGAGTGCAGTGGCGTGATCTTGGCTCACTGCAACCTCCACCTCCCAGATTCAAGTGATTCTCCTGCCTCGGCCTCCTAAGTAGCTGGGACTACAGGCATGTGCCACCACACCCGGCCAATTTTTTAATATTTTTTAGCAGAGACGGGGTTTCACCATATTGGCCAGGCTTGTCTTGAACTCCTGACCTCATGATCTGTCCTCCTCAGCCTCCCAAAGTGCTGGGATTATAAGCATGAGCCGCCGTGCCCAGCCACATCTTATCTTATAGCATGACTTTTCCTGCCAGCTTATATCTGCTTTATTTATTTGTATTTATTTTCAATTTCAGTGCCCCAAAGAGAAAATCTGATTGAACCAGCCTGTTGCATTTTGTACCAAGTCATTTTTTCTTGGTAGCTGTGGGTCACTGGGGAGTTCATGGATTGACTCCCACGGGTCATGCGCCACAGATGCCAGCTCTGGGCCCTGTGAGAGGGAAGAGGAGGCTCAGTCCCATGTGGTTACCACAAGGTGTGCTCCAGCACGGCTGTGGGCAGGCAGACACCTGCCCCCAAAATGTGAGTGCACTGAAGATGAGAAGCATATTCTGCTGGGTTCTGTCACTCATATGTTGCCCCAGCCTCTCTTCCAGGCAGTAGGGTTGGGGGTCAAGGTTCCAAGTCCTAGGAGTGGTGGCTCTAGAAAGCTCTGACCTGTTTTCTGCCTATCCTGCAGGTCAGTAGTCATAGCAGATGCTTGTGCCAGATTCACAACGACCTCTCCTTACTTGGGCAGGGCATGGCAGGTCAATTTAAATAAATTTGTCATGAAAATGACATAACAAAAGAGACGAGAGGTGAAGGATTGTCTTTCACAGGGCTCCCTCTGTTGTTCCACATCTAAGGTGTGAGTGCTGTAGGTGGTGGTTGGGTTAAAGTGGCTGCTCCTCATGCTTGATGAGTCAGGGACTTTGTAGCAGGCAGCGTACTTGGCAGCAAGGCCCTAACCCCAATTCCGAGTGATTTAATTCTGGCTGTTTGAAAAGATATGATCAAACGCTAGCAGGAAGCACTGAGACTTTCTGGGAAGCTTCAGAAGCTGTGTCTCCAGTTGTAATCGAATCGGTCAGAGAAGACTCTTCTCTCACTGCCAGCGGGCATCAGGGCAGGACTTGCTCCAGGGCACCACAGTCCTCAACTCTGATGCTAAAACTGCAGCATAGACATAGCTGCTGCCACTGTTTGTTAAAATGACCTCGCCAAGGCCCAGGCTTTTTCCAGTTTAAAGTTGAGGGTGGTATAGTCAGATGGTGGGTCCTAGATTCCATGCCCAGACTATAGCTGCAGGCAAGACTAGCAGTTCAACTCTCTGGCACTTTCAGCAATGAACTCTGCTTCTTAAGATGGAGGATTCCTCAACTTTGGAAATGGGGTTCAGATGCTGGACAGTAAAGTAAATGAGAAGGCCTGTCTCCTGAACCCTGTTTGTTCTTGAAGCTTGGGAGCAATGTAAGGAAAGCAATGTTTTAGGGACGGTGGTTTGACCAAGAGAGTCTCAAATCAGAGGGGCTGCCTGAGGATGGTAGGAATGTTTTTCGGAGCTTACCAACTTACTGAAGGAGATCTGATTACCTTATCGTCATGTCTCACTAAAAGAAGAGAACTGTAGGTCTGATACAGTTAATACTTTCTAAGTAGCTTCTTTTTTTTCTTTTTTTCTTTTTTAGAGTAAGCTGAGATAGACCAATAAGCACATGGACAGATTCACAGCCAGACAGATGCATCTAGAGGGCAGGAGGTGGTTTTGTTCAGTAGTGGAAGAGAACTTTGGCTCTGGAGCTTGAGTCTGAAACCCATTGTACTATATATATCACATGCTAACTATGAAAATTTAGGTAGGTGAATTCACCTCTAAGTCTCAAATTTGTTACCTATGAAATGGGATTCATAACACCTATTGTATAGCATTACGGTGGGAGTTAAATGCATAAAATCTCTTAGTAGATTGGCTGTTCCAAAGCAGATTGCCAGTATACGCCAGGCATTAATAGTAATGTTCTACATGAGGTCATAAGGCTGGACTATTTGGTGGCCAAGGAAGTGAGGGAGGGAGAGTGAATGTGAGAGCAACGGGAAAGATAGAGCAGCAAGGACTCTGTGACAGATGGGGCAAAGGGGACAGGAGAGAATGAATGGTCAGAGAAAGCTCCATGATTTATTGATAAATCACCTTTTTCATTTGGTTCTTGGCATTAGGTTACTTTTATTTGAGCCGGGCATTGTTTTAGATAAAAGGAAGAGAATAACTGAGATTCTGTTCTGATGCAATGAAATTTCTGAGAAGTAAAAAAATGACTGGGTACATCCACATAGGGAAGCTGGAGAAAAGAGCAACTTGTTCTCCTCCTCCTCCTCCTCCTCCTCCTCCTCCTCTTCCTCCTCTTCCTCTTCTTCCCCTTCTTCCTCCTTCTCCTTCTTTTTCTCCCTGCCATCTTCCTCCCTGTTCTCTTCTTTATAAAAAGACACAGTTGAAAACATAAAGGAAAATTTTACACTGGACTTTTTACTAGTCAGAGAGCCTGATCCTAAATCAGATCTCACTGCTTTAAATCCATTTTAGAAGGAGATAAGATATAAATTGCCAATAAATAAATAATTGAGTCAATTCATCCTGCCTTAGGAATTGATTCCTTCACCAGCAAAAAGAGATCAATAAGAACTGGCCCTAACTCTAAGATTTTACCTGAGTGGCCAGTCCCTGGATTGAAAGTCTCTACTGTGTCATTCTCAAGGAGCTTCAGAGTCCTGCACATTTTAGCATACTATTGCCAGGAGAGGCAGTGGTTGCTAAACGCACATACTAACAGCAGTAGATGTGATTTTCCATTAGCATTTAGTCGCACCCAGCAGAAGGGTAGCCAGGGAATAAAAGATAGAATTTATAGATAATCTTAAGAAGCCTCAAATTATTTAATGCCTTGCTACTCACAGTGTAGTACAGGAACCAGAAGTATCGGCAAGCCCCGGGAGCTTGGTAGAAATGCAGAGGCTCAGGCCCCACTATATCAGAGCTATTAATTCAGAATTTGCATTTCACCAAGATCCCCCAGCAATATGGGGTATCATCATATTTTGAGAAGCATTGGCTAAAGGCAGGCAACGAAGAGAGAGGTGAGTTTTATGGAAGTGGGGAGATGAGACCCTGAGAATGTAGAAGAAAAACAAATAATAATTTTCCCTAGAGCTGGTTTGAGAATGGTGTTTAGAATACTCATGACAAACTCCCTTGCAGAGTAAAGGCAGTAAGAATCTTCACAAAGTTCTCTGAAGCCCGTAAGCATCATGCCAGCTCAGCTCCAGGTGCAGAGCAGCCTGCGGATGACAGGCTTACTGAGCTGAGTGTTGCGGAGCGCTCATCCTCTTCCTTTAAATTGGAAACAGATTGCACTGCTGTAGGCAGTGTCATTGAGAAGGTGGTAACTGCCTGTTCCATCCCCAAAGTCATCCAGGGTCAAACTGGACTCAACCTCAGCCACTCTGGCTGGGATTTCAAGTCCTCATATGAAGTAATCTTCTAGTCAAGACCCTTTCTCCATTAAAAAAAAAATTAAAAAATCTCCACGTCAGTGATTCTCAAAGCATCATCCCCAGGCCAGTGGCCTAGGGATTACCTGGGAACTTGTCAGAACTATAAAAATCTCAGGTCCTACCCCAGATCTATTGAATCACAAATTCCGAGGCCAAGCCCAGCAAACTGTATTTAAACAAGCCTTCCAGGAGGTTCTGATACCAGCTAAAATTTCAGAATCAGCATGTCCTATGTCATTTAAAAAAATGTAAATGGAAGTGAAACAAATTGTTTGTGGCTTGCCTTTCTAGGTGACAGTAATGTAGGGTTTTCTTCTTTGAGAGGCATTGTATTTCTGTCTTATCAGTAATAAAGAAAAAAAAGTCAATTCTTGATATTTTACATTTATTTGTTTATTATTTATTTACTGGAGATGGGGTCCTCCAGGCTGGGGTGCAGTGGCACCTCAGCTCACTGCAACCTCTGCCTCCTGGGCTTAAGCGATTCTCTCACCTCAGCCTTCCAAGTAGCTGGGTGGGACTACAGGTGCACACCACCATGCCCGTCTGATTTTTGTATTTATTTGTAAAGTTGGGGTTTTGCCATGTTGCCCAGGTTGGTCTTGAACTCCTGGACTCAAATGATCCACCCGCCTTGGCCTCTCAAAGTGCTGGGATTACAGGCAGGAGCCACTGCACCTGGCCATTTCTCTATATTTTAGAGTAGTTTTGCAAGTAGTGTTCTCTTTTCCTATGGCGCAGACACCTGCCCTTGTGAAGAACACAGAGCATGTGCTCAATCCCTAGTCTCCATCATGGCGGTCAAGGAAACCGTCCCCAGCCACTCAGCTGTTGGATCCAAAAGAGTCAGGGTGATGGCATTTTTGCATTTTTCAGGATATAGCCAATGCAGAAATTCTGTAAGGTCGTACTAAAAAGGGCCATTTCCCCATTAAGGGAACTATTTTCTGTCATGTCCTCTAAAGTACTGGAGTGCTATTAGAGGCCTGTTGGAGTGACTGGAGATGTGGGAGATCTTGGTCTACTTTGTGCTTGTTTGCCAAGTTCCTTTTTATTATGGCTCCGTGAAGCTAGAGTGTCTCCAGCCCCTTCCAAAGAGAGGCTGAGTACCTGAGCCTGCCTTCTGGTTTGCCTCTGCTTGACATTTGAGAGGCTCCACAAGGCCCTTGGGGTTGGGGTTGGAGGCGGGGCTCTACTTTAAGAGACAGTACTGTCGATCTTTTGAAGACATTAGTATGCCTTTGCTGCTGCCATTATAGTCACCTTAATGTCCTGCCTTATCACCAGTCCCCCCCAAATCCTGCTGCCAAGAGTCTACTGTCATAAGTGCATATTTGATCTGGCGTGGAAAGCAGGAAGGAGTCAAGTGGGTAGAAAGCAGGGCAGGTTGGTAGGCAGCCCTCCCCACACTGTGGGTCTGTGTGGCTTTGGGTTCTAGCGCACGCCTGAAAGGCAGTCTCGGAGAAGCTGCCTTATGTTGAGGGAAGAACACTGAACTGGGATGAGAAGATGTGAGTTCTGGCCCCAGACCTGGTTTGTTTTCCACATAAGTATGGGTAAGTCACTGAAGCTCTTGAATCTCATTTTCCTCCTCCACTAAATGGAAATACTAATCCCTGCCCTCCCTGCTTCACAGAGGTGTTGCCGGCCTTCCGTGAGGTGTGCTGCTGAAAGTAACCAGCATCTGGGAAGGGCTGGGAGTGGTGAGGGGCATTATGCTTCCCCCCATTCGTGTGGTCCCCACCCTCTACCCCTAGGAGAGAATTCTGCACCCCCTCTTGGGTGGGAACACAGAAAATGTTTCTTGTTTCAGGGGACCTCACAAGATTCTTGCAACAGGGCAGTGATTCTTTAACAGTGCCTTTGTATGCCTGGACTCAGAGCCACCCAGAGGAGCCACAGGAGGGTCCCTCACCCTCTGCGCCCACGAGACGCTGCTGCCAGTGCCCCCTTCCACCCAATGCACTAAGTCGATGAAGACAGTCTCTGTTCTCAGGCACATATCTGCCCTCCATGAGGCTGAATAGAGCCCATTCTCCCTCTTCCATACCTTTCATCTCAAAGGATTCCTGAGCACACAATCCACTTTACAGCCTAGTCCTCTGCCACTAGATAATAAAGGGTCTTTCACTGATCTGCACTGTTGAAATGCCACCACCTCCACTATGCAGCTGCCAGGCAGCTGTTCTAGGCTGTACAGAAAGCATCTCTCAATCCTAGGTCATTTGGAATGTCATAGCCTGAGGAGAGTTCAGAAGGACAATATCGAGGTCTACAAGTTATAGAAAAAGTGTGGACTTTTGCAAAATGCACACACAAACCAAAACCAGCTTCCCAACCAATCCTCAGAAAACCAGACTGAATCCATTAAAATGATGTTGGTTTGTTTCGCAACAAAGAACCAGCTTTGACCCTGTCCATTTTTTTGTCCTACTCGAAGTGGTCTCTTTACCATAAACAAATGGGCCTCTTAAAGCGACAGTTGTATAAATAAAACTTGAGAGTGGTAAGATAAACTTTACTTGGTCCTGTTGCCAAATAACTATAGATATTAGTGTGTTTTGCCTAATTCAGGTCAACGAAGGCCTTGCTATGTGCCGGAGCTGGTTAGCAGCTGGGAGGCGAACATGAATTGTAGTTTCTGACCTCAGTGTCTGGTAGAACTACTGGGTGTAGAGACGCTGTACAAACACATTCATATGTTCCCATTTCCTATGTAAAAGAAAAGGGCTTGGGGTAGTGTCAGATCCCTGACTCTTTTTCATAACAGACGGCGCTCTCTACAGAGCACCCTTCTAGAGCAGCTTTGGCAACCAAGGGACAGACACCTCAGTCTGTTCTAAGCTTTCTCCTTCCTATTGAAAGGAAATCCAGGACAAATTCAGGGAAGTTTTCAATAATTACTCATCAACAATCTTATAGTCACAATACTAAAAATGACTGTTGACATTTTGGTTGATTTTCTAGTACTAGCTACATCTGCGCATAACTTTTATTAAGTTTTCTTTAAAAGGATGATTCAACTTTTTGGTCAATGTGGTTTAGATTTTATTTTATTTTTTAACTGCTCAAATACATGACCCATAACAGAGGAAATCTGAAGAGTAACTGTTGCACTGATCTACCCAGGTGGGCCTAATATAATTCTTAGAATTTCTCACCACCTCACCTCTTTCATGTTTGCTGTTTTTTTGTTTTGTTTATTGTGGGTTTTAGCCCTTTTTAAGTCAATATAACTGTTTTACATAATCCCTTAGGATTATAATGGGGAAAAGAGGAGAAAAATTGTGGTGGCTTAAAATGTATTCACGTTTGTAGTTTCAGATAACTATATAAAAGTCAATCATCAATAATTTGTTAAACACCAATTTGTGCCAGAGTTGCTCCGGAAACTTGCCAGAAGCGTGAGGGTCAGTATATGAGTTATATAAGCAAAAATGCTCAGCGAGCTCTGGTGAGATGAGATAATCATGGGAACAATTTGAAAATACTCCAATATGATATGTCATTAAGTACTCAATTTTCTGCTATGGACACTGGGGGCAAGGGGATTCAGATAGAAAGAGAAAAATATGGGCCAGGCATGGTGGCTCATGCCTGTAATCCCAGCACTTTGGGAGGCTGGGGCGGAAGGATTGCTTGAGCTCAAGAGTTTGAGAAGAGCCTGGGCAACATGGTGAAACCTCGTATCTGAAGAAAACAAAAAACGAAACAAAAAACAGCAACAATAAATTAGCCAGACCAGGCGTGGTGATGTATGCCTGTCGTCCTAGCTACTTAGGTGGCTGAGGTGGGAGGATCACTTGAGCCTGGGAGGTGGCAACTGCAGTGAGCTGAGATTGTGTCACTGCACACCAGCCTGGGCAACAGAGCTAGACCCTGTCACAGAAAAAAAGAAAGAAAGAAAGAAGGAAGGAAGGAAGGAAGGAAGGAAGGAAGGAAGGAAGGAAGGAA
>NC_045439.1:79659835-79666459 GCF_002776525.5 Piliocolobus tephrosceles
GAAGGAAGGAAGGAAGGAAGGAAGGAAGGAAGGAAGGAAGGAAGGAAGGAAGGAAAGAAAGAGAAAGAAAGGAAAGAAAGAAAGAAAGAAAAAGAAAAGAAAGAAAGAGAAAGGGAAAGGAGAGGAGAGGGGAGGGGAGGGGACGGGAGGGGAGGGAAGGGAAGGGAAGGGAAATATGAACTTATTGCCGTTCACAAAAGTCTCTGTGGAGGAAGAGGAGAAACCTGAGCCTTGTTATTTGGTAGCTGGGGTGCAACCAGGGGAAATGCATTCTTTCAGACAGTGGACGGCAAAGCAGAGTAAGAGTCCACTACTCTTAAATGTTGATGAAACAGGGTGAGAAATCTTCTCTTGGAACAATGGTCTTTAGACATTCAGCTGACCATCAAGATGGTCCATCAGAGGTTGAATTTTCATTCAATAGACTGGGGAACCTCGGCTTCTTCAGCTCGAACTTTTCCTCAGTTGCCCTCCTCCGCACCACCACCCCCAGGTCAATCTTCCTGGGGAGAGAGCTCCTCCACAGACAGATGGTTAAACTGCAGGTGACACCTGCAGTGGTGTGGAATTGCACATGGGCTATTTCTAAATCATCGAACACAGGCATTCTCACAATATAGCACAGTCACCTGGAGAACTTGTTGCATCACATTGCCGGGGCCCACCTACAGAGTTTCCAATTCAATAGGTCTGGGACCCACAGCAAGGCCAGATAAATCATCAGCAGGACAAGTCCTGGATGCAGCTGCTGATGTTGCTAGGGACCACACTTTGAGAACCACAGATCTAGGCCATTACGTCAGTTTACAAAAGAGTAACTGAGGCCCAGACAGATCTCAGAGTTTAAAGACTGCATTAGAAGGCAGTTACCCACCACCCCTTCACTGCTTACCTTATGCAAAGCCTAGCTTAGTCCTCAATTCCTGCAGGGCAAGTCTGACTTTGGTTCGATTTTAATTGTCTGAGAGCTGAGCTTCTCTAATCTCAGCGAAAGTTCTTGCATATTTAGAAACAGGTCTGCCCCAAGGCAGGAGGATAGACCACCTAACTTTGAGGCTTTTAAGGCTATGACAATATTACATTAATAAAATAATTTATTTTACAAATTAAATGTTAATGTGTTAGGTCCATAATCTTACAACCTGTAGGTGGCAGTGCCTTCCTTCTCTATACACAGCTACATGCCTGGTTTCATTTCCTGAGTAGCTGAGAAGGCTGCAATGCATACAGTATTCGATACAGTACCATCTACTCCCTGCCCAGGAAAGCCCCTTCAGGGACAGCAGAATGGGATAACTGGAGTTTGCATTCTGAGAACTGTACTGTTCCAAATTAACACGTGAGGTTTTAAAATTTTTTTCTTGTTTAACTAGTTACATTTTTATCCTTTGCATGAGGTTCTAAGACTTAACATCTGTGGAAAGCCAGAAAACAGAGATGTAGAGAAGTATTGAAATGCTGAAATACTATGAATTTACCATAAGAGAACATTCTTCACTGAAGAGATCTCTAGCTGCCAAAACACCCTTTCATGGGTGAAAGATGTAGGCAAGGAGGAAGGAAAAGAGAAGAGTAAGATTCTAGGAACCACACTGCAGAAATGCCAAAGGGAGGGACAAACAAGTAAGTGATTGTTCATCAGCTACTGTCAATAATTAAACATGAATTCCTCATTTCCATATGACCCAAGACTTGCAGATGACCTGCTGGTACACAATTTCCATTTCGTCAGTAGTCATTGACATAAAGATAATAAAATGCACTCCACTGTTAATCCTAAAATGAAATCATATTGTACGAGTATGAGATGCGCACTTGCAAGCATCCAGCACTGTCTCCCCTACTCCTAAAGACCCCAAGGCCTGTTCCTTTCCCTAACTTCACTTTTCCTTGAATGCCACCCACCCATCTCAGCTGCTGCCTTGGCAGAGAACACTCTGATCTAATGACTTTTGACCTCCTTTCTGTCTCCACAGAGGCAACCATGATTTCCTGATGTTGTATTCTCTCTTTTAAGCCAGGCAAAGATCAATTAATTGCATCTCAGTTAATCTTCCTTCATTGTTCTAACATTCAAACTGAATTGGTTGTCTCCAAGTTTCCAATAGAATTGAGTGTAAACTCTCCTTGGGCATTAAAGTCTGCAGGATGCGTTTTCCTCTTATTTATTCAGCCTCGTCTGCCATGTCTTACCCTCCTTCCCTGCATTTACTCTGAAACTCACATCATTTCCAAAATGATTGTATGCTTATGCCTTTGTACATTTTGTTCCTTCTGAAAATTTTCTATTCATTTTTGAGAATTATGTCATTTTAGGGGAGCATTTCTAGATTTCCACAAACAGCACCTTGCTCATCCTTTAAGACAGCTTTCAGCACATTATAGTGTAATTTGCAGGTTTGCTTGCCTGTTCTGACTCCCAGCCCCTGCTTCACTTTGTTTCACCACCTACTGCAATAGGTAGGTGTTATGATGGTAGCAGCTGTTTGATTCTTCTTTATATCCATAAGACCCAGCCATAGAAGTAGACAGATAGTGCATGCTAAACATGGATCTTAAATCAATTAATGCTATGCAAGATACTTTCTTTTGCTTACTTAGGAAAGCCCCTCTTTTCTCAATTTCAACCTTCCCCTTCTCTCTATTATTTCATTTTGTGAGCCAACACATGGCTTGAGTTCAACAAGTGATGGGTTTGTACAAAGGAAAAGAAAGACAGAAATGCTGAAGCAAAACCATGAATAGTGATGATGATTCTTCTACTACTGCTTCTAAAACGTCATTCTCATCAGGTTCGAGAAATTCTTGAAAGTTACCTCAATTTCCCTTTAAGGTATTCACAAATTTTCATCTACTTTTTTTTTAATTTTATTTATTTTATTTATTTTATTTATTTATTTATTTATTTATTTAATTATACTGCATGTGCATAACGTGCAGGTTTGTTACATATGTATACTTGTGCCATGTTGGTGTGCTGCACCCATCAACTCGTCAGCACCCATCAATTTGTCATTTATATCAGGTATAACTCCCAATGCAATCCCTCCCCCCTCCCCCCCATGATAGGCCCGATGTGTGATGTTCCCCTTCCTGAGTCCAAGTGATGTCATTGTTCAGTTCCCACCTATGAGTGAGAACATGCGGTGTTTGGTTTTCTGTTCTTGTGATAGTTTGCTAAGAATGATGGTTTCCAGCTGCATCCATGTCCCTACAAAGGACGCAAACTCATCCTTTTTTATGGCTGCATAATATTCCATGGTGTATATGTGCCACATTTTCTTAATCCAGTCTGTCACAGATGGACATTTGGGTTGATTCCAAGACTTTGCTATTGTGAATAGTGCCGCAATAAACATACGTGTGCATGTGTCTTTATAGCAGCATGATTTATAATCCTTTGGGTATATACCCAGTAGTGGGATGGCTGGGTCATATGGTACATCTAGATCTAGATCCTTGAGGAATCGCCATACTGTTTTCCATAATGGTTGAACTAGTTTACAATCCCACCAACCGTGTAAAAGTGTTCCTGTTTCTCCACATCCTCTCCAGCACCTGTTGTTTCCTGACTTTTGAATGATTGCCATTCTAACTGGTGTGAGATGGTATCTCACTGTGGTTTTGATTTGCATTTCTCTGATGGCCAGTGATGACGAGCATTTTTTCATGTGTCTGTTGGCTGTGTGAATGTCTTCTTTTGAGAAATGTCTGTTCATATCCTTTGCCCACTTTTTGATGGGGTTGTTTGTTTTTTTCTTGTAAATTTGTTTGAGTTCTTTGTAGATTCTGGATATTAGCCCTTTGTCAGATGAGTAGATTGCAAAAATTTTCTCCCATTCTGTAGGTTGCCTGTTCACTCTGATGGTAGTTTCTTTTGCTGTGCAGAAGCTCTTTGGTTTAATCATATCCCATTTGTCAATTTTGGCTTTTGCTGCCGTTGCTTTTGGTGTTTTAGACATGAAGTCCTTGCCCATGCCTATGTCCTGAATGGTACCACCTAGGTTTTCTTCTAGGGTTTTTATGGTATTAGGTCTAACATTTAAGTCTCTAATCCATCTTGAATTAATTTTCGTATAAGGAGTAAGGAAATGATCCAGTTTCAGCTTTCTACTCATGGCTAGCCAATTTTCCCAGCACCATTTATTAAATAGGGAATCCTTTCCCCATTTCTTGTTTCTCTCAGGTTTGTCAAAGATCAGATGGCTGTAGATGTGTGGAATTGTTTCTGAGGACTCTGTTCTGTTCCATTGGTCTGTATCTCTGTTTTGGTACCAGTACCATGCTGTTTTGGTTACTGTAGCCTTGTAGTATAGTTTGAAGTCAGGTAGTGTGATGCCTCCAGCTTTGTTCTTTTGACTTAGGATTGTCTTGGCAATGTGGGCTCTTTTTTGGTTCCATATGAACTTTAAAGCAGTTTTTTCCAGTTCTGTGAAGAAACTCATTGGTAGCTTGATGGGGATGGCATTGAATCTATAAATAACCTTGGGCAGTATGGCCATTTTCACGATATTGATTCTTCCTATCCATGAGCATGGTATGTTCTTCCATTTGTTTGTGTCCTCTTTGATTTCACTGAGCAGTGGTTTGTAGTTCTCCTTGAAGAGGTCCTTTACATCCCTTGTAAGTTGGATTCCTAGGTATTTTATTCTCTTTGAAGCAATTGTGAATGGAAGTTCATTCCTGATTTGGCTCTCTGCTTGTCTGTTACTGGTGTATAAGAATGCTTGTGATTTTTGCACATTAATTTTGTATCCTGAGACTTTGCTGAAGTTGCTTATCAGCTTAAGGAGATTTTGGGCTGAGACAATGGGGTTTTCTAAATATACAATCATGTCATCTGCAAACAGGGACAATTTGACTTCTTCTTTTCCTAACTGAATACCCTTGATTTCTTTCTCTTGCCTGATTGCCCTAGCCAGAACTTCCAACACTATGTTGAATAGGAGCGGTGAGAGAGGGCATCCCTGTCTTGTGCCAGTTTTCAAAGGGAATTTTTCCAGTTTTTGCCCATTCAGTATGATATTAGCTGTGGGTTTGTCATAAATAGCTCTTATTATTTTGAGGTACGTTCCATCAATACCGAATTTATTGAGCGTTTTTAGCATGAAGGGCTGTTGAATTTTGTCAAAAGCCTTTTCTGCATCTATTGAGATAATCATGTGGTTCTTGTCTTTGGTTCTGTTTATATGCTGGATTACGTTTATTGATTTGCGAATGTTGAACCAGCCTTGCATCCCAGGGATGAAGCCCACTTGATCATGGTGGATAAGCTTTTTGATGTGCTGCTGAATCCGGTTTGCCAGTATTTTATTGAGGATTTTTGCATCGATGTTCATCAGGGAGATTGGTCTAAAATTCTCTTTTTTTGTTGTGTCTCTGCCAGGCTTTGGTATCAGGATGATGTTGGCCTCATAAAATGAGTTAGGGAGGATTCCCTCTTTTTCAATTGATTGGAATAGTTTCAGAAGGAATGGTACCAGCTACTCTTTGTACCTCTGGTAGAATTCAGCTGTGAATCCATCTGGTCCTGGACTTTTTTTGGTTGGTAGGCTATTAATTATTGCCTCAATTTCAGAGCCTGCTATTGGTCTCTTCAGGGATTCAACTTCTTCCTGGTTTAGTCTTGGAAGAGTGTAAGTGTCCAGGAAATTATCCATTTCTTCTAGATTTTCTAGTTGATTTGTATAGAGGTGTTTATAGTATTCTCTGATGGTAGTTTGTATTTCTGTGGGGTCGGTGGTGATATCCCCTTTATCATTTTTTAGTGCGTCTATTTGATTCTTCTCTCTTTTCTTCTTTATTAGTCTTGCTAGCGGTCTGTCAATTTTGTTGATCTTTTCAAAAAACCAACTCCTGGATTCATTGATTTTTTGGAGGGTGTTTTGTGTCTCTATCTCCTTCAGTTCTGCTCTGATCTTAGTTATTTCTTGCCTTCTGCTAGCTTTTGAATGTGTTTGCTCTTGCTTCTCCAGTTCTTTTAATTGTGATGTTAGAGTGTCAATTTTAGATCTTTCCAGCTTTCTCTTGTGGGCATTTAGTGCTATAAATTTCCCTCTACACACTGCTTTAAATGTGTCCCAGAGATTCTGGTATGTTGTATCTTTGTTCTCATTGGTTTCAAAGAACATCTTTATTTCTGCCTTCATTTCGTTATGTACCCAGTAGTCATTCAGGAGCAGGTTGTTCAGTTTCCATGTAGTTGAGCGGTTTTGATGGAGTTTCTTAGTCTTGAGTTCTAGTTTGATTGTACTGTGGTCTGAGAGACAGTTTGTTATAGTTTCTGTTCTTTTACATTTGCTAAGGAGTGCTTTACTTCCAATTATGTGGTCAATTTTGGAATAAGTGCGATGTGGTGCTGAGAAGAATGTATATTCTGTTGATTTGGGGTGGAGAGTTCTATAGATGTCTATTAGGTCCACTTGGTGCAGAGATGAGTTCAATTCCTGGATATCCTTGTTAACTTTCTGTCTCGTCGATCTGTCTAATGTTGACAGTGGAGTGTTGAAGTCTCCCATTATTATTGTATGGGAGTCTAAGTCTCTTTGTAAGTCTCTAAGGACTTGCTTTATGAATTTGGGTGCTCCTGTATTGGGTGCATATATATTTAGGATAGTTAGCTCT
>NC_045439.1:79666559-79714998 GCF_002776525.5 Piliocolobus tephrosceles
ATCCAGTTTGCCAGTCTGTGTCTTTTAATTGGAGCATTTAGTCCATTAACATTTAAGGTTAATATTGTTATGTGTGAACTTGATCCTGCCATTATGATATTAACTGGTAATTTTGCTCATTAGTTGATGCAGTTTCTTCCTAGCCTCGATGGTCTTTACATTTTGGCATGTTTTTGCAATGGCTGATACCGGTTGTTCCTTTCCATGTTTAGGGCTTCCTTCAGGGTCTCTTGTAAGGCAGGCCTGGTGGTGACAAAATCTCTAAGCATTTGCTTATCTGTAAAGGATTTTATTTCTCCTTCACTGATGAAACTTAGTTTGGCTGGATATGAAATTCTGGGTTTAAAATTCTTTTCTTTAAGAATGTTGAGTATTGGCCCCCACTCTCTTCTGGCTTGTAGAGTTTCTGCCGAGAGGTCTGCTGTTAGTCTGATGGGCTTCCCTTTGTGGGTAACCCGACCTTTCTCTCTGGCTGCCCTTAAGATTTTTTTCCTTCATTTCAACTTTGGTGAATCTGGCAATTATGTGTCTTGGAGTTGCTCTTCTCGAGGAGTATCTTTGTGGTGTTCTCTGTATTTCCTGAATTTGAATGTTGGCCTGCCCTACTAGGTTGGGGAAGTTCTCCTGGATGATATCCTGAAGAGTGTTTTCCAACTTGGTTCCATTTTCCCCCTCACTTTCAGGCACCCCAATCAGACGTAGATTTGGTCTTTTTACATAATCCCATACTTCTTGCAGGCTTTGTTCATTTCTTTTTCTTCTTTTTTCTTTTGGTTTCTCTTCTCGATTCATTTCATTCATTTGATCCTCAATCGCTGATACTCTTTCTTCCAGTTGATTGAGTCGGTTACTGAAGCTTGTGGATTTGTCACGTATTTCTCGTGTCATGGTTTTCATCTCTGTCATTTCATTTATGACCTTCTCTGCATTAATTATTCTAGCTATCAATTCTTCCACTCTTTTTTCAAGATTTTTAGTTTCTTTGCGCTGGGTACATAATTCCTCCTTTAGCTCTGAGAAGTTTGATGGACTGAAGCCTTCTTCTCTCATCTCGTCAAAGTCATTCTCTGACCAGCTTTGATCCGTTGCTGTCGATGAGCTGTGCTCCTTTGCAGGGGGAGATGCGCTCTTATTTTTTGAATTTCCAGCTTTTCTGCCCTGCTTCTTCCCCATCTTTGTGGTTTTATCTGCTTCTGGTCTTTGATGATGGTGACGTACTGATGGGGTTTTGGTATAGGTGTTCTTCCTGTTTGATAGTTTTCCTTGTAATAGTCAGGACCCTCAGCTGTAGGTCTGTTGGAGATTGCTTGAGGTCCACTCCAGACCCTGTTTGCCTGGGTATCAGCAGCAGAGGTTGCAGAAGATAGAATATTGCTGAACAGCGAGTGTACCTGTCTGATTCTTACTTTGGAAGCTTCCTCTCAGGGGTGTACTCCACCCTGCGAGGTGTGGGGTGTCAGACTGCCCCTAGTGGGGGATGTCTCCCAGTTAGGCTACTCAGGGGTCAGGGAACCACTTGAGCAGGCAGTCTGTCCCTTCTCAGATCTCAACCTCCCTGTTGGGAGATCCACTGCTCTCTTCAAAGCTGTCAGACAGAGTCATTTGGGTCTGCACAGGCCTCTGCTGCTTCCCCTGTTGTTTTTTTTTTTAGCTGTGCCCTGTCCCCAGAGGTGGAGTCTACAGAGACAGGCAGGTTTCCTTGAGCTGCTGTGAGCTCCACCCAGTTCGAGCTTCCCAGCTGCTTTGTTTACCTACTTAAGCCTCAGCAATGGCGGGCGCCCCTCCCCCAGCCTCGCTGCTGCCTTGTGGTTAGATCGTAGACTGCTGTGCTAGCAATGAGGGAGGCTCCGTGGCCATGGGACCCTCCTGGCCAGGTGTGGATATAGTCTCCTGGTGTGCCCGTTTCCTTAAAACGCAGTATTGGGGTGGGAATTACCCGATTTTCCAGGTGTTGTGTGTCTGAGTTCACCTGGCTGGGAAAAGGGATTCCCTTCCCCCTCGCGCTTCCCAGGTGAGGCAATGCCTCGCCCTGCTTCAGCTCTCGCTGGTCCGGCTGCAGCAGCTGACCAGCACCGATTGTCCAGCACTCCCCAGTGAGATGACCCCAGTACCTCCGTTGAAAATGCAGAAATCACCAGTCTTCTGTGTCGCTCGCGCCGGGAGTTGGAGACTGGAGCTGTTCCTATTCAGCCATCTTGCTCCGCTCTTCATCTACATTTTTGTCTCTCCTAGACGAATTTACCTTTCCTCAAGCATCAGAATACAAGAACATTAAAAACAATTTATTTTCTTACTTTTCTTGTTTCTTACTGTTTGTTGTGTGCCATATTTCATTATCAGTATTGCAGCAAAGCAGAGCAAAAAAATGTGTTCCATGTATTTTCACTGCAATCACATGCTTTTTCTGATACTTTGTGGGTTAGATGGGGTATTGGAGTCAAGTCTGTGGTCAGCATCAGCATCACAAACACTGTTTTTAGAGGAAAATGCATTTCAAATATCATCAACTGACCTAAAAATGAACTTTTTCCACATGTCTGATTTTTTAATGTGAGAAATTTGTTTCTGCATATATTTGGTGTCAATTAGTAAGAGTGGTCAACTCTTGCATTATGTCATATGTACAGGGCAGACAATGGGACTAAAGATATGTATATCTTGGAATGTGCTGGAAAATCTCTTATGACCCCTGGGAACATATATCCTTGATAATCCTCAGTAACATGTCTTTGTGTTTCCTGTGATATGAAGGATGAAGCAAGACAAAACCGGGGTTAACAAGATATGGTCTTTTAGAGAAGAGCTGTCCAGCTCCATACCAAAGGTATTGGAAAGGTGTCATAATGTGGGTAAGGCTTGATCATCCAACTTAGGGAATTAGTAACAATGACTGACAGAGCCTAATAAGCCCTCTCACTGTGGCCAAGGCATTTACAGGTGTGAAAAGAACTGATGTAATAGTATTGAAAAAAATCTTTAAAGGAAAAGCCCATTGCTGCCTTATTTTGCATGCAAGCAGAGATGCTGATGATATGCCTGATTGTTTGGGAAGTAAGGAGATTAATTTTCCCTAAAAATTCCAGGTAGATACTATAAGGAAGCAGTGAACAGCATGAGGCAGCCCACAGAACTTGGTAAATAGGCATTCAGACTAGAGAGAGACAGAGAGCAGATCCCAACAGTAACTCAGGGAGAGACTCAAGACCCATGGACATGACTCCACCTAGTTAGATCCATTTGAGGTGGGAATTAAAATATTAAACAGCACAAACCCCTTGAGAATGCAGGTGGACAGGTTTTATCCACAGCTGCTGCAGCCAGGTGCTATGCTTGATAGTATGACCCAAGAAATCAGCATAAAGAACTTCAGAATGTGCAGGAAGAGCTTTCCAGATAGCACTCATATTAGAAATTGTTCTTTCACCTAAAAGTTAAGATAATTTATATCAGCTTCTCAACATAGCAATGCAGAAGAGAAGGCATTTTATGGCAATTATTTTACAGAGATATTTTCATGTTGGAATAAAACAGACTTGGAGAATTTCAGCTTGCATGATTTATAAAGTAACAAATGGTTACCAAATTCCTAGAGCAAGAGAAACACTTAAAAAAAAAAAAGGAATTACCCCAAATACCCATCAATCAATGAGAGGATAAAGAGAATGTGATATATATGTGTGTGTGTGTGTGTGTGTGTGTATATATATATGTATATGTATATATATATGCCACGGAATACTACTCAGCCATAAAAAGGAACAGAATAATGGCATTCACAGCAACCTGGACGGAACTGGAGACTGTTATTCTAAGTGAAGTAACTCATGAATGAAAAACCAAGCATCGTATGTTCTCACTCATATGTGGGAGAACATGTATGAGAACTCATATAAAGACGCAAAGGCATAAGAATGATACATTGGACTTTGGGGACTCAGGGGAAAGGATGGGGGATGGCGAGGGGTAAAAGATACACATTGGGTACAATGTACACTGCTCAGGCGATGGGTGCACCAAAGTCTCAGAAATCACCACTGAAGAACTTTTTCATATAACGAAACACCACCTGTTCCCCAAAAACCTATTGAAGTTAAAACAACAACAACAAATAAAACACACACACACACACACACACACACACACACACACACAAACCTGTTCCCCAAAAACCTATTGAAGTTACAACAACAACAACAAATAAAACACACACACACACACAAACCCCACATTCTTTGTAGGCTGATCTCTAAGCATTGGTAACTACACTAACAAATATTTGTGATTTGTATATATAATCAGTAAATATATAATTATGTATGATATATATACACATCATTTTATATAAATATGTAATATTAAAAGTATATCCATATTTATATATTTTAATATAACACATATAAAACAGAATATATATAAAATTTATATGAACAGTTTAAAGAGCAATACCAAAACAAACAGCAATGTAGCCACCAACAAGCTTAAGAAATATGCCTGATGCCCCTGTGTGCTTGTACTGCTCTAATCTCTCTCCCTGCTCCATACAGCTAACCACTGTCTAGAATTTTGTGTTTATTATTCTCTGGCTTTTCTTTACATTTATATCCCAAAAAGTTTAGTTTTGTGCTTTATACAAATGGAATATAATTCTATATATATATACACACACAGAATTATATATATGGGTATATTTATATATATGCAGAATTATCTATATAGAATTATATATACACAGACTATATATATACAGAAATATATATACAGAATTATATATATACAGAATTATATATATATGTACACAGAATATATATGTACATACACTCACAGAATTACATTATGCATATTGTTAAAGCAAACTAAATATGGCCTGAGAAGGACTCTGTACTTCTATATTTGAGTCCTTGTGGATGAACTGTAACCTAGTGTAACAGTCAGACAAAATTGAAAACCTAATTTAGGAGCATTTGCCTGTAACAATAACTGAGTCTTGGCTAATCCCAGCGGCCATACTTAACCACTCATAGACTAACTGTTCAAACTGTGTTCAAAGAAGGCAACGCCAACCTGTAACTAATCCAGTTGTTTCTGTACCTCACTGCCGATTTCTGTACATCGTTTTCCTTTTTTTGTCTGTAAATCTTCCACCACGTGGCTGTGCTGGAGCCTCTGTGAATCTGCTCTGGTCCTGGGGCCTGCCCAATTCGCGAATTTTTCATTGCTCAATTAAACTCCTTTAAATATAATTTGGTTGAAGTTTTTATTTTATCAATATACATATTCATATATACACGTAACAATATAATACTCATATATGTTGTTTATCTGTGTATATATCATTATGTGTATGAGATATATATATACTATATATATTTATGCTATATGTATATACATATTCATATATATGTATGTTCCTGGAACTCTCCCTTTTCATCTTGTGCTTTGAGAATTCTTTTTTACAGCTACATGGTATTTCATTATAAGAATATACCACAATTTATTTATACAGACTCTTGTCAATAGACATTTAGCCTCTTCCCACATACAACCATTCCAGAAATGCTGGCATGAACATTCACGTCCATGTTTCTTGGAGCACAGGTGCAAGTGGCTCCCAAGATCAGAATGGTCATGTAATAGTAAATGGACATCTCCAGTTTGGCTAGATAATGACAAATTGTTACCCAGAGTGGTTGTACCAATTTACACTTCCGCCAGTGTGTGTAGGATTTCTGATTGCTTCACACCATCTTCAACACTGGCTGTTGTCAGACTTCAACATTTTTGCCAATCAAGTGGAAGCAAGATAGTTGCGGTTTTAATTTGTACGCTCCCGTTTGATGAGGTTAAAAATATTTTCATACATTTCTAGACCCTAAGTATTTCTTCTTCCATAAAATGCCTGTTCATATGCCCAACTTTTATGGGATAGCTTATTAGTTTTAGAGATTATTTAAATATCGTCTATATTAATCCTTTGTCAATTATAATATGTAGCAGATGTCTTCTACTAGTTGTGAGTTAAATTTTAATTTTTAATAGAATTTGAAATCACATGCACATACAGAGATAGCTTTACCTGTATAGAAAAAGTAAATTCCCACGGCAGCATAACAAAGCTATTTTATAGGCTACTGTCTGGTTCGTAGTAACAGTGTTTATTTCAGTTGGTCACAACAGAATCTGAACAGCTAAGACTTTTTCCTCATCACTGTCATCCCACATGAAGGAAATAGTTGATTGGTACTGTTTGGTTGTTCGGGAAGAGGAGAAAATTGAGGCAAGCCATGACCGTTCTTATTTTGCTAAATAGCAGTTATATCGCAACTCTCAAATAGTTTTTTGTTTGTTTCCACTTCAAGCATCCTTACATGCTCCAAACAAATAAACAAACAAAGTAAAAGATAAAGACCTAATAGTTACAAGGTTGAAACTAACTAGAATGATTAGTATGTTAATATCTACTCACGCTATACTTGCTTAACAGCTGTGTAAGTCTTCCTGGTGTCACTTACCACATTAGGTACGTCACTTACCATTGCACCAATGTATAAATTGTCTGTTTAATGTCATTTCCCCCATTCCACTCCTGACTATAAATCTCCACAAGAGCAGGGGCTTGCCTTTCATTTGTCTCAGTGTCGTCAGCACCTAGCACAATGCCTGGCACCAGTGGTTCTCAAAAAACACTTGTTGCATAAATGAAATAGCACTTCTGTTTTACTTGTCCTATTTCTTTCTGTTCTCTGGTTATCTCATTCTGCTATTTGAAAGATATTTCTCCACCATTATTATCTCAGATGGTCATCTCTACTTTTTCAATATATCTTTAAAGAAAGATAGATCGTCTTTATGGTTGAGATACATATACTTTGATTTTCTGTCCTGTTCAACTTTTTTTTTTAAATTAATGGTTTGGACAATGACATTGATAACATCCTGTTCCAATATGTGTATGCATGAAGCCGGGAGGTATAAGAATATGATAGGCTGAATCTGTCGATATGGGATCTAATACACACAAATGTAACACCCTTTGGTTGGGTACAATAAAAACCCCACTGTTTAAATTGTAGAGAAAAATGTGTGCTTCAGTGGTAACCTGCATTGTTTAGAACACACACTTCTGAATTAACTGATTCTGATTCTATGGGCATTCTGCACATTTCATTACCTTTGAGCTATTTTACAATTATGTAAATTGTAGATAACCCACAACAGTGCAAAATAATTCTCATATATAGACTTGCAAATAAATTCTGTCTTGTGTAAGTTCAAGTGACACTGTGGATTAGCCAGTTTTGTATCCATTTGCAAATTTATTTTAATACTCCTCCTAATCTAAAATGTGTCTGTTCTTTGGATTCACCTTTGAACAGGTAGCAGCATCTGCTTGGTTACCTTATAAAATAACGAGTTAAATACAATCTTTAATACATGTTCACTTTTTATTTATATGAGAGTCATGATTTTATCTCATTTTGAAAGTTATTCTTTAACAAAATAGAGAATAGGAAAAACTTGGGTAAATAATACATATGAAAATTATTTGAGTTCTCGGTTGACAGTAAATTTAATATAAGTCACCAGTGTAATGTGACTGTTGCTTTAGTTATTTAGATATTAAGTATTTAATTTAGAAACACTATTCTAAAATAGTGGCCAACTTCTCTTATTTTTAATCCAATAACTGACTGTTTTGATAATTGTTGCTATAAATCATGTTTTAAAATCATGCATTCCAAGCCATTATAATTACCTTTTTAAAAGGAATGCTTCAATATTCCTGATAGGTTATTCTCCTAGATGAATTACTCTGAGAGTTAGTCTGAGTCTATAGTGTATTCATTTGGGATCTTGGTTTTGCATAAAATCTATAAATATTTGCCTAGGAATTATTGTCATTACTAGGGTATTTGGTCTTTGCAATAAGAAGCAATGTATATCTTTCCAATTATTCCTCTCGTCTTTTATTTCTCCCATTAGGAGTTTTACATTTTATTTGAATAATTAAATCATTTATGTTGTGAATTAAATAGATATGCATTTAATGGTTTCAATTGTAATAGAATCTTTTTAATTTTGTCTCTAGCTATTTGTCATGGGTGTAAAAGAATGAAATTGATCATTATATTTATTTTTTCCTAAAAATTATTATCAACCTTTTGGGAAAATTTATTGAATTTTTCTCAAATAAATACCATCAGCGTTTCTATCTAGTGCTATGCTTTTTTCAAAAGTAGGTAAAAGTGTACTAGGCTTCCTCGTTTGGAAATAGTCTCCATTCATCCTGGAGAAAACCAAGATGAGAGAAATTATAGATCCTCCTTTCCTTCCTAAAAGATAGCTTAAGTAAAGGATGTTTTACTTTTTAGGCAAGGTTGCTTTGGGACAAGGCAGTTAGAAACACAATACAGATGATAAATCTTTCTATTCCATATTTGACCGAAGTTAATTTAGCATATTCTGTGGGTTCAATCAGGTTTTGTATATGTGGTCCAGGGCCCAGGAGTACATCTACTCAAACGAAGTTCCACACAGTCTCTTCATCATTCTTTTGGGTATGTGCAGCATGCAAAGGAGATCAAAAGGTTGAAATTAAGGCTGGGCGCGGTTGCCTATGCCTGTAATTCCAATAAATTGGGAGGCTGAGGTGGGCGGATCCCTTGTGGTCAGGATTGGAGACCAACCTGGCCAACATGGCGAAACCCCATCTCTACAAAAGATACAAAAATTAGCTGGGCATGGCGGCACATGCCTGTAATCCCAGCTACTTTGGGGGCTGAGGCAGGAGAATCTCTTGTACCTGGGAGATGGAGGTTGCAGCGAGCTTAGATAGTGCCATCGCACTCTAGCCTGGGCAACAGAATGAAACTCTGTCTTGAAAAAAAAAAAAAAAAGAAAAAAGAAAAAGAAAAAGTTTGAAATACAGATTACAAGAGAAACCAGAGTAAATTTTTTCTTAAATGTAAACATGCTTTCTAATCATTTATAGATTTTCTTTTCTTTCCTTTTGGTAGTCATCATCTGTCTGTAATAATCATTTAAAAAATATTTTGATACATAATAGTTGTACATGTTTTGGGGGCATATGTGACATTTTGATACATGTATGCAATGTATAATGATCAAATCAGGGTAACTATGACATCCATCATCTCAAACATTTATCTTTGTTTTGAGAACATTACAATTCTTCTAGTTATATTGAAATATACAATAAGTTATTGTAAACTATAATTTTCTTACTGTACTATCAAGTACTAGAGCTTATTCCTTCTATCTGACTATATTTTTGTACCCCTAAACCAACTCCTCTTCAACTCCCCTTCTAGACTCTGGTAACCACTATTCTACTCTCCACCTCCATGACATCCTCTTTTCTAGCTCCCACTTATGAATGAGAATGTGTGATTTTTGTCTTTCTGTGCCTTGGTTTTTTTCCACTGAACACAATGACCTCCAGTTCCATCCATGTTGTTGCAAATAACAATATATTATTCTTTTTCATGGCTGAATAATATTCCATTGTGTTATACACCACATTTTCCTTATCCATCAATATCCCTTGATAGACACAGGTTAATTCCATATCTTGGCTATCATGAATAGTGAGCCAATAAACATGGGAGTGCAACTATGTCTTTGATATACTGATTTTCTTTCTTTTGGGTATATACCAGCAGTGGCATTGCTGGATCATAAAATAGTTCTATTTTTAGTTGGTTGAAGAACCTCCATACTGTTTTCCATAATGGCTGTACTACCTTACATTCTGACCAACAGTGTATGAGCATTCTCATTTCTCCTCATCCTTGTTAGTATTTGTTATTTTTTTGTGTGTTTTTTGACAATAGCCATTCGAACTGGGGTGCTATGATATCTCGTTGTGGTTTTGATGTGCATTTCTCTGAGGATTAGTGATGTTGAGCATTTTTACATATACCTATTGGTCATTTGTACGTCTTCTTTTGAAAAATATCTATTTAGGTGTTTTGCTTATTTTAAGTTGGATTATTTGTTTTTTTGTTATTGAGTTGTTTGAGTTTCTTATAATTTCTGGCCATTAATCTCTTGCTGGATGGATAGTTTGCAAATACCTTCTATTATTCTGTAGGTTGCTTCTTTGTTGATTGTTTCCTTTGCTGTGCAGAAGCTTTTTAGCCTGATGTAATTCCATTCGTCTATTTTTGCTCTTCTTGACTGTGCTTTTAAGGTCTTACCCCCTCAAAATCTGCCCAGATCATTATCCTGTAGTGATTTCCCAATGTTTTCTTCTAGTAGTTTCATAGTAGCTCTTACATTTAAATCTTTAGTCCATTTTGAATTAATTTTTGTATATGGTGAGAGGTGGGGTCTAGTTTCATTCTTCTCTATATGGATATCCAGTTTTCACAGAAGCATTTATTAAAGAGACTGTCCTTTCCCCAATGTATGCTCTTGGCACCTTTGCCAAGAAGGGGTTGGCTATAGGTGTGCAGACTTATTTCTAGGTTCTCTATTCTGTTCAATTGGTCTATATATCTGTTTTTATGCCAGTACCATGCTGTTTGGGTTACTATAGCTTAGTGATATCTTTTGAAATCAGGTAGTGTGAAGCCCTCAGCTTCAGGGTCTTTTGTGCTTCCATATGAATTTTAGGATTTTTTTTTCTATTTTAGGGAAGAATGTCATTGGTATTTTGATATGGATAAAATTCAACATCGCTTCATAATAAAAAGCCCTAAACACAATAAAGAACATATATGACAAACCCACAGCTAGTATACTGAACAGGGAAAAGTTGAAAGTGTTTTCACTAAGATCTGGAACAAGACAAGGATGCCCACTTCCATGACTTTTATTCATCCTAGTGCTGGAAGTCCTAGGCATAGCAATTAGGCAAGAGAAAGAAATAAAGGTCATCCAAATTGGGTAGGAAGAAGTCAAATTGTCCTTGTTTGCAGACAGCATGATCTTATATTTAGAAAAACCTAAAGACTGCCAAAAATCTCTTAGAACTGACAAACAAATTTAGTAAAGTTGTGAGATACAAAATCAACATACAAAAATCAGTAGCATTTCTATATACTAATGTGATCAGTCTGCAAAAGAAATCAAGTAAGTAATCCCATTTGTAATAGTTACAAAAATAAAATGTCTAGGAATAAATTTAACCAAAAAGTGGAAGATCTCTGCAAGGAAAACTGTAAAACACCAATGAAAGAAACTAAAGAAGACAACAACAATGACAAAAATCAATAGATATTTCATGATCTTAGGTTGAAAAAATTAATATTGTTAAGTTTCAGTTGTTTGACCTTAGGAAACTATGAAGTCCTTCTGAGCTTCCATTTTTTTTACTTGTAAAATGGGGATAAACCAGTGTGTTTTGCCTGTCTCCCTGGGTGGTTGTTTGAATCAGATAAAATGAGGACAACACTATCTCTTTGTTAGAGTGGTTGGTCATTGAGGATTGTTTTAATTGAATTCAGTAAGAATGGATTCGATTTACTTTATGGCCGCCATGGTTCCATGAAATAACAAAGGGATGTGAATATGGGTAAAATGCAAAATACGCTCTCTGTCTCCTAGAGAAATTTCTCTCAAACACTAAATATGCACACAGATCTCTCAGGGTCTTGTTAAATTGCAGATGCTATTCAGTTAGTTTAGGAGAGAGCCTGAAATTCTGCATTTCTAACTTCTCAAGTGATACCTGTACTGTGGGCGACAAGATCCCACACTCTTGATAGGGCAACAAGTCATATATATTAAATCAGAAAAACTAGGTACCATTATATATCTAATCCATGGAAAACTGGAAAGATTGGTGTGGGCTGGAGCATGAAAAAAGGTTTCCTAACCATGAAAGATGGGACAGAATTTGACTTGAAATACTGGGCACTCACGATTCAACTTGAGATTCCCTCCACTGTTGGTAAGGAGACAAAAGCAGGCTTGAGCATACCACAGAATCTTGCTGGAGAAAAAGTGATTTGCCTTTTGTAAGATTCTGAGGTCAAGATGTTGAAATTGCTTCTGAAACAATATATGAGGATATTTAACCAAGAAACAGTAATACGTTGATATTTGGAGCTCAATATCATGTTTGCACATATATATTGAAGTTCTGATAGCGCCTGCATTTCTGTGAACACATATGTGCACATACCTTCTTACACATGATTTCTCCAAACAGGATATTTTCTACACTTTTCTGTAGACAAGTCACATGCTTTGTATTTATACAATTATTAAAGGCAGCATTAGCCTTCATTATGCATGAGTTAGGTTCCCAAGACAGTCAGAAGCAATTCCTTTCTATATGCGGATGAGCTTGCTCTGGAATGAATGTGTTACTGGCTTCTCATCCCCAGGGGTGGTCTACAGCAAAGCTACAAAATTGAGTAAATTTATCTTCATGGCTCACAGATTTCTTTGGTGCTCTCATCCCTTGGGGACCTGGAGCTCCTCCCTGATGGTCTTGATCATCCTCATTCTGAATCCCAGACTCACACCCTATCCTGCTATCAAATATGCCCAATTTCATGTTCATTCTCATAAATTAGAGCTACTGTAATAAACTTATCTCCCTCATAGGTCCCACCTGAAGCCCCGACTTCAGTCAGAGTATTTACCCTTTGTTCTTGAGCACACCTTCTGCTCTCTGCCCTATGCTTTCACTTCTTCCTGTACTGCCCCTCTTCTTCCAGTCTTCTGAGCCAGGGAGACAGATCCTACCCATCCTGCGACCAGCTCAAATGCTGCCCACTTTGTAAAGCCTTTCAAGACTCCCTAGTATGAATCCTTCAATAAAATATAAATGTTTATATTATTCATTGACAATTAACCATTTGCTGCATTGTTACTATTTTTCTATTGCTATCTTCCATTGTCATTCAGAGCTTATATTCAGCTCTTTATGACTTTAATACCTTGGTTTCCTTGCTATAAAAGCCTCCTGAAGTTAGAGTTTGGATCTTATGTATTTTTGTGTGTTATATAGAGAATGTCACACATGTAAATGCTTGTAAAAAGCTGTTTTGATTTGATGAGCTAATTCTAAAGGTTTTCAGGATAATCTTGTTGAACATGAAAGGCTATTAGGTAAAATGCTAGCTGGGGCTTCCACTGACGATAACTGGAGAGAAACATAACTTTAGAAATCTGAATAAGATCAGTGCAAGTGTTTCTGATTCACCGTATCCCAAAGCTGACCTCTCCCTGGAGCCTACCCCTTCTATGGGGGGGGCAGCCCTGTCACCATGGTTACTGTGCCCTCAGCTGCAGTGCAGCCTTCAAGCTGCCAAATACAAAAGGATGGAGGGGAGATCACCCTTAGGACTCCTTCCCTGGCCTCATTCTACTCCTATTATCCTCTCAAGTAGGAGTGTGGTACTTCTTCATAGAGATATCAAGCTCAAGCTGAGAAATAAAGGGCACAGGCACAGGCCCAAACCCTTAGTGGATGCTGGAAAAGGTGCTCCTCCTTTAGGAATTTGATTCCTGATGAATTCACCATGCACACCTGCCTCCATTCACAGAGCCCTTTGGCCTGCTGAGGAACATGGCGTCTGACCCTGTCTCTCAAACTTCTTTAGGGACCCAGGAGTGCAAGTCTCAAAGGCAACTCTGGGCAGCCCTACCTGGTTTCCTGTTCCCTCTGAAAAGGTAAGTCCCTATCACTCTGTGGGGGTGAAGTAGGGCAAGGCACACCCCCAGCCAAGGGAAGTAGCTAAGCCTCTACACATCAGAGCTCCTTCCTGAGCAGCAATTACGGTTCTTGCTTCACAGGCCCAGCACTGGCTTCAGACCACTCCTTTTCCCTTGCGTCCACTCCTAAACCCTTCTATCATGCCCCAAACCTAGTTACATCAATAAGAAAGGCAGGACTTTAAATAGCTGCCTCTGATCATTGATGTCTAGCATACTTCAGCTCTGAGCAATCCTTACTGTCACCCAGGAAAGTGACTGGGGAGAAGCCAGCTCTCTCTGCTCTGTTCTCTGCTGGCAGCCACAGACTAGCAACAGCCATCTTGCCCTGATGAGCTCAGAGCTGGGCTCACATCCTAGCAGTTCTACCTGGCTACTTTACCATAGGCTTGGCCATTCTTTCCTCTGCCTGTTCGCTTTTCTGAGCTTCAGAGGCTATTCCTGGAAAGATAAATGCTCACAAATGCACCTCCTTCTTCCAGATGGAGGGAGAGCATGGAGGAGGAGAATTAAGGGAACAAAAAAATAAAGCATATGAGGTTGAGACAAGTTAGCCAAGGAGCAGTTTTCAGGATTGGCCACCAGTACCCCAAACTCTCAATAAGTCAGGAGGGCAGGTTTGGGGGTTATAGAGGACTATATAAGAGGAGCTGGAGGGTGGAAATACAAGAGGAGTATCTGTCTTTGGGGAGCTTACTCTCCTATAGACACAGGCCATCCTATTTTGAGGATGTTAGTATGCTTTCCTGAACCAAATGGACATCGTATTAGACTTGAGTTCCTGTAGAGGCTCCACTTTCAGATCTTGCAACTCCCATGTCTCACTCTCCTTTATATTTGATCTGAAATGCAAGAACAGTGGTGAAGCGAGTGTCAACCCTCAGGAAGCTGATGTAAAGCTTGCTTAGGATCATCTGAGAGATGTTGAAAAATACCTTCCCACCTCCTCCTACACCCTTTCAAAAGATGAAATCTAACTCACTGCTAATCACAGAACCTGAAATTGCATGTTAGTTTCTTTTGAGGGGGAGATATTTTGTCTCCTGAAGTCTTTAGTTAAGAAGCAGTGCCTTTCATAGACAGGGCAAAAAAAAATTATTCAGAATAATATGAATGTTTGGAAAATAATAAAAACACAGTCCTCCCTTCGTAGCTTCATAAACCAAAATAACTTCCAGACTTGTGCAATACTTAAAATGTAAAAAGAAAAATGTTAAACCCTTAACATAGAAGAAGAAATATAGGTAAATGTTTACTTGATTTCAAGACAGAAAAATCTCTGTAAATCAATAGAAGAAAATATGGAAGGAAAAGGTAGATTTAATCACATATTAGGTTAAGAATTCAGTGTGTCAAGATAGATTATAAACACTGTTAAAAGGTAAATGTCAAATTGAGGGAACTTGCATTAAATATGGCAAGGGACTGACATCATAAAGGAATAAAAAGCTTTTCCAAATCAACATGAAAACTCTAAGACTTTCATTGGAAAATCAGTGAAAAAATAGATAATTCACATATGAATAAATGTTCAATGTCACCAGCAATCAAAGACAAAATAAAATGACTTTTTATGTAAGAAATTGGCATTTAAAAACCAGTCAAATGGAACTCGGGTGGTCATAAGATAAAATAGACACTCCCAAACTCTGGATGGGGGTACAACTTGATATTTTTAGAAACTCATTTTAGAATTGAGAATCAAAAATTAAAAATGTCCCCATGAGCTGGTCTGGTAATTACACATCTGGAAATCAGGTTCCAAGAAAATAAGAAGCATTGTGGACTGAAATTGCACATACAAGGATGCTCATCATAAAAGCAAAAAATTAGAAGCAGCCTAAACACACAACGATGGGAATGGTGAAATAAATCACAATAAATCCGTGTGATGGACTACTATAAAGCAATGTAAAAACACAAAATACACAAAATGAGAAAATGGTCCTGATATAACTTTATATTAAAAATAGCAAGAAAAAAATTTATAAAGTATACTTCAAAACAAATATATTAGTTTTCTGCTGCTGCTGTGACAAATTACCACAAATGTAATGGCTTAAAACAATATAATTTACTATTTTACAGTTCGGACACAGGTCTCACCAGGCTAAAGTCAAAGTATCAGCGGAGCTGTGTTTCTTTCTGGAGGCTCTAGGGACAAATCCATTTCCTTGCTCATTTAGGTTGCTGGCAGAATTCAGTTCCCTGTGGATGCAGGGTTGAGATCCTAGTTTTCTTGCTGTCAACTGACAGCAGTTCTCAGCTCTAGAGGCCACACACATTCTTTGGTTCATGGCCTCTTCCTAAGTCTCCAAAGCCAGCAAAGTCTGGTCAAGTTCCTTAAACACTGTGAATTTTTTTCTTCTTTTTCTATCCTCTCTCTCTGACTCAGCAGGGAAATGGACCCCTTGTGTAAGGACACATAGGATTAAATTGGCCCCACCTGGATAATCCAGCATGAAATCTTCCCATATCAGTGCCCATAACCTTAGTCATGTCTACAAAAGTCCCTTTTGCCATGTAAGGGTAATGTTCACAAGTGCTGGGGATTGAAATGTGGACATTTTAAGGAAACTATTATTCAGCTTACCGTACTATATAAAAATATGTTGCAAATATGTATGTTTGGATCTAGCAGGAGGACTGAAGTAAGTACATCACCAAAATGTTTCGGTAGTTATTTCAGAACTGTAAAAATAAGAGTGATTTTTATTTTTATTTAAAATTTTTTTCCTCAATATATTTTGGATTTTCCTAAAATGAGGAAGAATGTTAATCTAGCGACTCAGGGTGGGTTAATAGCCTAATATAAGGTGAACCATTAACACATTGGTATGAATTAGTCCATGAAGTTCCTTTTCAAATGGGACTCCTAATGGAGAAGAAAACCTGGGAAAATGATAATAATCCTTTGAATCTGAATAGGTTTTTGTACTTTTCAATGTATTCTTACACGCATTATTCCTTTATCTTTCTTGTTGCCTTAGATCTTTTCTGGGATATAGTGGTTCAGGGCATGGGTGTTGTCTGGAGGACACAATAGTCAGTCAACAGATATTTAGTGGGGATTTATTGAGTTTTGGAGATGTGTGATGAGTGAGGTCTGAGGCTAGGGATCTTTGTATGCCCAGACAAGAGACAGAGAAGGAAGAAGGCTAAATTTCGCGGAGGCAATTGCATTAAACAATCTTACGGAAATTAAGATTCCCCGCTCGACTTTGTGAAATACTGTTTAGTAGTGAACACATCGTCTATTTTCTGCTCCTTTGCCCCCAGTCCACATCTGTCCCACTGAGTGAGTCACCTTGTTCTTTCCTCCTCTAAGTTCACTGTCTGTTAATATAATCTGCCCCAGATCACAAAAGGTGTCTTTTTTCTCCACCTAGATCCGGATGACACCAGAGCCTACTCTGCCCAGCCCCTCCTCCCATCCTTCATGCTAGCCATCATGTTGCTGGCTTGTTTACCAATACTGACTCACTGTTCCCTGCCCTGCCCCACTTCGGTGACCTGCCAAATTCTTGCACTTCGAGTCCGCTCTCTCCCAACAAAGCTTTCCTGATTGGCTTTTTTTCTACTATATCAGGGATGGAACTTGTCTCTCAGCATCAGTGGTTCTTCCATTCCTCTGAATAATGGTCTTGTATTGCTTAAAGGATTTGTCTGTGTGTCCAGAGTGAGGATGAGAAGGAGAGACAAAGGGATGGGAAGGAAGTCTAGAATAATTATAACATCTATCTCCAGAGCCACCCCTTTGCTCAGAAGAATATCTCACGCCTATTCCAGGCCAAATAACTTTTTGGTTCTCACTGCCAACTTTAATAGACACTTCCAGTAGACAGTGCCTTTACTACGGCATAAAAGCCATTAACTTTATCCTTAATAAATGGATAAGAACCACTCCATGGGCCCATAATGAGTCCATTAGTCCACACTTAGCTTCATTTGACTCCTTGCCTGGCTGGAACTTCACATTTGCTGTTTAATGTCCTCTTCACTACTCTAGAATCCTGTCTTCTAACTTTGCATTCTGTCTACACTGCTTTGTCCCAATCCCCCCAGGAAGAAATTCCCACTTTTTCTGCTCTCTGCCTCTGCTCCCTGCTTGCTGAAGATAAACACAGGATCACACTGGCCATGTCCACTGTACATTCATGTGTTTTCCAGTAACGATTTCCTATTGATTTCCCAGGGCACTTTTTGCAATGGCTAGTCCAATCATGTCCTAGTATCTGTAAGGCTCCTTTGATAATAACAACAACAGTAGCAAATACTACTATATCACTTAATGTATTCCAGGCTGTTCCATGTGTGCTCAACAATTATTAAGTCATTAAATCCTCCCAGTGACCCTACGAGATAAATAGTATTACGATCTTTCCCATTTACAGATGAGGAAACGAAGTCACGAGGTGTTAAAGGAACTTTCCCAGGGCCACCCAGAGGGTCAGTGATGGTGCTGGGATTGGACACTAGGGGGGTAGGGTATGTGTTCTTGACCACTCTACTGGATCACTTCTTATATTCCCATCCCCACTAGCTCAGAAGACAATTTTACTTCCTATGTCACTAAGAAGATCAAGTCCATCTAACACATGGGCTTTCTTAGCCACCTTCTCCTATGTTATGTGTTTTTGGCCTCCAAAGCCATTCTGTCTTCCATCCTTCAGTCTTAGAAAGTGGTGCTTTCCCGTATCCCACTGGGCAGGCCTCCCGCTGTGTCCTCAACCCTGACTGTCTCTGAGGATTCAGGCTGCACTCTCATCCTTTCACGGGGATTACTGGGATCTTCATATCCCCCTCCCCAGTAGATCTTTTCTTCCAAAGCCTTCAGCTATGCATCAGCCGCCCTCATCCTGAAACAGCTGTGAGCCTTTATGTATAATGAGCGTAGAATGCTTTACCTGATTCTTTCTACTAAATTATGTCCTCAATTCTGTGCTTTCTTCAGGTGCTCATTTGGACCTCCCCCAGGTGCCTTCTTTGAGCTCCATGGCCTGTCTTGCATTTCATGACTCTGAACTCTTGTTGGCCTTCAGAGCCCATTGTCCCACTGTGTTCATTACCTTATTCCTGCCTTGCTTCCTAGAGATTATGCACCCTTAGAAACATAACCCATTCATCTCTCCATCAATTAATTAGCTGATTAATGGTTATATTGAAGCTGTTTATTGAGTGCCTACTGTGTGTCAGACACTATGCTAAGAATTAAGAATATAAACAAATAGGGCAGCACTTCAAATTGAGGCTTGCACAAAGAGTGGAAAACAACTAATTGTGATATAATAACCAAAGATTTGGTTGAATGTTCATATGTAATAGACACGGTGCAAAACCTATTATTACATCACTTAAACCTCACAGGAAGGGAAAATTATTCACAATTTAAAGACGAGGTAGTTAATGTATAGAAAAAGGTTGGGCAACTCAGCTGATATTTTACAGTCAAGTGTGAGAGCAGGTGCCCAACCTCATTCACTTTTTACATTCTACTATGCTTTCCACCATAGATATATTTATAAGATAAATGAGAAACAAGAAGACAAACAAACCAGATCTCTGGGGAATAGAAGCCACTCTGCAGAGTCTTCACAATGGAGCTAATATTTGATCCGCATCTTGGAAGAGAAATAGAAATTTGCTTAGTGGACTGAAGTATGGGCAGGAGAAAAAGAGAATCCTTGGCAGAAACACCATGACATGGAATGGTGAAAAACAAAACAACATACAAGGAGATTAAGGAACTGCAGAAATACTTCTAAACGTGGAATGTAGGGTAGAAAAAAGGAAGACTCAAGATGTGGTTCCAAGTTCCTTAGACTGTGGCTGTATCATGAAGAGCCTTAGATGGCAAAGTAAAAAGTTTGAATTTTATATTTTATGACCCTTAAAGTGCCTAGGTAAATATTAACACATGTGAGTTATCCGTATAATCTTTCTCACACTGAAATTATAAGTATATAGAGCTTGTATTAGGAGGCTCTGAACTGGTGTCTGTAACTTTATGGTGAGCTTACTGTTTTAACCACCGGAGCATTTTAGCACCTTTCTTGACCTATTATTACATAGTTTTTGTTGCCTTTCATCTTTTCAGAGAACAATTCTGCCCTTTCTTTTCGAGTTTGAGCATTTTCCTACCTAAACAAAGGGAAGATGAGGTAATCCACGTAACTGCTTTTTCTGTTTGAACATAATGCCAGAGACACCAACATCTGAAATAACTCCTTTTCCTGATTTCTTGTGCATCCAAACAGGTATGGGCTGTAATGACTTTGGCAGATCCAAATAGCTATCACCCTGGCTGGAGAGAGGGTGGTTTCCAAGCAAGGGCCTGTGCTCTGGCCTCCCTCTCTGCAGCTCAGAAACGTGAGCCTCAGCATCCCCTGTGCTACTCACTAGAAAGTGGACCTGACAGCTTTGACAGGTACAGCCTTGGGCTACAAAACCCTTCAGGCTGAGGTTGAAAATAAGGGCTCCCTGTTCCAGAGACTATTGCTTGTTGCCCCCTCAGAAGTGGTGAATCACACAATCTACATCTCTGTTTTCAACACACCACAGAAAACTTGCCTTTCTTCACCTTGAGTTGGTTATCCGCATGAAAATCAGACAGATCTTTCTAATGTGTGTTCCCTATAACACCAATTCCAAGGGATGTGAATCCAATCAAATTTCTGCAGTCAAATAGGGCAGGACCAAGTTTAGACTTCTCAGAGTCCTTAACATTATAAGATACTTTCTAAATCTCCAAGAAGAATGGTGTTTTGAAAATTGCTTTGATTACAGAAGACTTTTCTTCCTGATCCAAAATTGAGAGTACTAAGTGTTCCATGCAACAGGTTTGGAACTTGATGCTCAGTGCTATTATAGGCATACAGTAACATGCATATTACAGTATATAAATAGTACTATTTACTTAGGATGCATGAGAATAAACTATTGTACCGATATGCATTTTCTGGATAACCGAACATGAGCTGTCTTGAATACCAGACTGTGCATTAGTGTTACGTATGTGGTGGGATAACATTTGGATAACATTTTGAAATAACTCCTTTTCTTGATGTTTTATGCATCCATTTTTCCTTTCCCAGAGTTTTTTCTTCCCTGCATTTCTCTTTCTTCCTTTCCCCATTCCAAGCAGGGTCAGCCTTCTTTGGTTCATTGTCTCAGAGGAAGAAGGTGACAGGGTGGAAGACCAAAGTAGCCTACACGTCTGTCTGGCTTTTGTGTTCCTCAAACCTAGGCCTTCAGAACAACACAGAGAATTCACCGAGTGGGTAAATGAAAGGGGATACAGAAACATGAAAAAAGAAGGGTAATTGCCCAGATTACAAATAGTGGCACTGCTGGGCAGAGAGAGGAAATAGGAGGGAGCAAAGGGAAGGCAGGGAGCTAAAACAGGGAAGCCGAGGACAGAGGTCGAGGACGAGGACAAAAAGACATGGTGAGGCTGGAAGGGAAACAGGCATTGAGTGTGCACCCAGTCTGGCTATAAAGAAAGATCTTTGCCCTCTAGGACCAGGTCAGAGCAGCAGCGAGCCAAAGCTGGGGTTGGGGAGCTGGCCAGCCGCAGAGAGCTCACTACTAACTTGGCTGTGCACGTGGCCCAGGACCCGGTGACCTGATCTCCACTTACCCCAGTGTTTTGACATTATTGACCCTTTCTTGGAATCTTTGATGGAACCTTAGAATGGGTGGGAGGATACTATAAAAGCTTGAGATTTGAATTCCTAACCAACTCAATGAGATAGGAGCCCCCAATAGAAATGACTGGGAATGAAAGAAAGTTAAATTTCTCGCAAATCTTGCTTTTGTAAAGGATCATGCAATCTCTTCCGTGGTTGGGGCTGTCTCACAGCCATGTGCTCAGGGTCTGTTGAGGAGTGAGCACCTTTGCAGCCATGCCAATGTTGCAGGCTCCGGTGATTTTGCAGTTTTTATGTCTGCTTTTTATGTAGCTTTCCTGTCATAAGCCCGAATTTCATTTCTTGATACTTATCACAGGTATACTTAGCTCTCATTCTCTCCCTTTCCTCTCCAGATTTGCTCCTTTCAATGTGCTTTGGCCAGGAAACCAGATAACAAAGCTTCTGAGAATGATGTATAAAGGTAGAGGAAATCGGTTCTGAGGGCTGGCTTGTTTTTCTCATCTACAAAATGACCGAGCTGTAATAGATCATCACCAAGGTCCAGTTCAGCTTGCACATTTTATGATTCCTCTGAATAAAGTATGTGAGCTTTTATGTGCCGTTTTCGGAACGTCTAGTTTTCCCATTTCCTTATTCCCAGCCATGTTCTCAAGAAATGAGGTTGCTCCATTTGTGACCTCTTAAAAAGTGACATGATTTAACTTGGCATTTGTTACTCAATTCACAATTCATTCATTCTCAAAAAATTTTGAGCACCTTCTGCATACTGTGTGGTTGAATTACAAAGATTTGGGCATAATCTCTTTGTCAAGGGGTTCATAGACCAGGGCACTGAGTTTCAATCTTTCCTGCAGTTGTAAATGAAGCCTGCTGGGACTCTACGACAGCCCATTATATTAGAGGCCACTATTTACTAAGCATGTACTAGATGCCAGGTTCTGTTCCAAGTGCTTCAAGAGTAGCTTATTTTATTCTCAAATATATATGAAGTAGTTGTTGTTATTATCTGCATATACATGAAGAAACTGAGACTCGGGCATGGGAACACATGGTTAGTAAACATTTGGAACCAGAATTCACTCTCAAGCAGTACAAATCTAGAGCCCACATTCTGCCTCCTGGGGCTATGGTGCTTCTGAAATCAATAGCAACAAGAACAAGCACAGTAACCACACAGGAACGACAGCAGCAGTTTCGGCTATGCCGCTTGCCATGCACTGTGCTAAGCTTTCTGTGTTAATTATCTAATTTAAGACTAATAAGAACTTCATGAGTGGGCACTTTCATTATCTGCATATTGCAGAGGAGAAAGTCTTGGCTTAAAAAGGTTAAACAACTTGCCTCAGGATACACATCTAATAATGAGAGAAAATGGGGTACAAAGTGCTTTTTTTTTTGTTTTTGACAGAGTCTCACTCTGTTGCCCAGGCTGGAGTGCAGTGACGTGATCTCGGCTGACCGCAGCCTCCGCCTCCTGGATTCAAGTGATTCTCCTGTCACCCTCCTGAGTAGCCAGGATTACAGGTGTGCACCACCATGGCTGGCTAATTTTTGTATTTTTAGTAGAGACAGGGTTTCACCATGTTGGCAGACTGGTCTCAGGCTCCTGACTTCAAGTGATCCACCTACCCTGGCCTCCCAAAGTGCTGGAATTACAGGCGTGAGCAACCACGCCCAGTCCAAAGTGCATTTGTGGGGACAGGTTTTGATGGCTCATGATCTTCTTGTCCTCTAACCAAGTGGGAAGAGACAGATAAGGTAAACACTGATTTGCAGGAAGTATAGTGTGAAGTTCTTTGGGAGCAGAATAAATCAGTCTGCAGGTGGAGGGAAAGCTTCCCAGAAGAAGTCACCCTTGAGCTGAGTTTTGAAGGATAAGGAGGAACACAGGTTGAAAGCAATGAGAAGGGAACCGGGAGTGGAGAGCACAGCACCTGCAAAGGCTGAAACGGGAGACAACAATGTGAAGCTAGCGAGGCAGGCAGGAGTTTGGTTACACGGGGCCCTGAGTGCAGAAGCAAAGGCATCTGCATGGCATCTGCTCTGTGGGGGAGTTGCCAGAGGCTTTACATGTGGGACTGGCTTGTCAGGTGTGACTGTAGAAAAGTACTTCTGGTGTCTGCTTAGGGCCCGCTGAGTTTAAGGTGCCTCACGGAAGTCTATTTGGGATATGAATCTTCAAAGGGAGAAAAGCTGGGAGTTGCTGCTGAGGTCCTAGTGTGCAGGGAGACTAGAGATGATGGAAGTGAGTGGGGGTGACTAGAAGGAAGGAGAAAAATTAGACTATTGTTCTCATCAAAGTCAGATGTGATGAGAGCCTGAGTTAAGGCACTGGTAGCAGAGACTAATTTGAGGACTATTTAGGAGAGAAAATCAAAGAATTATAGGAGTGAGTGGGAGAAAGTCTAGGAGACTCCCAGGTGAAGCCTGGTAAAGTAGATTTGCCATTTATCTGGGAACCAATCTGGAAAGGTCAGTGAAACATTATGGAAAATAAAATGAGATGGTGCAAGTTGTATGAGCAGAGCTTCACTGATGGACATTCTTGACTACAGTCAGAGTTGTTATGTGATCCACACGTGCTACATGAGCTGGTTAATGCGGGGCTGGGGGTTGGAGATTCCCAAGTAACCAAGATCAAGTGTTATGGGTTAAATTGCCTGCCCCCCACCCAAATGTGTATGTTAAAGTCTTAACCCCCGGTACCTCAGAGTGTACCCTTATTTGGAAATAGGGTCATTGCAGGTGTGATTAGCTGTTAGGATGAAATCATACTGAATGAGGGTAGGTCCCCTACCTGATAGGGCTGGTGTTCTCATAAAAGGGGAAAGTTTGAAACAGACACATGCACCAGAGTTTAAGGTGACCCGTGGAAGCATATCTGAGATATGAGTCTTCAAAGGGAGAGGAGCTGGGAGGTGCTGCTGAGGTTCTAGGAGAAGAGTGCACAGGATATATGGCCCAGAATCACTCCAAGACATGGATGATAAAGAAACTGTGGTGAGAAGGAAAGTCAGGGTAGGGAGTGGAGGAACGTCTGGGCAGGCAGGAGGCAAGCAAGTGGGAGCCTGCCTTATTCAATAAGGTGAAAGTGCTGTGCATATGGAGTGCCTGTGTCTATTCAGACAAACACATGGATGCTATTATGTTGTCCTGCTGTGAATGACATTCATTCTCACTGTCTCCTTCAGCCCATGAAATAGCTCCCCTGTTCATATTAAATTGTACCTGGCTCCCCCTGAGCTTCAGGAAATGGGAGTTGCCATGTGATACTAGCATTAGGTTTGCAGATCCATCCCAATATTTTTCTCTTACCTCAATTTCCTGGCTCGGGAGAGAGTCTTAGTTTACTGACTTATAATTCAAGGATGAATGAATGAAAAAGAATCCATTTTCATATGGAGTGGGTTTGAGGTGTAGACAAAGGCTGTCTATCATTTTCTGATGATCTTGTGTTTGTTCACTTCTGGTAGAAACATACGCCCTAAGTAATAATAACAACAGGACAATACCTTACATTTACAGAGGGCTTTGTACTTTACCAAGGGCTTTCACATGCATTATCTCCTATGATCCTTGTATACCATTGATGTGAATTCTGGCATGAACTTATACAATCCCATCATTACCATTAGTAAGAATTTAATTTATTGCCTCATAATAATTGTAGAGTCCTTCCTGTGTGATCTTCACAGACACTCTTTGGAAGCCCAATGGAAGTTGCATTCTTACACAACAGGAAAATAAAACTTTCAGGGAATGAAGACATGTTTCTTTAGCCTATAATTTGAACACGGCACTGACTGGGTGGGGCTTTGTGGGAAGATGCAATGAGAGATTAGACAGAGTCTCTGCTCTCAAGGAACTTAAGATTTGGCTGGGGAGAAAATGTGCAAACAAAATAGATGACTTGGTTAAAAGAACTTACAGGGCAAATGTGGGAGGTACAAGTTGGAAGGGAGGTGGATGCGGTGGAGTGTTCGCTGAACGGTTCATTGAGAAGGTGGGGTTGAAAGGTCCTCATTTTGTGGGAGGGGAAGTGGGAAGCTGCCCGCAGGGGGCACACTGCTCACCTTTCCAAAATGGAATGTGTTAAGCTTTGGTTTGTTTACTGGAAAAAGTCAGTGGCTTCCTGCCAGCAGGCACAGGTGTGCCTGAGCACGCACAAATGGCATTTCTTTGTGGAGCTTTGGAAGATCATTTTTTTGCAGAGCCTAGATATGTCCTAGAGAAGGTGGAATATTATTTGTAGGTGGTGACTTGTTGCACTGGAAATAGGAACAATTTCCAGACAGATGAGTAGAACTTGCTTAGGGGTCAACAATATTAAGAAAAGAAAAAGGGTACTCCAGCCTAATTAGCAACTTTTGATTGAGAGTGAGTCTCTATTTGTGAATTGGATGTGGCCCCAAGTGTGGTCCATGGACTGGCAGCAGCAGCATTAGCTACCAAGCTAATTCTTGCAGAATTGAAGAATCTCTGACCTCATGGAAGATCTACTGAATTCAAATCTACATTTTAATGATATCTCCAGTAGGCACATTAAAGGTAATCAGTTATTGGGAACTCAGAGCATGTCTTTGAGTTCCTACAGGGTCAAAAAATGTTATTTAACCCATGATGGTTCTAGTCATTGCATGGTAAACCTAAACATCAATTTATAAAATTATTCCTATGCACAAATATATTCCTAGGTACAACTTGCAGCTCTAAGAATAGCCACCCTCCCTCTCACCACCCTCAACATGGCCACAGGGCATGGCGACCTAGTCTTCTGCCTTTTGGGTTAGTTTATGGGGAAGATCTCATGAATCCTGCTGAGCTGGGAATGAACATCCGGTACGGTGAGGAAAAAGCGTGGGCTTTGTAGACAGATGTGGCTCCAGATTGAACTCACTTCTCAGACAATATATCCTTCTTTATAAAATAGAGCTATAAAAATAGAGATGTTACATAGCCTATAGGTTTTTGAAGTTTAAAAAATAGGCCGGGCGCGGTGGCTTAAGCCTGTAATCCCAGCACTTTGGGAGGCCGAGACGGGCGGATCACGAGGTCAGGAGATTGAGACCATCCTGCTAACATGGTGAAACCCCGCCTCTACTAAAAAATACAAAAAACTAGCCAGGCGAAGTGGCGGGCGCCTGTAGTCCCACCTACTTGGGAGGCTGAGGCAGGAGAATGGCGTAAACCCGGGAGGCTGAGATCCGGCCACTGCACTCCAGCCCAGGCGACAGAGCGAGACTCCGTCTCAAAAAAAAGAAAAAGAAAAAAAAAAAAAATATATATATTATGAATTACATCTAGAAAAGTGACTGACATATTGAGAGTATTCTCCTCCAAAAGCAAAAGCAACATTAATTTTTACCCCTATTCCCCAGAAGTAGCTTGTTGTCAACCATTCACCTCTTTGAGACTCAGCTTTCACTTCTGTCTAATGCGAGTAAGGGACTGGATGATCCCTAAGATCTTTCCTGGGATGTACAAGGAAAGCACACATGGGGATGGCTGCTACCTCACTCCGCTCATCGTTGTCTCACTCTTGTGCTTCTTGGGCTACCCTTCACAGCGTCTGCCACCTGTCTCTGAAATAGAGGCTTGGCAGCCTAGAAGAGTTCTAGTATTTTCCTTGAAGGACCTATTTCTGCCAGGCAAGTTGATAGCCTGGGTGAATTGCATAGTGGTTAGAAGTACTAACACAGCCAGGATGCCTGATCTGAGGAGATGGCTCCACTGGGCATCCTTGGCTGTCAACGTGGAAACTCAGATGAGCTACACCCCTTTCCTGAAACATTTTAATCCTACCGAGAGACGCTGTAGGGATCCCAGGGCTTATGCCACACAAATCGTGCCCAGCAACAAGTTTCTCTTCATACCGCAACTGAAACGAAACCTCTTAGTCATGGGGGCCCAGTTTTAGGAGGAAGTCGTGGTAACTTGCAAATTAGCAAATTATGAGGTTTTTGAAAAATTGTGTTAACC
Source organism: Piliocolobus tephrosceles (assembly GCF_002776525.5). Classification (NCBI taxonomy): domain Eukaryota; kingdom Metazoa; phylum Chordata; class Mammalia; order Primates; family Cercopithecidae; genus Piliocolobus; species Piliocolobus tephrosceles. The sequence goes on from NC_045439.1 coordinate 79,693,880, forward strand.
CCAGTTCCCCTTGGCAAAGCTGGTTAGGCAATTTTGTTTTTGGCTGAGGCTTCTGTAAACAAGACAGGATGCTTGCTTTGTGGTTGGGAGCTACTGGAGGGCGCACTGCCAAGGTGGTTTCTCTGAGTCTTGTTTTTCCTGCTGACATAAAAGTTTCACCTGAGTTCCTGTATTCTTTTGGTTGGTCCTTTCTAAGACACAAAAGTAAAACAAAAACAAAGCCCAAAGAAATAAAAAATCAACTGTTAGTTTCTAGAAAGTTTGTGTTTGGAGGGAAAACAAGACTTGCCAGTTTCTTTGCTTGAACGTATTTGCTTCTCTGAGACTGGTCTCTTTGAGCTCTGCTCTGTTCTTGCTCTTTACTGTCATGGGTGCCTTGCCATTCTGCCGTTCTATCCTTCTACAACTTCTTCTTTTCTTCTCTTGAACCATGTTCTTGTTCTTATCATTTCATTGAGGGAGGCGTTGGTGTCTTCCCACCTATGGTGACAAAGTAGAACACATCTCTAGTAGGATGGTAGGATGTTTCTCCAGTGCCAGAAAGGCCACTATTGATTGCCCTTTCCACCTGCACCTAAAAGAAGATTTGATTTCAACTTCCTTTTGCTGCTTTGAATTCTGAAGAAACAATGAATCAATGTGTCAATAAATATTTATCAAGCACTTGCTCTCCTCTGCCTTGTTGTAGGAGTGGAAGAGCAGTGCTTCTCAAATATGAACACAGGGTAACTAACAGCAGGAAAGTCTGGAGCTGGGCTCCAGAAAGAGCTTGGGAAGAAGAATGTGGAAGGGTGGGCGTTGTTGGTTCAGTCTGAAAGTCCCACTCCAAGATTCAAGAAACTTCAAGAAATTTCATTTAAGTTTGATCTTAGAAAATAACATGAGGCTTTCATTTTATTCTTGAAAATATGTTTGTTTTCATGTGTAAATAATATGTAGATTATTTACCATGGAATAAAACCAATGCTCCTGGAAGACATTTAGTAGCTGCTTTTCGTCTTCCCAACAGGCAGTGGAGACCCCAGCAGTGTGCTGGCTCCAGTGTGGGAGTATGACCGCAGGAAACAGAGTGTGGTGATCCCGCGGATGTTCAGAGGCAGCTCCAGTGTAGAATATTCTGCCCCACTCTTCTCTTACATGGACCTGTGCTTACAGACTCGCATGAGCCAAATTTTAATTCAGAAAATAAGATTCCTGTTGGTTTAAAAGAATTACATTTGTTCTGCCTTTAAAGAGTTACTAATGTGGAGAAACAAGATTATCACGTGTGGAGCGAAGGACAATATGAACATTAAATAATGCCGTGACTTATTGCAAAAAGAATCTGAGATGACCAACTAATCGTTTATTAGTGAACAATAGATTATGAGTGCTAAAGGGATTCAGGAAGAAGAAAGATCAGTGCAGAGTAGAGAAGTCAGATGGATGCGTTGAAAAGGCTATGCTTGAGCTGAACTGACAAGGGAGCTGATTTTCACTTTTGGAATTATTATGTGGTAATGGTAATTGATAATGGAGAAGCTGAAGGTATGAGGACAAGGGTGTCTTATCTTTTTCTGGAAGTCTTGCTTGGCCCATGGGAGAGTACAGGCCTGCACCCTGGACTTGGAGTCAATAGTTTCCTTCCTGTGGTTTGTTACAAGCTCAAACATCCCCTGACTGGGTCATTTACCAGAGACAGAGGCTTTTCAAATGATCTGTGCGGTAGCTGTAGTCCGCCCTATTCGACCCCATTTTAGTGTCACAAAAGCTTCTTCCTACATTGTTAGAGCCTTTTTGACTTTTCTGAAATGACACCTGCTCGCCTCTTGGGTAACACCCTGCAGGGCTCAGTCGAGCTCAGTCACCTTTCTTTTTTTTTTTTTTTTTTTTTTTTTGAGCCAGTTTTGTGAGGTGCTGAGGGAGCTTTGTATTAGTCCTTGCTCCTAGAAGAAATAACAGCTATAATTTTGGGCCCTAAGAAAAGGAACAGGCATGACTATTCTCTCTCTCCCTCAAACCACAATCTACTCTAGGGAGGAAGTCACTTTATGGGAGTAGAGTCACTCTCAAGTAATAGCTGGCCATAGAGATTGCTCTGGGCCCAGGGTGAATGTGAAGAAGAAAAGTCCGGCCAGCAACACAATGGAATATCTAGAATCATATTGAGGGAAATACTTAGATTGTTGACTTCTTAGTGGATTTCACAAGCAGAGCTGCTTGTGAGCAGAATGGTGAAGTAGGAGCATGTGTTTCTGGGGTCTCAGCCCATGGCTTCCTTCTACCTACAAGAGTCATCCTCATGGAGTACTTGCATTTTAGTAGAAAAAAAAATCTTATAGAAGGAAGGGAAGGATGGGGTTCCTGCTTTAGGAAGATTGGCCTGGTCTTAAGTCTGAGCAAGGAAGGGCTCAGAGCAGCTCGGAGCTCTGAGCAGGAAGCCCTAATTAGTTGCTGAATATGGTACAAGCACAAAGAGAAGGTAGTGTTTCCCTTTCCATCTGTGGAGGTCTTGGCCATGCTTACTTGGGCATTCTTTCCAAGAAACATTTATTTTTCCTCTTTAATGCCCTCCTCATATCTACGCTCTCAGTAGAGGATGCCACTGCTTCCGGCACCTGGATAAGAGAATGAAGCGGATTGGGATGGAAACAGAAAAGTCATCTCTCAGAACAATGAGCAGAGACTGAAACTCTGTTGCACCCAGTCCCCGTATACTACTGTTCACGACCAAATGGGCAAGGCCTTGCCAAATGTCATGTTGAGGCGGGGCCCTAAGTGACAGAAAAATCCAAGTTGACCGTACTTTTTGATGAACCCTAAAAATGACTGTGGCTACTTTCATGTTCAGAGAATTCAGTTTAGAAAATGCTATACTGGGAGGACCACCCTTAACATCTTGTTTGCATCAGAATGTTCAATTTGCAGTATATGTTTTTGTTTCATGTATTTATTTATTTTCCTCTCCCCTATTCTGTTAAGTCTTTTAGGGCAAGGGTAGGGTAGCCTATACTCCCTGTATTATCCATAATGCCTAGCACTGTGTCTTGTACATAAAAGGCCATAATAAATATCTATTGGCTGGATAGATGAATGGATAGAGTGCCTCATTTAAAAGCATTATACTTTTATGGAAAAAAATTAAAAATGCATTTTTTTCCATGAGATAACGCAATTCCTGAATAGGTTATGGGCAGGTACTATTCAAGTTTGTGAAGGAAAGGTTTTCCTAGAGTTAGGGTAATTATTTTCTCAAATAAGAAAAACCTACAGTAAATAATTACTCTCCATATTATCTTTAGATTTCTTGCCAGTATTAACATCTTTTTTATTGTAAGTGATGATATTGTCTGTAAGAACATTACAGTCGGTTAGTATTCTGGGTTAAGCTAAGTGATGTTGAAAATAATCCTGGACATCCAAACAGAAAGAGAGGAAGTTGAACTATCCCTGTTTGCAAATAACATGAGTCTATATCTAGAAAACCCTGTAGTTTTGGCCCAAAAGCTCCGTGATCTGATAAATAACTTTAGCAAAGTTTCAGGATGCAAAGTCAACGTACAAACATCAGTAGCATTCCTTACACCAAAAACATCCAAGCTGATGGCCAAATCAGGATGCAATCCCATTCACAATTGCCACAAAATAGATAAAATACCTAGGAATGCAGCTAGTCAAGGGCATGAAAGATCTCTATAATAAGAATTACAAAACACTGCTCAAAAATCATAGATGACAACAAAAATTGGAAAAACATTCCATGCTCATGGATAGGATGAATCAATATCATTAAAATGGCCATATTGCCCAAAGCAATTTACAGATTCAATCCTATTCCTATCAAAATACCTATTACATTTTTCATGGAATTAGAAAAGAGTATTTTAAAATTGATATGGAATCCAAAAGGGACCCTGAATAGCCAAGGCAATCCTAAACAAAAAGAACAAAGCTGGAGCCATCATATTACCCATGTCAAATATACTACAGGGCTGTAGTCACCAAAACAGGCTGGTACTGGTACAAAAACAGACACATAGACCAATGGAACAGAATGAAGAGCCCGGAAATAATGCCACACACTTACAACCATCTGATCTTCAGTAAAGCTGACAAAAACAAACAATAGGGACAGGACTCCTCAGTCAATAAATGGTGCTGGGATAACTGGCTAGTCATATGCAGAAGATTGAAACTGGACCCCCTACCTTACACTACATACAAACACCAACATAACGTGGACTAAAGGCTTAAATGTAAAACCTAAAACTATAAAAACCCTGGAAGGTAACCTAGGAAATACCATTCTGGACACAGAACTTGGCAACAATTTCATGATGAAGACAACAAAAGCAATTGCAACAAAAACAAAAATTGACAAATGGGATCTAATTAAATTGAAGAGCTTTGCACAACAAAAGAAACTATCAACAGAGTAAATAGACAGCCTACAGAATGGGAGAAGGTATTTGCAAACTATGCATCCAACAAAGGTCTAATATCCAGAATCTATAAGGAACTTAAATTTATAAGCATAAACAAATGACCCCATTAAAAAGTGCGCAAAGGACATGAACAGACACTTTTCAAAAGAAGACATGTATGTGGCCAAGAAGCGTATAAAAAATGCTCAACATCAGTAATCATTAGAGAAATGCAAATTAAAACCACAGTGAAACACCATCCCACACCAGTCAGAATAGCTATTATTATAAAGTTGAAAAATAATAGGTGCTAGCAAGGTTTTGGAGAAAAGGGAACACTTCTACACCACTGGTGGGAATGTAAATTAGTTCAGCCACTGTGGAAAGCAGTGGGTGATTCCTTAAAGAACTTAAAACAGAGTTACCGTCCAACCTAGCAATCCCATTATTGGATATAATCCAAAGGAATATAAATTATTCTATCATAAAGACACATGCATATGTATATTCATTGCAGCACTGTTCACAATAAGAAAGATACGGAATCAACTTAAATGCCCATCAGTGGTAGACTGGATAAAGAAAATGTGGTACATATACACCATGGAATACTATGCAGCTGTAAAAAACAATGAGATCATGTCCTGTGCAGCAACATGGATGGATCTGGAAGCCATTATCCTAAGCAAACTAACACAGGAACAGAAAGCCAAATACGGCATGTTCTCACAAGTGGAAGCTAAACAACAAGAACACATGGATATTAGAAGGGTAACAGTAGATATTGGGGCCTATTTGAGGGTGGAAAGTGGGAGGAACGAAAGGATCAGAAAAAATACCTATTGGGTGCTATATTTATTACCTGGATGACAAAATTATCTGTTCACCAAACCCCTGTGACATGCAGTTTACCTGTATAACAAACCTGCACATGTACCCCTGAGCCTAAAATAAAAGTTAAAAAGAAGAAAATATACCTGGACCCTATTTTGAAAGATATGTTGTAGACTTGAGGGAGGAAGAAGAGCGGAGGGATGGAAAGGGCCCCAAATGACCCACAAGCCATGTGAATGCCTAAGCAGTCATGGACCACAATTCTCACCACACACACACACACACACACACACACACGCACACGCACACACGGGCTTGAACCCTTACCCCTATATACTACTTATTGGAGCTTGATAGAAAAAAAGTTGTGTAGTAACAGAAAAGTGAGAAAAAGAGAAGAAGAAGAAAAATTGCAAAGCGTGGAAGAAAAAGTGGCAAATGCAAGCAGCCGTTAATGGAACTGTGCTGAACTGAGAGAGGGCAGAAGGTAACAGTTGGCTGGGACTTGGCCATGAAAGGTTGTATGTAAGGAGACAAATGAAATGGAAATGCAGGAAAGAATAGAGTGGCAAAAGAGGCTAGAGATGGGCAGAGGATAGCAAGGGGCACAGAAGGAAGCACAGAAAGGGTGCGGGGGACAGGTCAGAGAGTAGAAGTCTAGATGGAACTGACTGATGCCACCAGTCAGAGATGGAGACCATTAACAAGGTGTAGGGAAGCCCCTGCCCTCCCAATAATGAAAATGCAGGTTTAATCAGTACCAAGGAGCACTGAGAATTAAGGGCATTGACGGGAAGTATAAGACGAAGATGGAGCAAACGCCATACTGCATATCCTAACTGCCATTTTAATAGCAAAAAGACTCGAAAATACAAAGCAAGGGATTATCCAAAGGGCTTTTTAAAATAATGCTTAACATTTTTATCTTGTAAATATATTTCCCTTCCCAGCATGAGAATAATTCTGAGTATAATCTTTATTTACTTTCCCCTTTTTATTTTAGAATAGTAAACATATCTTTAAGAATTAAAAAAAATCAGTTAATAATCTGAGTTTTAAGTCAGTTGTAAAAATGTAAGTTTCTAGCTCTGCCACTTTTTAGTGGTATAACTTTGGGCAAATGGCTCAAAAGCTCCAAATTCTTGTTTCTTTACCTATAAAAAAGGGACAATAATACATAGCTCCTATGATTGTCAAAAATTGAGTGAAAATATACTCCAAGTGTCTCAGAGGGCTTGGTTTCCAGAAAGTGCCCAAGCTCAATCAATAGTGACGTTTACTATCCTCACAGCCAGTTCTACTGCTGGGAGTTGGTTGGTGCTGATAAAGCTTTTCATCAGACTTCTCACAATTTCCATTGTGAGAAGATATAGCTTCCAATTAACTCTGTCACTGATTGTTGGGTAACTTTGGGCCAAATGCTGTTCCTTAATGAATGTGGGTGTGAAACTTATTAAGATTAATGACTGTCACAGCTGGTAGCCAGATGTTTACATAATTCCCTCTGTTTTAGAGCAATCATATCAGAGGAAAGGGGTTGAATGATAGAATTAGAAAAATAAGTACAATATTTTGGGAATGAATACATGTTGTTTTGGAGGGTGGGAGATTAAAATCCTAAATGTATTTTGATTAGGCTAATATTAAAAATTAGCATCTGTAAGTCAGTAATCTAAATGAAGGAGTTTTTTTAAACACAAGTGACTGGTGGAGGGGACATAGCATGGGAGGCTATGCTTACAGCAAGAGCTCCATTGATTAAATAGTCCCCTGCAGAACACAGAGAGTTAAATGTGTCTTTAATAGCCTCCAGCATGAAAAGGCAAATCATTTGTTTTAATTGAGGAAGGATAAAATATTTTTGCTCTACACATATATGTTCTATTTTAGCATCATAGTTATTTTTATAGCTGTTGTAACTTCACAAAACCTAATAGGAAAATAAATCTGAATCCAGAAGAGTTCAATACTTTCCAGAGGAGTCTAGTAAATAAAAACTCTACACCGACTGACCGATCTTATTCATGCACTGCTCCTAAACCCAAACTCTCAAGTGAATGGAAAAGAGGTTAATTCTCTGGAATAAATTCATGGGATTTTTTTTTTTTTTTTTTTTTGAGAAACATCCTGAATTGAAGTGATTAAAACAACAAATGGATAAAGGGTAGAGCTGTGAGAGGACAAGGTTTGCATAACTGAGCATCTTGATTATGTGGGGAAGATAGGAAAGAGATCTTGCCCATTCTGGTCTCAAACTACTAAATCCTGAGAAGGCCAAGAGTTGAGTCACTGAAGTCAGAAGTTGGAAACATGGCTAAGCTGTCCAGAGTGTGGAACACATGGTCTCTGAAGGTTTTTATTAGTGTGTGGGTGAGAGTTCAGAAGCTCTACTAATTACATTTGTTTTCAGGATTTATAAAGTTAGGACAAAGCTGAATATTAATACTTCACTTCCTCATCCACTCATTAATTTATTCACTTAGCATACATTTATTCATAGAAGCTTATTGGTAACAAGTGTGCCTTCAATGAACAACCAACCCAAAATTGCAAAGGGGAGATCAAACAGGGAAGTTGCAGTAGGAAGTGTCATGGCCTCTTCAAAGGTGTCTATATACTAATCACAGAATTTATGTATCTGTGATGCTGTATGGCAAGGGAAGATTAAGGCGTGCAGATGGAATTAAGGTTGCTCATCAGCTGACCTTAAAATAGGAGTACTATCTTGGATTATCTGGGTGGGCTCAACGTAATCACAAATGTTCTTAATAGATAGAAGAGGGAGGCAGAGGAGTTAGTGTTGGAGTGATGCTATGTGAGAAAGACTCCACTGGCCATTGCTGGCTTTGAAAATGGAAGGAGGCATAAGCCAAGGAATGAACGCAGGTGCCTGTAGAACCTGGAAAAAGCAAGGAAACAAATTCTCCTCTAGAACCTCCAGAAGGAATGCATTCCTGCTAACACCTTGATTTTTAGATCAGTGAGTCCTGTGCTAGACTTCTGACCTTCAGGATTGCAAGATAATATATTTGATTTATTTTAAGATGCTAAGTTTGCAGTAATTTTTTGTGGTAGCCATCGGAAACTAACACCAAAGTAGTAAAGCAGGAAAGCACTCCAAAATCACAGCAGTGAGAAGCAGAAATGTCCTAGGAGAAGACAATGTTTCCTTTTGTAAAGAAAAGTTTACTGGCAACTTCCATTGGAATTTCTTAAGAACATTTTCCTCAGTGGCAGTCACTACTTCCAATGTGGCAGGTTCCAGAGCTGATTCATCATATAGTCTTTTCTCAGGAGTATTCTAGCCACCTTTAAAGAAGCCAGGGCCATTTTCCTGACACTGCATCAAGGGGTAAGGTTAGTGGTAAAGGAATAATGCGGTAGGAAAGGCTAACTTTCTCCCTACATAATCAAATCACATTACCTCCAGACTTGCTCATCCTCTGCTCTTTGCAAACTGCAGCTCCAGAGCTTTCATACCTACAGACTTCCTGGAGTTAAGACTAAAACAAGAGTTGTGCTACAGACTACCGTTCCTATTATCATTTTTTGTGTCCTGCTGAGTCCTCCCCTCTTGGCAACTTCAGGACCACCCACTGGGAAGATAATATACAACCCATCAGGAAACTCCCAGTGCCCATCGTGGAGGCCAAGTGCTGCCAACTCTGATTGCTTCTGGAATGCCATTTCTTCCCTGCCCTTTCAATATTTTTGTTATGCGACTCCTATGATCACTGCCAATCTGTAGAAAATTACAGGATGAATTTTTGTGAAGAACTAAATTTGCATACTTGCCTTTTGTTGTTCATTGTTGGGGGGATTTTGCTTTTTGCACACAATTTCTGCACACTTTATTGGAAGTTATTGGGTTAGATTCCTCCCATTCATTCACTAGCCTGGCATTGCTATGCATGTGCTGTAGGGGCTTAGCATTAAACGATTTTCTTTGTTCAGATTTGGATTGCTGTCTCTGCTTGCAAATTATTTTTCACAATGACTCCTTCTTTTCCTTCTCTCTCTCTCTCTCTCTCTCACACACACACACACACACACACACACACACACACACACACACGCAGAGTTGAGTTTAGATATATTTTTCCATTGCCAATTCAGGACCCAGGAATACCTTTTCCAAGTTCAGAGCTGAAGTAAGTCTTCACATTGCTTCCTGATTATCACACAGCCATTGTGTTCTGCTAAACAAAATAAATTGTTAGGGGGAGACCCGGAACCCATGTCTGCATTTGAATAGAGCATAGTTTCTCAACCTTGGTTCCATTGACATTTTGGGCCAAGTAATTGTTTGTTGTAGGAGGCCGTCATGAGCGTCCTGGGATGTTGAGTAGCATTCCTGGCCTCTACACTCTAGATGCCAGTGTATCTGTCCTGGGATGTTGAGTAGCATGCCTGGCCTCTACACTCTAGATCTCACCTCGTTGCGAAAAATAAAAACCGTCTTCAGGCATTGCCAAATGTTTTTTGAGGGGCAGAATCACCCCTGGTTGAGAACCACTGGAGTGGAGAGATCATAAACACCCAATTTCAAGCAACTTGTTAAGACAGCCTCAAAAATAGTGAACAGGCTCAGCTGTTTGCTCAGCTTTGTGGACCACCTGTGGCCAATTAGCTTGACAAGGTTATCGAGTTACAAGGCTTGGACATGTGGCCTCAGCTAAGGCAACTGTATGCGCTCTGTGGGTCAGCTTCACTGGAGGGATTGGGTTACACACATTCCACTTTTCTCTGCCCTTCAACTCCTTAAAGGCAGCTCAGTTACTCACTAACTGATAGTGATGACAGTTTGAGCCAAAAATATGACCCCTTTTAACGTATTAGGTTAGTGTAAAAGTAATTGTGGTTTTTGCCATTGAAAGTAATGGCAAAAACAGCAATTATTTTTGCACCAACCTATAGTTGCATGTGCTAAATAGAAATAGCCACAGATTATTGCTCAAATTATTATTGCTATTGTTGTTATTATTTAACAAGAAAAAGTTCCCAAAGTTAAGGAATGACATAATAGTATTTTATTGACTTATCCTTTAACAACTACAGATTATTAGCCTTTTCACTGGCCACTATGTGTCCTGATTTTATCTTAAAGATATCCCATTGAAGTTCCAACTCGTCATCATTCACCCCCAAAACAGCATTTAAAAAGTATTTCCAATTTCTATTTGTTCTTTCTGTTACCTAGGCTCAAAACAGCACATACAGGAAATGCCTACTTTAGCTACCTTCCTTCAAATGTTCTAACTTACAATTACCAGGTTATCTTTCCTAAATCAAAGGTTAGGTTAAAACTTATTTGAAAAATATTAAATGACTCCCCCTGGCTGTTGAGTCCAAATTTTCTAGCCTCACTTTTAGGACTTTACGGTATCAATCTTCAGACTGTATTTTTTCCTCTTCTTTGATTCCTTCTCTCCTTCCTTCCTTCTATTTATTTTCCCAATATTATCTCCTAATCAAGTATTTCTCAAAATGTGGTCTGTGGTTCACCTGAGGAAGAATCAACAAGGATGATTGTTAAAATGCAGTTTCCTTATCTTGACCCCAGAATTTCTAGAGATAAGACCTGATTATCTCAACAAATGGAAATATATGTATTCTTAAGACTGGGCTTGAACTAACATCTTTCTTTAAAATGCTTAGTGCTTTTCTTCTGGTACTTATCGTATTCTAACTTGGAGGAGAAGGAGGAAGAGGAAAAGAATGGAGAAGATGGGAGGTGGGGATGGGGCTATAATTTATGTGCCAGGAACTGTGCTAGGCACTTTACATTGATTGATCTAATTTTGCAACATCATTATTCACTTAATAGATGTGGAAACTGAGGCTTAGAAAGTTTTATTTACTTGCTCATAATTTATACTTAGAAAGTACGAGAGCTTCTCACTTCAAAGTTCACAGTCAATACTGAGCAATGATCTAGTATTTCACTCTGACGTCTCTTTGTACACTTGTCTTATGTCATTTATTGAGTAAACTGTGTAGAAAGTCTTGATAAAACAGCACAGTGGAAGGAGCATTCGACAGAGAGTCAAACAAATCTCTCCTTGAATTCTGGCTTTGGCATTTCTTGGTTCCTTCCAGCTGGCCCTAGGGTGTGGCCATCTGCCTGTTGTTCAGAATGTGGCCAGGCGATGGAAAGGAGGAGGGATGAGCATGAGAGGTGCAAAGGGCAAGGACCTGCAGTGTTTTAAGGATAGTACCTGGAAAGAAAGTAGAGCTTCCAGGAAGGTATGTAATATATAATATATAATTCTCTGTGGCCTTGAGTCCAACTAAAAATCAGAGGAGAACGAATTTAGGGATCTGCTTTCTCTGCTATGTAACCATAATGGACATCTATTGCTTTATCGTGCATTTCCCCTTTTCCAGTTACAGTAATTTGCTTTTCCTCTGGGCACCATCCTTCTCCATCTTGCAATCCATGAGCTTCAGGTGATTCTCATTCCAGACTCCAGGGGAGGATGGATGTTCCAGGTCCAGCCAGTCAGAAAGTGATATATCATTCTAGCCAGGCCAAACACACCAAAGTAGAGCATTCCTGAGACTTCACTGGAGAAATTGGCAAAGAGAAGTGCCCTCCCTGACACAGACTGGAAGCTCTGAATAGATAAACAGGAGGTCTGCAGAGACTAAAGCCATCCCAGGGGGAAGCACAGCTGTGAGGCACAGAGGTGGGTCCTGATGACACCACTTGAGGCCCCAGATCAAGCCCTGCTGGAGGCTAGGATCTACCCCCTGCATGTTTTATTTATGAGCTTTAGTAAATTTCTTATGTTGCTTAAGCTAGTTTGAATAGGGTTTCCTGTTCCTCATGGAGTGCTAAATAAACAGATAAAAGAAATGGTCACTATTAAGATACTCATCTTTGAATTTCCCACACCAGCATAACTCTTCATACATAATAGATTTTCCAGGGAGAATGAAAGAAAAAAAATGATTAAATAACTGAATGAGACTCAGAACAACTCCGTTAAATTACGAGAATTTCATTAGTCTTTTTTTCGTTCCCAATATTCTCTTGGACCGTGTTTACGTTTAGGAGTCACAATTATGAAAAACTAGGCCAGATGGCCTGAGATATTTGTTAGAGCTCATCTCAAGACCTTGAAAAGACACCAAAAAGGGAAGATCTCCCCAGTTCCAGCCAGGCTGTGTCCATATGTGAAAGTAAAGCCATTCCCAAATAGTTTCCAACTAAACGTTTTATTTTCACTCATCATCTATGGCTTGTCTTCGTGGTGATGGCATACAGTGAGGGCAACATTTCAGTGTTGCCAGATGGTGTCCTCATGTAGATAGACAGCTCCGGCTCAGGTCCAGGGGCAAGGGGAAGGAGAAGCATTTCCGCATCGGGCCCTTCAGTGGAGCAAAATAGAAAATTCATTCAAGCATTTGTTACTTATACCCATTTTACTTCCAAAACATCACTGAGTGGGCTTTCAGTAAAAGGCGTGTGTACTATAGATTTGTTAAACAAGGACAAGGAAGCAAGTGCCATACAACAAAGGGCAGTTATATCTATCAATTACAAACATTGGAAATGACAGCTACATGTATGAAGGTTTATCATGAGCACAGTTAAGTGCACTGTTATGAGCACTTAACTTGTACATTCCATTTAATTCTCACAATAACTCTATGATGGCAGTTCCTATAATTATTTGCATTTTATGATAAGGGAACTGAGTACGGAGAGGTTTCGTGATCAGCTCACAGTCATACATCAGTAATCTATGGATAAATACATACAACATAGCTGAGCCAGAATTTGAATCCATATAGTCTAATTCAGGACATGGGCTAGGCAGAGAGATAAGGGTCATCATTTGAGAGCCCATCAGCGGAGTTTGAATCCCTGCTATTCTGCCTACTAGCCAATGACTCTAGCAAGTCACTTCCCTTCTTTAAGCTTCAGGTTATACATCTATAAAATGAAGATAATGATACTTGTCTCCTGGTTTTGTGTTGAAGACTAACAGAGATAAACAATGACTGGTACAAAGTAAGTGTGAGATACATAGAACTATGTATCACAACCCTATGTTATCTTGTTTAAATAATCATAGAATAATATTCCAATAATCTAATCATAAATAAATGCTAGATTATTAGCTATTAGCCATAGAACCAGGAATGCCTTTTCTTCTTTCCAATGTCATTTGTAAAGAATATCATCTATCTTTGACCACTTCATTTTGGTGGCATTGCCAATATTGTACCTCCATGACAAATGACAAAACTTTAAAAAATAAGAGGATATTCCAGGGATTCAAACTGGACAAAAGAGAAGCAGTGATGGGATGTGAAATAATAACACGGTGCACAGCGCATGTCTGTCAGTTTTCCTTACTGCGTATGCAAATCCCCAATAAAGCTCATCAAATACAAAAGTAGGATTTAGCTGGTACAGCCCAGCTCCCCTTTGCTGTGTGCCTTGGAAATTAGCTCTTTCTTTTGTTCAGCAAATAAATAACAGACTCCCTATCTGAGTGTCCTCAGAACCATAAGAAAGAGTGACATTGTCATTTGGGGCTACTGACACGAGAAAAAGATGGGGCTCAGAAGCCAACCAGCAAGTGATGATGCAGTGGGATGGTCCTGTGATAGAGATCATGAAGGGGATGTCACCAGTGGCCTGAATACACTCTTATGTTAATTGTGTGTGGAAAGACACAATGATGTACAAGCAGCCTGTGCTTAATTACTTGAAAAGCCTTAAGTTCAAGTACTTGTGTGTGTGTGTGCGTGCACATGTGCGCCTGTATGCAGGTATGGTATGCATGCCTTTAAGTTAAATAACCCAAAGTCATTGAGGGGATATCATATACTTCTGTGATTAATTCTGTTTCTGCAGACTTCAGGTGTGAGCAGTCCACTTTGTGTCATTCTGAGCATTGCTGACCAGCTCAAAGGGTCAAGCAGGAGTGTGTGTGTTCAGGATAGAATGTCCTGCACCTTGCTTTTTAGGATCTCGATCTTAACCAGACTAGGACAGTCAGGCCCCTGCTTGAATTACTGATTAATCTGATAGAGCTCTTTCTTCTAGAGAGAAAAAAGCAAAAATAACTTGCAGTGAAGTCCTTGACTTGGGGCTTCTACCTAAGGCAGGAGGTAGTGTCCCGGGGAGCCTCCTTGAGGTTTGCAGAAACTTGCTCAATTCAGGGATCTAAGTTGATGTTTGATCTCTGTTCCCTCCTCCCCTGCTAGTCTCACATCTTTTTTTTTCCCCCTTTTCTTATTTCGTCATTTCATCTTTGTCTTCTTCCTCTTTCTTCATTCTCTTGTTCATTTTTCCTTTCTCCTTTTCCTTATTTTTAAAATATTCCCTAATATGTTTGTGCTATACATCCAGGGGAAGCAATAAAGTAGTTGGGGAAGTAACCCATGTGAACTTGAGATCCGGGCCATGCTAACCATTTCTCAGGTTTGCATTAAATCCAGACTCAACTCAAGCTCATTCCATCACTCAGGCATGTCACGGCACACTCCTCAAGGTCAGCATTCACTGTAGCAAAATAAAACACTATGTGGTATGATTTTATTATATCCGGTGATATACACGAATGATTAAGAGAAAACCCAAAGAGCTCTTCTTTCTTTAAATGCTTCCCAGTTTCTAGAATTAATATAAATGTATTGCAACTGATGGGCAGGACTCCTGGGTTTTCCAGTTTCTTTAATTCAAAACATCTAAAGCTAAATGTTCTTGTTAACAGAGGTAAACTTAACTCTGAGCCAAAGGCAGACAAATCACCTCAAAAATTGCCTTTTAGTAAAAGGCCTAAATGTAACTTGTTCTATTGCCATGTGGTCTCAATTCACAAGAAAAAAAAAAAACTGTAGAAAGAACACGGTGACTTCACCAGCTGTAATCACTCTGAAGAGACATTCAGTTCTGGATTTCACCAGACTCTGCTTTGGGAATGACATGGTCCTGTTAGTAAGAGGTAGTCCCCAGGGGCTCTGCCTATAGCTGAGTGAGTGATGTGCTTTTACCTCCAGCATGGCAAGCTACTGGAAAGCCCTTCATAGCCTCTGCAAGGCCTTGGAGAGGTGTCTGGGGAGAAAGCAAAGTTTTTAAAGGGTTGGCTGGTCTTCTGGGGTTTCACTGGCTTGCCAGAATGCTATTCCACTTCATCTTAAAAATAATATTTTGATCCCAGACCATACCATGTTTCTGGCTAAATGTTACACTTGACAAACTTTACGCAAATTACCATACACAGTCACATACTGTTTGCAGCTGATTCCATTTTTAGCAATGTCAAAGGGAAGAAGGAATCTCAGAAGGGTGAGTGCATTTGATACGCCTGATACTGCTCTCTGAAGGTCAACTCCACACATGCCTTCCCCACAGGCCAGCATTCCCAGCCTCTTCAGACAGCTCCCTCCTACATGAAAACCTTCCAGGCTCCGCAAAGTCTCCCCTCCCAGACCTGAGCCCTCTCCTTCTCCTTCAGGCCAAGGAGGAAATCTAGATGGTTCATTTCAAGGCTAATCTTTGATATCCATTTTGCTAGTCTAATTTGTGTCTCTGGCAAAGAGGAAGGAAAGTTGACAATTATGGCTGTGATCTGTGTGTGTGCTTGCACGCATGGGTGTCTTTGTGGATCTGTATGAACATTTGTGTTCCCACCCACACACAGCCTTTTGGGAATTATCTTTGCGTAAAGGCACAGGTTAGGGTGAATTCAGGCTTGGAGAAGAAATCAGCACCACCTCTCATAGCAGCTTACACTGGAAACCATTTATATGCTGACTAGAAGCTTACTTCTCTGTTTTTCTTTCTTTCTTTTTTTTTTTTTTTTTTTGAGACGGAGTCTCGCTCTGTCGCCCAGGCTGGAGTGCAGTGGCCGGATCTCAGCTCACTGCAAGCTCCGCCTCCCGGGTTTACGCTATTCTCCTGCCTCAGCCTCCCGAGTAGCTGGGACTATAGGCGCCCGCCACCTCGCCCGGCTAGTTTTTTGTATTTTTTAGTAGAGATGAGGTTTCACCGTATTAGCCAGGATGGTCTCGATCTCCTGACCTCGTGATCCGCCCATCTCGGCCTCCCAAAGTGCTGGGATTACAGGCTTGAGCCACCGCGCCCGGCCGCTTCTCTGTTTTTCTTCCTTTGTTTTCAGTTTTACTACGAAATACTACAAATATACAAAAGAAGGAATATAATATGAATGAACATATACATATTTACATACACATTCTCATTTGTGTATATATGTATGTATATTTTTATAATATCTAACATAAAGTGAATGCTGTATATGTAACATACTGCTTCAGACCAAAAGAACCACAACAGGTTACCTACATCTTTGATACAACCCCGGTTGAATTATGTTTCTCTCCTCCTAATGTTTATAATTCCCTCCTGTTTTATTGCATTTTGTTACATGTGTAAGTTTCCCTAAAATAGCTTTGTTACGTCTATGTGTTTTTAAAATGTACACAAACAGAATACTTTATGTGATTGCTATTTGCTTTCTCCACTCCATATGATTTTGGGATTTGTCTGTGGTAATAGACATGACTGTAGTATTCATTTCAAACACCGTATAGCATTTTATGCTATAGCTGCACCCCAGCTTATTACCCATTCTACAGTGTATGGGCATTGTGCTCTTCCTAGTGTCTTACCAATGTGACCAGTGCTTCTGTGATCATTCTCCTGTCTGATTCCTTGTGCACATATGCAGAATTTTCTCTAGGGCACAAAATATGTATGAAAGAGCAGGGCCATGGAGTAGGTCCACCATCAGTTTTATTGCCTCATGCCAAATTGTTTTCCAAAGTAGTTTGTACAAATGTACATCCCCACTGGCAATATATGAAAAATCAGTCTGCCCTACAACCTTGCCAACATTTGGGGTTGCCAGACTTTAGAATGCTTGCCAATCTGATGTGTATGAAAGTGTGCGTCATTGGGATTTCGATTTGTAATTCTCTGAATACTAATGAGGCTGAGCACCTTTTCATATGTTTATTGGTTGTTTATATTTCCTCTTTTGTATTCATGTCTTTTGGCTATTTTTCCTCTGGGTATTTTTTTTGTCTTTTATTTGATATACAAGTCTTAAAAAACTATATACTTTTTGTTTTTTTTTCCCTCCATGTGATAAATGTCTTTTTACTTTCTGTATTATGCCCTTTGATAAAGAGAAGTTTTAAATTTTAATTTAGTCAAAATATGTTTTCTGCCGTGGTTACCTTTTTCATCATGTTTAAGGAATCATACCTGACATCAAGATCATAACAGTATTTTTCTGCTTCACCTACTAAAAGTTTTCAAGTTTTGTTTTCATACTTAAATATTTAATACATCTGTAATTGGTTTCTATGCGTGGCACGGGAAGAAAAATTTTTTGTTTCAAATGGATGACCATGTATGTATAAGTCTGCTTTGGCTGCCACAACAAAATACTACATATATTTTGGGTGGAGTAATCAACAAAAATATATTTTCTCACAGTTCTGGAGGCTAGAAGTCTAAGACCAAGGTGCCATCAAGTTGGTTTCTGGTGAGAACTCTCTTTCCAGCTTGTAGACTGTTGCTTTCTTCCTGTGTCTCCACATGGCCTCTTCTCTTTGTGCTCACACCCAGAGAGAGATCTCTGGTGTCTCTTCTTAAAAGGGCACCAGTCTTGTCAGATCAAAGTTCCATCCTTATAACTTCATTTAACTTTTATTACCTTCTTATATCTCTAAATACAGTCACATGAAGAGTTAGAGCTTCATCACAGTTCTGGAGGGACACAATTCTATCCACAACAAATGCCTCACCACATTACTATTTTTTGCACAGTGTAAGTTCCCCGCTCTCCCACCTCTGTCACATATCAGGTTTCCATATATGTGGGATTCTGCATTATACAGAGTTCCATTCTGGGTTCTACATTATGTTCCATGGATCTATTTGCTACACTTGTGCCAGGATCATGCTCTTAACTATTAAAGCTGTGCAATAAGTTATGATTTTTGTTAGTCTCTTTGTCTTGTTATTCTTCCTTAGGATTATAACGACTATTCTTCACCTTTTGTTCTTCTACATGAATTTTAGAATCAACTTGTCAACTTCCACTAAAAACCCAATATGAATTTATATTTGAATTTTATCAAATCTACAAATCAATTTGGAGAGAATGAATGCATTTACAATAGTGATTGTTTGGATCCTTGAACATACTGCCTGCTTTCCTTTGTCCTTTTCTCTCTCCTTTTTCTCTTCCTCCCTCCCTTTCTTTCTGTCTTCCTTTTTTTCCTTCCTCCTTTCCTTTTTCCTGTCTTCTTCTTTCTCCCCCTCTCCCCATTCCCCATTCTCTCCTCATAGGCAAATATTATAATTTGTTTGATGTGAATCTTTTGGTTTGTGTTATTGTAGCATGTTTTAGCATTTATTTTAATTTTTTAAATTAAACATCATTTTTAAAATGATGTTGCATAATATATTTCTTTCTCTTTCTTATTCTTCTCAGCCTTGTTTTTCACATATATTTAGGTGTTTATACGCATATCTAGACATTCTAACTGCTGCAAAGAACTCCAAAATGTGAAGCTACTTTATCTTACCTATTCACTCCTCTGGTTATGGGTACCTAGTTATGGTTATAGGAATATTCCAACCTTGTTTCTTATAAACTCGGAAATTTATATTTTTTTCTAGAAATGTACAAATATCTATTCTTATAAACTTGGTAACTTATAATTTTTTACTGCCATTAAGTACTAACAGTACTCCCTTATTAAATTTTAATCTATACTGTATCTGCAGTTAGAGCCCCTTTTCATTTTTAGCCTTTTCTGTGTGTTCTTCCTTGATTTTTTTCTTGACTGATTTCCCTTTAGATTTGGTTACTTTATTAACCTCTTTCTAAGCCATCTTTCGTATTTTTTGATTCTTTGTGCGATAACTTTGTTTTCCATTTCATCTATCATCTTTGCTGTTATTAGAGGCTTTATGATAAAGAATCCCTAACACTTATTGAGGGACTGGTATGAGACAGGTATCATCATATTATCTTATTTTGTCCTCATGATAACTTTAAGGGGAAGATGATAATATTATACCTATTGTACAAATTAGGAAACCAAGCTGGGATTTGTACCATTCCTCTATTTTCTTTGAACTAGAACTCAAAGAATAAAGAATATGTTTAGTTCCAGGGAATAAATTTAAAATGTTGGGATTTTGGTTATGATATGAAGCCGTAGAGAAGTTTTGTTGAATTTGGAGTTGAGGCTAGTCAGTTCATAGCTGCTGCCTTCAGCCATACTTCTGTTCTATGAATGGCAGAAAGAGAAACTCTAATTATCATATGAGTCCTATCTAGGCATTTTATTTCCAGATATGTCTAAGCCAAAAATAATTGTTGTATACGTAATGGAGGGCTTCCTCCAAGTTATCAAATTGTCTTGTAATAGACGATAATTTTTTTGTGTTTGAGTGTTGAGTTAGCTTATTTGCAATCAGTGTTCAAAGCATTTGCAAATGTTACCTGTAGTTCTCACACTTCTCACAACTTCAGCAGTCTGTGAGGTAAACAGGATAGTTATTATTCCCACCTTACAGATGTAAATAAGAGAAGTTGAATATTTTGCTCAAGGTCATAAACATAGTGAGAAGCAGAATAATTTGAGAATACAGACTGTCTGACTTCCATCTTGTTCATCGCTTTTTAAATTCATTAATTCCACATATGCTTATTAAAGAGCCTTTATATGTAAAATACAGTGTTGAGCATTGTAGTGTTATAGAAAGTTGTGTAAGTCATAGATATAAGATATTCATAAAAATAATTACAATAAAAGTGTTATATGAAAAATTTAGGTAAAGGGAAACGCAGAAGAGGGGGAGAATTTACCTTTGAGTGGAATTAAGAGGAGGATTCCAATATTTTTCTACTGTGCTCCAAATCAATCATAAGAATTAGTCAACATCAACAGCATGTTTTGAGAAACCTTGCAATGTAGTATTACATTACATCCAATAGACTAAACAGACCAGAATGTCAAAGAAAATTCTGGAAAGAGATGAGCAAACTGGGTAGCTCAATGTACCGTAATACTATCCATAGCTGAATTTGAGGAACTTCCCAGATTTCTATAAGACTGTGGTAAGATCACCATTCACCATTAGACACTGCCCACTTCTCTATTGTAACCAAAAAGAAGGCTGTAAATGAAAGAGATGTCTCTCTTGTCTCTAAGAAATCATCAGGAATAAACGCCGTCATGCCTCATATACCTCAATACTAAAGGCATATCTCTTCCACAAATTCGAGAACCCACATCATCAGAGAACATGCAGAAATATCTCCATATACAAAGATACAAAGATCTATATTCTCTAATGATCTAAATCCTTCCACCTTTCTCTCCCTTCCTTCCTTCCTTTCTTTCTCTCTCTCTTTTCTCTTTCTTTCTCTCTTTTCTTTTCTTTCTTTCTTTCTTTCTTTTTCTTTCTCTCTCTCTCTTTCTTTCTTTCCTTCTTTTCCTTTCTTTTTTTTCTTTTATTTTCTTTGTTTGTTTTTTTTTTTTTTTGAGATGGAGTTTTGCTTTGTCTCCCAGGTTAGAGTGCAATGGCACAATCTTGGCTCACTGCAACCTCTGCCTCCCAAGTTCAAGAGATTCTCCTGCCTCAGCCTCCTGCGTAGCTGAGATTACAGGCACCTGCCACCATGCCTGGCTAGTTTCTGTATTTTTAGTAGAGACTCCACCTAATAACTTTCATATCATAATTTCCTTATTGTTCTTAACCCACCTCCATCCCATTTTCCCCACCATTAGTATACTAGCTAGCTTAGGCACTCTGTGACTTTGGGATCTTCCTTCCTTCCTTCCTTCCTTCCTTCCTTCCTTCCTTCCTTCCTT